>NC_071400.1:16006359-16317558 GCF_022682495.2 Desmodus rotundus
AATCCCCAAATGAAAGGAAAGGAGGAAGCCTCAGAAAGAATGCTAACTGAAAAAGAGGCAACTCAACTATCAGATACTGAGTTCAAAGCAGTGGTTATAAGGAAGCTCACTGACCTCACAAGAACTACCAGAAACTACAGGGAAACTACAATGAACTCACTAGAAACTATATCAACATGAAAAAGGAAATAGAAACTATCAACAAGGGACAAGAGGAAATGAAGAATACAATTTCTGAACTGAAGAACACAGTAGAAGGAATCAAAAGAAGACTTGATGAAGCAGAGGATCAGATCAGCGAGCTGGAGGACAAAGTAGGAAAAAACACCAAAAAAGAGCAAGAAAAGGAAAAGACGCTCAGAATGAATGAAGAGGGATTCAGGGAAATGCAGGACAACATGAAACGTAATAATATCCATATAATAGGGATACCAGAAGGAGAAGAAGAAGAGCAGGGGATAGAAAACCTGTTTGAAAAAGTAATGATGGAAAATTTCCCTAATCTGATGAGAGAAAAAGTCACCCAAATCCAGGAAACACAGAGAGTCCCAAGCAAGAGGAACCCAAAGAGACCCACTGCAAGACACATCATAACTAAAATGGCAAATCTCCAAGACAAAGAGAGGATCTTAAAGGCAGCAAGGGAGAAACAGGAAGTAACATACAAGGGAGCCCCAATAAGGTTAGCAACTGACTTCTCAATGGAAACGCTCCAAGCCAGAAGAGAATGGCAAAAAATATTCCAAGTAATGAGAAACAGAGGTCTACAACCAAGACTACTTTACCCAGCAAGGCTCTCATTCAAGGTGGAAGGCCAAATAAAGAGCTTCCCAGACAAAAGAAGTCTAAAAGAATACACCTCCACCAAACCAGCTCTGCAAGAGATGCTAAAGGGACTGCTTTAAGGAAAGAAAGGAAAAGAGAAAGAGACAGGAACACAGGCATGAAAACAATGGCAATGAGTAACTACCTATCAATAATAACCTTAAACATAAATGGATTAAATGCTCCAATCAAAAGACATAGAAAAGCTGAATGGATAAGAAGACATGACCCACACATATGCTGCCTACAAGAGACCCATCTCAGGACAAAAGACTTATACAGACTGAAAGTGAAGGGCTGGAAACAAATTTTCCAAGCAAACGGACAGGAAAAAAAAACAAGGGGTAGCAATACTCATATCAGACAAAATAGACTTCCAAAGAAGGGCCATAAAGAGAGACCCAGAGGGTCACTTCATAATACTCAAAAGAAGAATGCACCAAGAAGACATAAACATTGTAAACATATATGCACCCAACATAGGAGTACCCAAATACATAAAGAAAATCTTGGAGGACTTCAAGAAAGATATTGACAGCAACACAATTATAGTAGGGGACTTTAACACCCCACTGTCAAAAATGGAGAGGTCTTCCAAACAAAATATCAACAAGGATATTGTGTCACTTAACAATACCCTAGAGGAAATGGACTTAACTGATATCTATAGAGCTTTTCATCCCAAAGAAGCAAAATACACATTCTTTTCAAGTGTACATGGAACATTTTCAAAGCTAGACCACATGATAGGACACAAAGCAAACCTCAACAAATTCAAGAAAATTGAAATCATTATCAAGCATTTTCTCTCACCACAAGGGACTGAAACTAGAAACCAACCCCAAAGGAAAAAATCCCTAACACTCAAAACCATGGAGACTGAATAGCATGCTATTAAACAATGAATGGCTCAAGAACGAGATTAGGGAAGAAATCAAAAACTTTCTGGAAACAAATGAAAATGAACTCACAACAACCCAAAACCTATGGGACACAGCAAAGGCAGTCCTGAGAGGGAAGTTCATAGCGATACAGGCCTACCTTAAAAAGATAGAAACTTTTCAAACAAAAAAACTAACTCTACGCCTACAAGAACTCGAGGAACAACAACAAAGACAGCCAGGAGCAAGTAGAAAGAAGGAAATAACCAAGATCAGAGCACAGTTAAATGACATAGAGACTAAAAGCACAATTCTAAGGATCAATGAATGTAGGAGCTGGTTCTTTGAAAAGATAAACAAAATCGACAAGCTTTTAAGTAGGCTCATCAAGAAAAAAAGAGAGAGGATCCAAATAAACAGAATTAGAAATGACAGAGCAGACATTACAACTGATACCAGAGAAATACAAAGGATTGTAAGAAATTACTACGAAGAACTGTATGCCAAGAAATTTGAAAACCTAGGTGAAATGGACACATTTCTAGAAAAATATAATCTTCCAAAACTGAATGAAGAAGCAGCAGAAAACCCGAAAAGACCAATAACAGCAGACAAAATTGAAGCAGTCATCCAAAAACTCCCAACACACTACAGTCCTCGACCAGATGGTTTCACAGGAGAATTCTACAAAGCATTTAAGGAAGAGCTAACCCCTATCCTTCACAGGCTATTTTAATAAAATCCAAACGGATCGAAGACTCCCAAACTCTTTCTTTGAAGCCAGCATCATCCTAGTCCCAAAACCAGATAAAGACACAACAAAGAAAGAAGACTTCAGGCCAATATCGCTGATGAACATAGGCGCTAGAATTCTCAACAAAATATTGGCAAACCACATCCACCAATACATTAAAAAGATCATCCACCATGACCAAGTGGGATTCATCTCAGGGATGCTAGGATGGTACAATATTTGCAAATCTATAAACATAATACATCACATCAACAACAGCAAAGACAAAAATCACATGATCATATCAATAGATGAGGAAAAAGCATTTGATAAGGTACAGCACCCATTTCTGATAAAAACACTCAGCAAAGTGGGAATAGAGGGAGCATTCCTCAACATAATAAAGGCCATATATGAGAGACCTACAGCCAACATCATACTCAATGGACAAAAACCCAGAGCTTTCCCACTAAGATCAGGAACAAGACAAGGATGCCCTCTTTCACCACTCCTATTCAACACAGTATTGGAAGTCCTAGCCACAGCAATCAGACAAGAAAAAGAAATAAAAGGCATCCAAATTGGAAAGGAGCAAATGAAACTGTCACTGTTTGAAGATGACATGATGGTGTACATGGAAAATCCTATAGACTCCACCAAAAAACTACTTTACCTAATAAATGAATTTGGCAAAACAGCTGGATACAAAGTCAATACTCAGAAATCAAAGGCATTCTTATATACCAACAATGAAAGAGCAGAAACAGAATCAGGGAAAAAATCCCATTTGATATAGCAACAAGAAAAATAAAGTACCTAGGAATCAACCTAACCAAGGAGGTAAAAGACCTGTACTCGGAAAACTACACAACACTGAAGAAAGAAATTAAGGAAGACACAAACAAATGGAAGCATGTACCATGCTCATGGTTTGGAAGAATTAACATCATTGAAATGGCCATACTACCCGAAGTGATTATAGATTCAATGCAATCCCTATTAAAGTACCCATGACATATTTCACAGATATAGAACAAACATTTCAGAAATTTATATGGAACCATAAATGACCCCGAATAGCTGCAGCAATTTTGAGAAAGAAGAACAAAGCAGGAGGGATCACAATATCTGATATCAAACTGTATTCCAAGGCCACTGTAATCAAAACAGCCTAGTACTGGCATAAAAACAGGCACATAGACCAATGGAACAGAACAGAGAGCCCACAAATAAACTCAAGTCTTTACGGTCAATTAATATTTGACAAAGGAGGCAGGAGCATAAAATGGAGCAAAAACAGCCTCTTCAACAGATGGTGTTGGGAGATCTGGACAGCTACGTGCAAAAAAATGAAACTTGATCACCAACTTACACCATACACAAAAATAAATTGAAGGCGGATAAAAGACTTAAATATAAGTCATAACACCATAAAAGTCCTAGAGGAAAACATTGGCAGGAAAATCTCAGACATTCCATGCGGCAACATCCTCACAGACATGTCCCCTAAAGCAAGGGACATAAAGGAAAGAATAAACAAATGGGACTTCATCAAAATAAAAAGTTTCTGCCCAGTAAATAAACAGCACTAAATTACAAAGAGAATCAACAGTATGGGAAAACATATTTGCTAATGATACCTCAGACCTGAGCCTGATCTCCAAAATATATAAAGAACTCACACGACTCCACTCCAGGAAGACAAACAACCCAATTAAAAAATGGGCAAAGGACTTGAACAGACACTTCTCCAAGGAAGACATACAGAGGGCCCAGAGACATATGAAAAGATGCTCAGCATCACTAGCCATCAGAGAGATGCAAATTAAAACCACAATGAGGTACCATCTCACACCAGTTAGAGTGGCCAACATAAAAAAATCAACAAACAAATGTTGGAGAGGATGTGGAAAAAAGGGAACCCTAGTACATTGCTGGTGGGCATGCAGACTGGTGCGGCCACTGTGGAAAACAATATAGAATCTCCTCAGAAAACTAAAAATGGAACTGCCCTTTGACCCAGCAATTCCACTGCTGGGATTACACCCTAAAAACCCTGAAACACCAATCCAAAAGAACCTATGCACCCCAATGTTCATAGCAGCACAATTTGCAATAGCCAAGTAGTGGAAGCAACTTAAGTGCCCATCAGCAGATGAGTGGATCAAAAAATTTGTTATATTTACACAATGGAATTATATGCAGCAGAGAGAAAGAAGGAGCTTATACCCTTTGCAACAGCATGGTTGGAACTGGAGAGCATTATGCTAAGTGAAATAAGCCAGGTGGTGAGGGACAAATACCATATGATCTCACCTTTAACTGGAACATAATCAATAGAAGAAAAAAGGAAACAAAATATAACCAGAGACATTGAAGTTAGGAACAATGTAACAATGGCCAGAGGGGAGTGGGGAGAGGATAGTGGGGAGAGGGGATTACAGGAACTACTATAAAGGACACCTGGACAAAATCAAGGGGGAGGGTGGAAGTGGTGGAGGGAGGTGGGTTCAGCTGGGGTGGGGTGGAGGGATGGGGAGAAAAGGCAGACAAATGTAATTGAAATAATAATGAAAAATTTTGAGAAAGAATATTCTAACCTTAAAAAAAAGAAGAAAGAAATCTGAAAAGTGAAAATAGAGGCAAGTTGATAATAGGTGGAGACTGAGATTTAGAAGCAGGTTTAAAATTGAATCCTGTCTCATGGCCCTAAAATTCTAGGCATATACTTGTTTTCCTCTTAATTATTTTATTTTAAAATGAATAAATTAATGAACACATAATGAACTTTAGACTTTCCCAACTAAATATAACAATAGCACATGTACTGTATCCCTTGTTGACTGGAAGCAAAAGTTGGCAAAATGCTCCTAAAAAAATATTCAGAAAAAAAAAGGATTGAAAGCTGATGTGTGCAGACATGGCAAGACACAGGCAAGAAGAGAAATAAATACAGAAGAGGAAGCTCTTTTATGAAGAGAAAGAGGAAGGGGAGCAGCTGTTACAACCATCAAGTTATATCATAACCATGGTGTTTTGTTGTAACAACAGAAGTCTTCTTGTAGGGCTTTCACCACCTCATAGACTGTGACAGCTCTTCCTACAGGCCCTCCAGATTCCTACCTTGGTTAAGATTTCAGCCATAAGTTTTAACATTTTCCCCTTTTGATGAAGATCTTTTTTCTGAAAGAATCACTTATCAACATTCAGGTCCTCTAATTTCAACAGCCTTTCATCCCTTCATGTCAGGAAGGACCATTTCTGGGTGTTGTGTCCCACATTGGAGGGAAAGTTCATGGTCTCAAAACTGCTTGTGTACAGGTTTGACAAGCATCAGGTCCAGAAATGATAGAGGCCCTTCCAGCAATGCTAGAGAGATTATTTTTGTAGGTATCTTCTCCAGTAAACAAAATCTCTAGGTTGCAGAGTGTAGTATTTGGGGAAAAGATCATTCTACCAAAGGATGGTTATTCTCAATATAAGTAATGAAGCCTTTATGATATTGAAGTATGTCTCTATCAACTGAGAATCAAAAGAAGTAAGAAACAAATCCATGGGCATTCTGTAATTATCTCAAAAGGTGAAATTTTATGATCTCCAAAAGAGTAAATCTCAGACTTTAAAGGACCAATGGCAACACTTTTGCCTAAGGTATTTGAAGGGTCTCTACAAGTTTTGCCAATTGAATCTTAATAATGCTGTTGTTATGGTTGACTAAACCTGAGAATTGAGGGTGGCAAGCAAGTGAAAATGTTGTAAGACCAGCCAAATAGCACAAACTTATTGAAGCATCTGACCAGTAAAATGGGTTTCTTGATCATTATGGAGTTTGAATAGGGTTCCCAGGTAAAGATAAGCTTTTCTAACAGGATTTTAGCCACTTAAGAGACTGTAGCTTGTCTGCAAAAGAAAACTTCAATCCAATGAGAAAATGTACAGATCATGACTAAAATGTTTATATTCATGAGAGGCAGAAGGCTTTATGAAATCCATTTGCCAAAACTCAAATGGTCCGTTAAGCAATTTAAAATGTCCAGGGATTGTCCAGACCAGTGTGGTTCAGTTGATTGGAGTATTGTCCTGTGCACTGAAAGGTTGTGGGTTTGATTCCTGATCAGGGAACATACCTAGGTTGCAGGTTTAATCACCAGTTGGGGTGCGTTCAGAAGGCAACTAATCGATGTTTCTGTCTCAAATTGATGTTTCTGTCTCTTTCCCTTCTTCTCTCTCTAAAATCAATACATATATATTTTTAAAAATAAAATAAAATAAAATGTCCAGGGGCAGTGTGAACATGGCAGTGTGAAGAGTCTGAATTATACTTTGGATAGGTGGGACAAGTGAGGTAGGCTTTTGTCATCGCCTTATTAACGTTACCCCACCAATATTGATTTATAAATGCTGTCATTTTGTCAGTGGACCAATGGTTTAATGCATGCACAGTAGGTTAGAGGGGGAATTTTAGAGTATCTGGTAGGAATGGGTTGTTATTTGTTTCAAACTAGAGCTTTCTCTTTTTATCAAACCAATAATCTATCAAACCAGTAAAGAAGTCATGTTGCTTCCATAACATAACCAATAGTTGTTGGATTCCCAATCTTGTTTTTCCTTTTCTAAAGCCAATTGTTGGGCTTTTCTGGAGAGTTTTTCTAAGCTATCAGTTGGGGAAATATCCTTTTTGACTATGACAGAGGTTTGACTCCTGTTAGTTCCTTTGAGGGGAGCATTCCTTACTAAAGTGTCAGCAAGGTGATTTCCCTTAACTTCCAGAAAGTCAAGTCTAGAATGCCCTGGGATCTTAATAATCACTACAGCAGCAGGTAAAAGTATAGCATGTAATAATCCCTAAACATGTGGGCCATTTTCAACTTTATTTTCACTAGAAGTAAAGAAGCCATGCTGTTTCCATAACATTAACAAATCATGAGCTACTCCAAAAGCATATCTACTGTCAGTACACACGTCCACAATTTTGTCCTTGGCTAAAATACAAGCCCAAGTGAGAGCATATAATACTTTAGTCTGGGTGGAAGTAGCCAAAGGTAAAAGGCTGCTTCAACAACTTCAAAAGTTGTTACAACAGCATAACTAGAACAATACTTACCATAATATTTTCACTCTTCATACATAATCTTCTGTAAACTATGAGAAGTCAGTGTTAACTAGAGGAGTTTCCTGCAGATCATCATGAGGGTTCACGGAATGAACTATTAGTGTTAAGTAGTTATGAGGATCTTATAGAAATTCTTCATCTATGGCTCACCATTCAGCATTAATTCAGGTAATATATGAAACTTGAGGTTTATTAAGATCCTCAGAAGGTTTAACTTAAAAGAGACAGGTACTGCCTTGGCTGGTGTGGCTCAGTGGATTGAGTGCTGGCCTGCAAACTGAAAAGTTGCCAGTTCAATTCTCAGTCAGAGCACATGCCTGGATTGTGGACCAGATCCCCAGTTTGGGGGGGGTCGAAAGGCAATGGATTAGTGTTCCTCTTGCACATCAATGGGAGTAGAGGGCAAGATAGAGTAGAGGTGGAGATTAAGACAAAGGAGTCTGTAAGGAAGAGCAAAAAAGTTCTGGAGGCAAGAAATATGAGGCTTCAAAAGTCATCTTATCTTTCTTTAAAATTTGTTAGCCTGTTAATTCTAAAACTTTATTTCACAGAGTCAACTTCAGATTTCTGATACCATTTGGAAACCTCAAAATACGTGCTCCATTCAGTTTTACCAATTTTAGAGCTATGATTGTCCAATTCCGATTTGTTTTTTTTTTAATTTAATTTTATTTTCTTAAGATTTAAAAAAAATTTTAAATTTTTATTATTATTCAATCACAGTTGTCTGCCTTTTCTCCCCATCCCTCCACCCCACCCCAGCTGAACCTCCCTCCCTCCCCCACCTCCACCCTCCCCCTTGATTTTGTCCAGGTGTCCTTTATAGTAGTTCCTGTAATCCCCTCTCCCCATTATCCTCTCCCCACTCCCCTCTGGCCATTGTTACATTGTTCTTAACTTCAATGTCTCTGGTTATATTTTGTTTGCTTTTTTCTTTCTTTTTTTTTTATTGTTATTCAATTACACTTGTATGCCTTTTCTCCCCATCCCTCCACCCCACCCCAGCTGAACCCACCTCCCTCCCCCCTCTCCACCCTCCCCCTTGGTTTTGTCCATGTGTCCTTTATAGTAGTTTCTGTAATCCCGTCTACCCACTGTCCCCGCCCCCACCCCCCACCCCCGCCCTGGCTATTGTTCGATTGTTCTTAACTTCAATGTCTCTGGTTATATTTTGTTTGCTTTTTTCTTCTATTGCTTATGTTCCAGTTAAAGGTGAGATCATATGGTATTTGTTCCTTACCACCTGGCTTATTTCACTTAGCATAATACTCTGGTTTCTCTTCAGATCGTATAAATCTTTCACCTTTTCCAATTTGGTTTTAAGAAAAGTAAGCATAGGAATCTCAAGTGTTCCCCATAATGACCATTGATATCCTAATTTATTCTTGGTTAGGTCAGCCCATCTAGTTAAAAATTCATATTATCAGGGTACACAGTTTTTAAACATAAATTCAGTCAGGGTCCCTGTCAGAGGATGCCCTGAAAATATTTAGATAACTAAGATCCCATTTTTCAGAGGCTTTTCTGTAGAACAAGGGCCCAGATAGCCTATACAACTCAAACAGCTTAAAATAATTTAAGCAGCTCAAGTAGCTTAAATAGTTTAAGCAGCCTGCACGCTTAAAACTGGCCAGTTCCACTAGAACAGTCTGTTTCCAAAGCGGTGGTGCAGACAACTGAAACAGCATAATTCTAGTAGAACAGCCAACTGCAGAAAGATCCTAGCCAAAAGCCAAACAACCCAGTTTCAATGGGACAGTCCAGTTCCAAACAGAATCCGAACAACAGGCAGCACAAATGACCCAGTTCTAAAAGAATCAAGTTGACAGCTAGCACAGTCCTAATAAACAGCCAGAACCCCTAGGAAGCCAGGCCAAAGTGCAAAAAAAAAAAAAAAAAGAGAGAGCTCACAAACAGACAACACCTTTTAATAGAAAGAGAAAAAGAAAAGAAAAGAAAAGAAAAGAAACCTGCAAAGGCATCCCAGATAATGCCCAGAGAGCTTCAAAGATGCAAAAAGAGTGGAAGCTCAGATCAGGGAGAAAACTTACACTTCTAGCTACTGAGCGTGGGAGGAAAACAATGAGCCCGAATGGCTCTGTGCATGCCACACATGTTTGCTCACTATTCTTGTAGCTATTGTGGGTCTTTTCTGGATCCTAGATGACCCCCAAATATATTAACCACATACATGAGGTCGGCCAATTATTTCTTCAGCAAATAGGATTTATTCAGGAAAAAGGAAGGATTGCAATCCAATATGTGCACTCATGGCAAGCCAGATGCAAGTCCCCAAAACAGGGAAGAGGAAGCTCTTTTATAGAGAATGAGAAAGTTAGGGGAGGACTGTTACAGCCATAGAGTTCTGTTATAACCACAGAATTTTTCCTGTTGGGCTTTTGCAACTACATGGAGTGAACACTCTCCTGATTCCTGTTTTAATCGAGGTCTTTGTCATAAATTTTGACCCCCTCATTAACATATGCACAAGCATATAATACTGGCAAATATAAGCTATTTCAAAAGTCATGCACTGGGTGAACACGTGGAGATTTGGGCAGAATGGTGCACCTAGAGAGGGCATGGAAGCTTCACACACTTTCCTCATACCTTGCCCTGTGCATCTCTTCCTTATTTTATCCTTTAATAACATTGTAAAACATCAACAATTGTAAATTTACCTGTAAGCACTGCTTTAGCCACAGCATATACATTTTGTATGCTAGTACTTTTTTGTTGAACTTCTGGACTTCCCTACTTCCACAAAAGACATGATAAATTTTTCTGTAGATCTAGCAGTACTGATATTGCCTTCCCTTAATGTCATCCATAATCCAATTATCTTAAAAACATTTTCAGTAAGGCCCTGGCCTGGTGACTCAGTTGCTTGGAGCACCGCCCCATACACCAAAAGGTTGTGGATTCAATTCCCAGTCAGGGCACATACCTAGGTTGTGGGTTCCATCCCTGGTTGAGGCATATCCAGAAGGCACCCGATTGAAGTTTCTCACATTGATGTTTCTTTCCCTCTCTCTCTCTCTCTCAAAAATCAATAAACATATGCTCATGTGAGAATAAATAAATAAATAAATAAAAGATTTTCAGTGAGAAACCTCTACAGATGAGGAGCTAATAGAGAAGGCTTCTCATTAGTCATTCATGCGTTTTCTTTCAATGCTATATAGACAGCCTTTGTAACAAAATACTATTACATGCTAAAACATAGATGAAACTCAAAAACCTTATTACACATGAAGAAAGCCAGACACAAAAGAGCACATACTATATGCTTTAATTTATATGAAATGTCCAGAATAGGAAAATTAATGGAGTCAAATGGAGATTTGTCAATAATATCATAATTATGTATGGTATCACTTGGGTACAAGACTTATGGGGGTGATCACTTTGTAAGTTATGTATATGTCTAATAACTATGTCATACACCTGAAACTAATATAATATTGTATGTCAACTATAATTGAAAAATAAAAAAGCATTTACAAACTTTTAAATATATTGTATTGATTATGCTGTTACAGTTGTCTCAATTTTTTATCCCTTTGTTCCCTTCCACCCGGTACCCGCCTTTCTTCCAGTGATTCCCCCACTTAGTTCAGGTGCATGGGTCGAGTGTGTAAGTTCTTTGGTTTCTCCCCTTCCTATGCTATTCTTGACATACCCCTGTCTATTTTGTTCCTATCAATTATTCTTCCTGATCACTGCACCATTTCCCCCCTTTTCCCCCTTCTCCCTCCCAGCTGATAACCCTCTAACTGATCCCATACCCATGATTCTGTTTCTGTTCTGGTGGTTTGCTTAGGTTTTTATTAATTTTTATTTTTTAGATTCAGTTGTCAATAGTTGTGTTTGTTATCATTTTAATGTTTATAGCTTTGATCTTCTTTTTCTTAAATAAGTCCATTTAACATTTCATGTAATAATGATTTGGTGATGATAAATTCCTTTAGCTTTCTCTTGTCTGGGAAGTACTTTATCTGCCCTTCCATTCTAAATGATAGCTTTGCTGGATAGAGTAATCTGTGTTGTAGGTCTTTACTTTTCATAATTATGAATACTCCTTGCCAGCCCCTTCTTTTTTAAAATATTTTATTTATTTATTTTTAGAGAGGGGAAGGAAGAGGAGAGGAAGAGAAACATCAGTGTGTGGTTGCCTCTCACACATCCCATACTGGGGCCTTGGCCCACAACCCAGGCATGTGCCCTGACTGGGAATCAAGCCATGACCCTTTGGTTCAGTCTGGTGCTCAATCCACTAAGCCACTGTTGAGAACCTTCCTGCCTGGTTTCGGAAACTGTAACCCTTTGGGGCTAACGCTGAGTAAAAAGACCATAAGCCACATAGGAGACAAAGCTTATCTTGTTTGTAGGGGCGCCACCTCTGCCTCCTTTCACTTCACCCTGCTTGGCCCCAGGCAGATGACCAGTTAGCAAAAGATGGGTAAGATTCCTCAAAGGTGGGATGACCTAAGACAGGCATGGTCACAAAGGGGCCCTCAGGGAAGGACTTGGGGGACTATAGAAAAAGGGGGTGATGGACCCTCGCCCCACGGCTTTGACATAGCCTGAGTCCTCATTCTACCTGCAAGGAGTCTCCTAATCTCTTGGCTGCCTCACTTCCCCTCCCTGACTTAAGCCTGAAACAATGCTGATGGTGGGTGGTGGGTATGGCCCTGGGCTGGAAAGGGTGGGTTCCCTAGGGTGATCAGGCCTAAGAAAGAATACATAAAGAGAGAACCAAGATGGCGGCATGGGTAAACACACTGCGCCTCCTCGCACAACCAGAACTGACAGAAAATCGAACAGCAAGGAAGTCCGACACCAAATAGATAAAAAAATAAACATTCATCCAGACCGGTAGGAGGGGCGGAGACGAGTACCAGGGCAGAGAGGACTTGAGTGGCCCTGGTGGGACCGAGACTGGCAGAGTGTGGGACGAACGGGGCAGGCAGTCTGACCACTAGCAGACCCTGAGGCCCCACATTCGCGCACAGATAAACCGAGAGGGCCGGACTCAGAGTGGCAGAGAATGGGGCAGGCAGAGCAGCGGGTAATACCACGCGGCCCCACACTCCCGCACAGATAAACTGGGACGAATGGCAGGGAGCGAAGAAGAACGAGTAACCCAGGGTTCCAGCACAGGGAAATAAAGCCTCAAACCTCTGAGTGAAAACGCCCGTGGGGGTTGGGGCGGCAGCAGGAGAGACTCCCAGCCTCACAGGAGAGGTTGTTGGAGAGACCCACAGGGGCCTAGAGCGTGAACGAGCCCACCCACTCCAGAATCAGCACCAGAGGGACCCAATTTGATTGGGGGTAGAGGAGGGAGTGGCTGAAATCTGGTGGAGAGTGGAGCGGGCGCCATTGCTCCCTCTTGGCCCATCCCCCACGTACAGCCTCACAGCACAGCGACCAGCGTTCCCCGGCCCTTGTGAACGCCTAAGACCCTGCCCCTTTAAGTAACAGATGCACCAAGACAAAAAAAAAAAATGGCCCAAATGACAGAACACTTCAAAGCTCCAGAAAAAATACAACTAAGCGAGGAAGAGATAGCCAGCCTATCGGATGCACAGTTCAAAACACTGGTTATTCAGACGCTCACAGAATTGGTTGAATTTGTTTGAAAAGTAGATGAAAAAATGAAGCCTATGCTAAGAGAAACAAAGGAAAATGTACAGGGAACCAATAGTGATGCGAAGGTAACGGGGACTCAAATCAATGGTGTGGACCAGAAGGAAGAAAGAAACATCTAACCAGAAAAGAATGAAGAAACAAGAATTCAGAAAAATGAGGAGAGGCTTAGGAATCTCCAGGACATCTTGAAACGTTCCAACATCCGAATTATAGGGGTGCCAGAAGGAGAAGAGGAAGAACAAAAATTTGAAAACTTATTTGAACAAATAATGAAGGAGAACTTCCCCAGTCTGGCAAAGGAAATAGACTTCCAGGAAGTCCAGGAAGCTCAGAGAGTCCCAAAGAAGCTGGACCCAAGGAGGAACACACCAAGGCACATCATAATGACATTCCCCAAGATTACACAGAAGGAGAGAATCTTAGAAGCAGCAAGAGAAAAGGATACAGTTTCCTACAAAGAGGTTCCCATAAGACTGTCAGCTGATTTCTCCAAAGAGACCTTACAGGCAAGAAGGGACTGGCAAGAAGTATTCCAAGTCATGAAAGGCAAGGACCTACATCCAAGATTACTGTATCCAGCAAAGCTATCATTTAGAATGGAAGGGCAGATAAAGTGCTTCTCAGATAAGGTCAAGTTAAAGGAGTTCATCACCACCAAGCCATTATTATATGAAATGTTAAAGGGACTTATCTAAGAAAAAGAAGATAAAAAATATGAACAGTAAAAATGACAGCAAACCCAGAGTTATTAACAACCACACCTAAAACCAAAACAAAAGCAAACTGAGCAAACAACTAGAACAGAAACAGAACCACAGAAATGGAGATCACATGGAGGGTTATCAATAGGGGATTCGGAGGGGGAGAGGAGGGAAAGGTACAGAGAATAAATAGCATAAATGATAGTTGGAAAATAGACAGGGGGAGGGTAAGAATAGTGTAGGAAATGTAGAAGCCAAAGAACTTATAAGAATGACCCATGGACATGAACTATAGGAGGGAATATGGGAGGGAGGGGGTGGGCAGGATGGAGTTGAGTGAAGGGGCGGAAAAGGGACAACTGTAATAGCATAATCAATAAATATATCAAAAAAATAAAAATAATAAGTGGTGAAAAACCCCGAAAGAATACATAAAAACCTATGAAACCTACTTTGCCAATACCCTCGATTTAAATGATAAGGGTCCAAGCATGAAATGAGTTTGTTCCCCAAAGTTTTATGGCCCTTTAGCTATCTGACCCTGACTCTAAATAAATCCTCACAGTTCTTTGAGTGTTATCTATTGTTTGACCCTTTCTGCCCGACAATGATTGATGAGCTTTATGTATACACCCTGTATTCCTATGCAAATTAAACCAAGTAAATGCCTGTCCAGGCAAGGGACATGGCCGGCCCTCTCTTTCACTGAGAGAGCGGCCGTGTCATCCTTTTTCCTCCACATGATTTCTGTAGTCCATGTGAATTTGTCTCATCTCATCCATAATGTCAAGGACACTGCGGGCTGGTGTCTGCATCAAGCCACACCAGCCAGGGCTGCCAGCCCCTTCTAGCCTGCAAAGTTTCTTTTGAGAAATGAGCTAACAGTTTTATGAGAACTCCTTTGTAGACAACTCTCTGCTTTTCTCTTGCTGCTTATAAGATTATCTCTTTATCTTTAACCTTTGGCATTTTAATTATGATACGTCTTGGTGTGGTCCTCTTTGGGTCCAACTTGATTGGGACTCTCTGTGCTTCCAGGACTTACATGTCTATTTCCTTCACTAAATTAGGGAAGTTTTCTTTCATTATTTTTTGAAATAGATTTTCCAGTTTCTTGGTCTTTCTCTTCTCCTTCTGGCAGCCCTACAATGTGAATGTTGGACCTCTTGAATTTGCCCCAGAGGCTGCTTAAACTACCCTCATTTTCTTGGGGATTCTTTTTTCTTCTTGTTGCTCTGATTGTTTTTTTTTTCTTCCTTATGTTCCAGATCATTGATTTGATTCTTGGCTTCATCCACTCTACTGTTCTTTCCCTGTAAATTGTTCTTTATTTCATTAGTGAATCCTTTGTTATTTTGTTTTTTTTTGTTTTTTTTATGCTGCTGAGGTCCATACTGAGTTCCTTGAGTATCCTCATAACCAGTGTTTTGAGCTCTGCATCTGATAGATTGCTTATCTCCATTTTGCTTAGCTCTTTTTCTGGAGTTTTGTCCAGTTTAGTGAGTGGCTTCTAAGTGTTTTATGTTGGTTATCTTCCATGAAATGTTGCATATGCACATGTGCACACACAGTGTGGAAAAACGCATCATCAAAAATGTAATCACTAAGAGGATATTGTTAACTTCTAAATTTAAGACTACCTTCTCATATTTGTCATGGTTTCATGCCTATAATTTACTTTGTAAAGAAAGCTTTTTGAGCACAAGTTCTAATAGAATAGGAGGGGAGCTGGCTATCCCCTCATCCAGAGATTCTGAACTTGGTGTATGTTGTTTGGGGAATGGGTAGAGAACATATATGTATGCAGTCTTTAGCTGTAATCTATAACATTCACCAGGTTCTCAGAGGTGTTTGTGACTCAGAAAGGATAACATTTGAGCCCAAGGAAGAAGGGTGATTTGCTCAGACACAGTCACTGAAATGGAACTAAAACTCATTTTGCCTAATCTCTGTCCACCACACCATTGAGCCTGGTACCAAGTCCATAAGCTCCTATTATGCCTAATAGTCTTGACACAAACCTAAAGGGAATTCAACTCTTTACTGATGAGAATGAGGGGCATAACATTTTAATATAACCCAATAGCAGAAATTCAGTGGTGCATGACATTCTTCCACTAAGGTAATTTCTTTTCCAAGATTGGCAAAAGTCTCTCTCACCCATTGTTAAAATAAAATTTCCCTTTGTGAGAGATACAAAACATTTTTAAACGCTGACACTGAAATATGCACTTATGTATCAGATATTTCCAAACAGGAATAGGATCATAGGTCCCCATCCTCTTTCAAATCTCCTTCTACCTCAATTTAAATCTTGGCTATATAATTATTTCTCAACTTTGCACAATCTCTGTCTATTCAATATTGACTCATTAGCAGGAACTCCCATCGAAGATCTTTATTTCTGATCGTGCAGGTTGTTAGAATACAACCATGCTAGTTGGGCTCAGAGCATTAAATGCTACAATCCAAACATTTCTCAAGAGGCCAACATGTACATTTGAGGTGGCCATAACTTTTGGTCTTTGCTGGTCAGAGCTGATTTAGGCCAAGTGAGCTAAATATGATAGACTATGTTTCTATTCCAAAAGCACTGCAATCTAATCCCCTTAATTGCTAACACTAAAAGATACAGTTTTGGCATAACTGAAAGCATAGCTCAATTTGATGATTCTGCACTATGAAGCCAAATGAAACTATTCAAAAGGAGATTTTGCAATTTTTTTGGATTTCCATAAAGTAATGAGAATCTTACACAATATTTATTGCCATAGGCTTAGCTTTGTATTTTTATCTCTCTTTGTTTCATGACATGCTATAATTATATGCTCAAACCATAGTCTAAATTTATCTTACTGTAGTTTTCTGATAACATACTAGGTACTACATACAACATTTATATTACAAAGTCTATGATAGAGGCAGAAATATTTGTTTAGATCTTTAAATTGGGGTGTGAGGAAGAGAAGTTACAGAAGAAGAAAATTTCAGGAGAACTCTGTGTTGAAGGGTATGTGTTAAATGCTCATAGATGTCAGTGCAAGAGATGATAAGATAATTATTTATTACCATCTATTTTATGCTGGTATTGTGGAGTCAGGAGCCCTTGGTTCTCTTCCCAACCTTGCCATTAATTGCTTAACTACTGAAGTCTGAATGCCTCAGTTTTGAAATAAGATAGCTGAATTAGATGATCTTGAAGCTACCTCCTAGATGTAAAATTCTACAATGCTCTGCACAGTAATGGAGTGGAAATGTTTTCACAGAAGTAAAAATATATGCTTTGGTTATAGCAGCCTTCTAGAAACACTATGTAAAAATCTGCATATTTTGGCCTGGCTGCTGTGGCACAGTGGATTGAGTGCCAGCCTGTGAATCAAAGAGTCGATGGTTGCATTTGCAGTCAGGGCACATGCCTGTGTTGTGAGCCAGTGCTCCCCAGTGGGGGCCACATGAGAGGTAACCACACATTGATATTTCTCTCCCACTTTCTCCCTCCCTTCATCTCTTTCTATAAAATAAATAAATAAAATCTTTGAAAAGAAAATAAATATGTATATTTTGAAAAAAAATAAAAAGTATTGGGGGGAATTGTGAATCTCAGAAGATACATACATATATAATACAATTTTTATATTGACTAATTTATTTAATAACTAATATTTTGGGAGGAAACAATAGTAATTAAAAACTTATCCTGCCAGATACTTAAATGTGGTTTTTTTGTATTTTCAGATTTGATTATTTATTTTTAAATATATTTTATTGATTATGCTATTATAGTTGTCCCATGTTTTTTTGCCCCTTTATTCCCCTCTGCACTGCACTCCCCCTTCCAACCACCATTCCCCCCAACCCCTGGCTTAGTTCATGTCCATGGGTTGTACATATAAGTTCTTTGGCTTCTACATTTCCTGTACTATTCTTACCCTCCTCCTGTCTATTTTCTACCTACCATTTATGGTTCTTATTCCCTGTACCTTTCCTCCCATTTCCCCTTCTCCTTCCCAACTAATAACCATGCATGTGATCTCCATTTCTGTGACTCTGTTCCTATTCTAGCGGTTTGCTTAGTTTGTTTTTGGTTTTGCTTTCTTTAGGTTCAGTTATTCATAGTTGTGAGTTTATTGTCATTTTACTTGTTTATATTTTTGATCTTCTTCTTTTCCTTAGATGATTCCCTTTAACATTTCATATAATAAGGACTTGGTGATGATGAACTCCTTTAACTTGACCTTATCTGGGGAGCACTTTACCTGACCTTCCATTCTAAATGATAGCTTATCTGGATAGAGTAATCTTGGATGTAGTTCCTTGCCTTTCAAGATTTTGAATACTTCTTGTCAGCCCCTTCTTGCCTGTAAGGTCTCTTTGGAGAAATCAGCTGATACTCTTATGGAAACTCCTTTGTAGGTAACTGTCTCCTTTTCTCTTGCTGCTTTGAAGATTATCTCCTTCTCTTTAATCTTGGGTAATGTAATTATTATGTGCCTTGGTGTGTTCCTCCTTGGGTCCAACTTCTTTGGGACACTCTGGGCTTCCTGGACTTCCTGGAAGTCTATTTCCTTTGCCAGATTGGGGAAGTTCTCCTTCATTATTTGTTCAAATAAGTTTTCAATTTCTTGCTCTTTCTCTTCTCCTTCTGGGAGCCCTATGATTTGGATGTTGGAAAGTTTAAAGTTGTCCCAGAGGTTTCTAAGCCTCTCCTCACTTTTTTCAATTCTTGTTTCTTCATTCTCTTCCAGTTGAATGTTTATTTCTACCTTCTTCTCCAAATCATTGAGTCCCAGTTTCCTTCCCTTCACTCTTGGCTCCCTGTATATTTTTCTTTATTTCACTTTGCATAGCCTTCACTTTCTCCTCTATTTTGCGACCATACTCAATCATTTCTGTGAACATCTGGATTACCAGTGTTTTGAACTGTGCATCTGATTGACTGGCTATCTCTTTGTCATTTAGTTGTATTTTTTCTGGAGGTTTCACCTTCGTTGTGGGCCATATTTCTTTGTCTCTGTGCACCTGCTATGTTGTAAGGGGTGGAGCCTTAGGTAGTTATCAGGGTGGGGCAACCCACTTCACTGCACTGTGGCACTGTATGTGTGGGAGGGGTCCAAGAGGGAACAATGAGGCCCGCTTAGCTCTCTGCCGGCTTCCAGTCCCCTCCATGATTATGGGTTTCAGTTTCCAACCTGTAACATAAAGAAAATAAGATTTATGAACTATAGAGGTAAATAATGTTAGAAGGCAATGAAACCTGTAATGTAGCAAATTCAGAAATGTTTGTGGATCAACCATCTCTTCAATAAGTATAAAATTATTACATTCCTTTACTCTCAAATACTGCTAGTTGATTTCTATATCATTAATGATAGGACCAATTCAGAAGAAACTTGAGTGAGAAATTATTGGAATAACAATAAATGTGAGTTTACATATCTCTGTCCAGTGATAGTTTCAACACTCTTGTCTTAGCCACCTTAAGGTGATTCTTCACATGCCCTTCCAATGTATTATCAAACATAACTGCACCATCTAATGC
Organism: Desmodus rotundus; assembly: GCF_022682495.2. Classification (NCBI taxonomy): domain Eukaryota; kingdom Metazoa; phylum Chordata; class Mammalia; order Chiroptera; family Phyllostomidae; genus Desmodus; species Desmodus rotundus. The sequence goes on from NC_071400.1 coordinate 16,025,804, forward strand.
ACCAGCACTTTGAGACAGTATATACTCTTAATCACTTTCACAGGGGGGCTACAAATTCCAAGATACGCCAAATAGTACTCTTCAATTTGAAAAACTTTCCTTGACAAATGAAGACTGTTTTCTTCCTAATCCTCTGTATTGGGTATCCAGTGCCTAACATGGACAAGGCAGTCTATTGCATCAAAATTATGCTATAAAAGGTAGTCAATATTTGAAGAGAAAGATGTATTTATATAATGGAACTGATATATATGTAAATATGGAAATAATGTGTATTCCATTCTCAATAAAAATTTTTGTTTCTCCTCACCCATTAGATCAATGTGGCAGGATGAGGAGGGGTAGAGTGAGGGCTTCAAATACAACCTAAAACAAAAGTACCTTTGCTCAAGGACTTACAGCCAAAATTACTCTATCCAGCAAAGCTATCATTTAGAATGGAAGGGCAGATAAAGTGCTTCCCAGACAAGGTCAAGTTAAAGCAGTTCATCATCACCAAGCCCTTATTATGGGAAATGTTAAAGGGACTTATCTAAAGAAAAGAAGATAAAAAATTATGAACAGTAAAATGATAACAAACTCACAAATATCAACAACAGAACCCAGAAAAACAAAAACAAACTAAGCAAACAACTAGAACAGGAAGAGAATCACAGAAATGGAGACAACATGGAGGGTTATCAGTGGGGAGGGGGAGGGGGGAGGATGTGGGAAAAGGTACAGGGAATAAGAAGCATGAATGGTAGGTACAAAATAGACAGGGGGAGGTTAAGAATAGTATGGGAAATGTAGAAGCCAAAGAGCTTATATGTACAACCCATGGACATGAACTAACAGAGGGGGGAATGTGGGTGGGAGGGGGTGTGCAGGGTGGAGTGGAATAAAGTGGGGAAAATGGGAGAACTGTAATAGCATAATCAATAAAATATATTTAAAAAACAATGCCATAGTGAACATTAAAAAGTAGATGATTAACTCAGGGAAAGTATTTGCTTAAAAATAAGCCACAGTTTTAAATTAAAAATATGTAGAATTGACATAGGTCACTCATTTCACAAATATTTATTAAGCAACTGTTACCTCTCAGGCCCTACTTTAAGTAATAAGAATACAATGCTGAATTAGGCATAGTTCTTGTCCTGTAAAGCCATTGTACACAGAGATGCAGTACAAGTAATTAGGTAGTTTCAGACAAAAGGCATTGTCATGCACTACTGTGAAGATGATAAACTAGTCTGCCTTTTCTGTTGAGCAATTTGGCAATATGCATTAAGTATCTTAAAAATAGATATACTCGAACCAAGATGGCGGCGTAGGTAGACACACTGCGCCTCCTCGCACAACCAGAACTGACGGAAAATTGAACAGCAAGGAAGTCCAACACCAAGTAGATAAAAAAGAAACATACATCCAGACTGGTAGGAGGGGCGCAGATGGGCACCGGGACGGAGAAGACTCGCGTGGCTGTGGATGGACCGAGACGGGCGGAGTGTGGGACAAACTGGGCAGGCAGTCTGACCACTAGCAGACCCTACGGCCCCACATTCGCACACAGATAAACCGAGAGGGCCAGACTCAGAGTGGCGGATAACGGGGCAGGCAGAGCAGTGGGTAATACCACACGGCCCCACACTTGCACACAGATAAACCAGGACAAATGGTGGGGAGCGAAGCAGACTGTGCAACCCAGGGTTCCAGCGCAGGGAAATTAAGCCTCAAACCTCTGATTGAAAATGCCCGTGGGGGTTGGGGCGGCAGCAGGAGAGACTCCCAGCCTCACAGGAGAGGTTGTTGGAGAGACCCACAGGGGCCTAGAGCGTGAACGAGCCCACCCACTCCAGAATCAGCACCAGAGGGACCCAATTTGATTGGGGGTAGAGGAGGGAGTGGCTGAAATCTGGTGGAGAGTGGAGCGGGCGCCATTGCTCCCTCTTGGCCCATCCCCCACGTACAGCCTCACAGCACAGCGACCAGCGTTCCCCGGCCCTTGTGAACGCCTAAGACCCTGCCCCTTTAAGTAACAGATGCACCAAGACAAAAAAAAAAAATGGCCCAAATGACAGAACACTTCAAAGCTCCAGAAAAAATACAACTAAGCGAGGAAGAGATAGCCAGCCTATCGGATGCACAGTTCAAAACACTGGTTATTCAGACGCTCACAGAATTGGTTGAATTTGTTTGAAAAGTAGATGAAAAAATGAAGCCTATGCTAAGAGAAACAAAGGAAAATGTACAGGGAACCAATAGTGATGCGAAGGTAACGGGGACTCAAATCAATGGTGTGGACCAGAAGGAAGAAAGAAACATCTAACCAGAAAAGAATGAAGAAACAAGAATTCAGAAAAATGAGGAGAGGCTTAGGAATCTCCAGGACATCTTGAAACGTTCCAACATCCGAATTATAGGGGTGCCAGAAGGAGAAGAGGAAGAACAAAAATTTGAAAACTTATTTGAACAAATAATGAAGGAGAACTTCCCCAGTCTGGCAAAGGAAATAGACTTCCAGGAAGTTCAGGAAGCTCAGAGAGTCCCAAAGAAGCTGGACCCAAGGAGGAACACACCAAGGCACATCATAATTACATTCCCCAAGATTACACAGAAGGAGAGAATCTTAGAAGCAGCAAGAGAAAAGGACACAGTTTCCTACAAAGGGGTTCTCATAAGACTGTCAGCTGGTTTCTCCAAAGAGACCTTACAGGCAAGAAGGGGCTGGAAAGAAGTATTCCAAGTCATGAAAGGCAAGGGCCTACATCCAAGATTACTCTATCCAGCAAAGCTATCATTTAGGATGAAAGGGCAGATAAAGTGCTTCTCAGATAAGGTTAAGTTAAAGGAGTTCATCACCATGAAGCCATTATTATATGAAATGTTAAAGGGACTTATCTAAGAAAAAGAAGATAAAAAATATGAACAGTAAAAATGACAGCAAACCCACAGTTATTAACAACCACACCTAAAACCAAAACAAAAGAAAACTAAGCAAACAACTAGAACATAAACAGAACCACAGAAATGGAGATCACATGGAGGGTTATCAATAGGGGAGTGGGAAGGGGAGGGGGGGGAAGGTACAGAGAATAAGTAGCATAAATGATAGTTGGAAAATAGACAGGGGGAGGGTAAGAATAGTGTAGGAAATGTAGAAGCCAAAGAACTTATAAGAATGACCCATGGACATGAACTATAGGAGGGAATGTGGGAGGGAGGGGGTGGGCAGGATGGAGTTGAGTGAGGGGGGTGAAATGGGACAACTGTAATAGCATAATCAGTAAATATATCAAAAAAAAATAGATATACCCATTCTCACCATTCTACTTCCAAGACTTCATCCTTAGGAAGTGATAAAAAATATATAGGGGTGGGCAAAAGTAGGTAAATAATATTAAATAATAATTAATAAATAAATAATAATACAGGAACAAACTGTTTTGTGTACTCACATCTGTAAACAAACTTTTGCCAATCCTTATACAAATTTAACAATAATAGCACATATTTCATCAGTGTTTACTAGGTTTTATGCCCTGTTCTAAGAATTTTCTATGCATTAGCTCATTTAATTCTCACTACTTCCTGATATTAGTACTATTTCATCCTCATTTTACACATAAGGACGTGGATACAAATGGAAGTTAAATAACTAGTCCAGGGATTACAAAACTTGGAATCAAAACGAAGCAGTCCTTACTCTTAAGCCCTATGCCATCGTGTTTATGAAAGACATTAATTACATCATTATTTATATTTGTGAACAAGTGTAAATAATCTAAACAAACACCAATAGGGGCTCTGTTAAATTAATCCAATGGATTACTATGCCACACCCACAATCATAATGTAATTATTATTTAACAACTTAAGAAAATGATCACAATGCACTGTTATGTGGAAGAAAATATTTAAAAGATATTAATGTTGGTACTCTCTGAGTGAAGGGATTCAAAGTGATTTCTACTTTTTATTTTGAGCTTTTCTGTAATTCCAAATTCTTATACAAAAAAATCTGTATTATCTTCATAATCAGAAATATATTAATTCAAAATTAATTTAACAAAATGGAGTCATTGAAGGATTTTCAATATTTTGTTACAGCTTTATCTTCATACTTGTACTATTCTCTTCACTGGGAATGCCCTCTGCCACCCATCTGCTGTGTCCTTTCTCCTGGCTAATTCCTACTTATTCCTTTAGATTCCTTTTAGGCTCACACCTCCAAAATCCTCTCTTCTGTGCTCCCGTAATACCCTGTGCATATCTCCAGAATTCCGCTTGCCACATATTTATTTATCCACTTGTTTCCTATCTCCCATCCCTATTAATGTCACAAATAATTCTCATTATGGCTTTTGCACAGTCTCTGGCTCATAGTAGATATCTAGTAAGTATTTATGAAAGGAATGATGTACTTTTTGGTGAAGAGAGAAGAAACTTATTTTCCAAAATATGGTTTTCATAGGTTTGTTTGAGAATTAGTGGAGAGGTTTAGGTTTGAAGCTCAGCTCTATAAAACTCACTACCATAGGTCACCCTAGTGTTAATTTCTTCAATAGCCTAAGTCTTCAATGCCTAGGGACAATCCTGTTTGCTGTTATTGTCCCTTTTGCTGCTCTATAAAACTTACTACAGTAGGTCATCCTGGTATTAGTCCCTTCCTAGGTCTTCAATGCCTAACGGCAACCCCCTTTGTTGCCAAATTAGGAGATCCTTAAGAGAAAAATCACGTCTTTTGCATCTTTATGTGTCCAGCTCTGAGAACAGTGCCTGAGGCCTTCTTGCTGACCTCCATTGACTTATCATCATCACAAACTTTTTCTTAGTAAATGGTTGTAGCAAAAGGCCTGACGTCCTTTGAAATGAAGCAAACTGAACAGCACCAGAATTTGATGTGACCCCTTCTGCTCCCTGATACAGACAGTCACCTCTATTGTCTGTATGGAGGAACCACCATGCACATTTACATTAGAAATTGCTTTCCCTATTTTAAACAGCAAATGGAAAGTTTCCATTTCCAGTACAGGCATCACAACTTAGGCTGGGGGGCAGGATAGAAGTGGGAGGGGCATGTAAGAGTGTCTTAAATTTCATATTATGTCCAGGCCACAAGAACTAATTGAAAGAGTAGTTGTTTTCCTCAGAATTTAAAGTCAAAGTGAGTGAAACTATGTAAGGAAAAAACAGAGTATGTTTACAAGATACCAAAATAACAGGTTGAAAAGCAAGCAATTCAGATTCAAGATTGAGTTTCAATTCATATTCAGATTGAGTTTATATATTTTTCTCCCACATTGGTCAGCCTCATAGCAGGATTCTAACCCTCTCAGTCAGGCCACCATCTTTGGCCAATTGGTATGAAATCCAAGTCTGTCACAGCTTTCCCCTCTTACAGAGCAGGGGTTTTGACATAACCAGGTTTCTGTTCTCTCCAGGTATATACTACTCTTCTCAAAACCATGCACCTGAAGGGCCAGTTGCCTTCAGTGTGTGAGGCTCCTGACCTCAGGCAGTCTGGCTTCTTTATAGCCTTGGCAAAAGAGCAGTGCTAATTTGAATCTCTGAATGCTTCACTTCCCAGCATTCTGATGATGGCCAAGACCCAAAGCAGAACTTTCCCAATACCACAAGACTGCAGTTACATTGGTGTCCCATGTGACTCAAAGGGAACTGCAAACCTCATCAGAGAGGTAGCTAGTGAGATTTCCAACCTCATTTCCAATCGTCATTCCTCAGGTTCATAAACACTTCATATACCCTGTGTGGACAATGTTCCAAGAGAAACTGTGGATAAGAATCTGCTTGAAGGAGTATATTTCATCTATGAACATTTTTGAAGGCTCACCTGTGGAGAGCTGAAATATGACTGGGAAGTCAGCCAGCTATAACATGATATAAACACCCGCAGAACTAAAGAAAGTCTTTTATGAAATGATCTATTCACTTTAGGGTAGAACCCAGTAGAATATATTCCAACATAAAATAATCATACAGGCCAGTTACAAAACTATAGAGGTTAAGAGATCTAGTCCTGTGGGTAAACCCAAGTTCAAAGTATAGCTTTAGAACTCAGCTGTTGAATGACTTGAATCTCAGTTTCTTCATCTGAAAAACAGGTCTAAAATTAGTGCCCACCTCATTAGAGTTGCAAGGCTTAAAAGAGATAATGCATACAAATGCATACAGCACAGAACCTGGCACAGAAGTATTCCCAAATATTAATTATTATGTGGCAGACACTACTTCATCAATATGCATGTTCTCTTTTTTTCCCTGGCACCCTGCTAGACTACATTTCCCAACCTCCCTTAAATGTAATCATAGTCATGTCTAGCTAATGAGAAGTGGACAAAATTATGTGCAACACTTCCAGGCCTAGCCCTTCTATGCAAAACCCTCTATGCCCTTTCCCCTTCCACCTGCTGAATGTTGACAACAAGGGCAACATTAGATGTCCCCAATTTAAGGTGTCAGAACCTCCACTTGCCTGGGTCCTTAAATGCATACACAGAACAGAGCTCCATCATTACCACTACTGACTAGGAACACCCATATTGAACCACCATGTAACCAATAAATAAACTTTCACCATGTTAATGCACTGAAACTTTGGCATTTATTGGTTATAGCAGGTAGCATTATCCTAACTAATACACTAAGTCACAGAAGAGCATATCTGAAAAAACCCTTAAAGATCTCCTCCATTGTACAAGAGATATTGAGGCTGAGTCACTGCCCAAGTTACTTCAATGGATCTTTTGCTTGAGGATTCATTCAAGTAGGCCCTGCCATTTTACATATAATGCAAATTAAAGACTGCACCATCAAATTCTTCTGTTTGCCTAGTTAAAGACAGATCTATTCCTAAGAAAATGTTAAATTAAAAAAAAAATAAAATTGACTCCAAAGAGAGGAAAAGAGAGGGAGAAAGAAAGGGAGAGAAACATGGATGCAAGAGAGAAACATTGATCAGTCACCTCCTGCATACACCCTAACCAGGGACTGAATCTGTAATCCATGTCATGTGCCCTGACCAAGAATCAAACTCATGAACTTTCAGTCCGCAAGATGATGTCCAACCAACTGAGCCACACTGGCCAGGACATTCCTAAGGAAATTCTAGCACAGAAAGCTGGAAATATAGACCCACAGCAGGATGAAATGAAAACAAAAAATGCTTCTTCTCACTGTTCTGTGGCCATAGCAACTTAACTGAAAATATTCTGTACCATCCTCGCAGGGGATCATGAGGCTATCATAATATTATACTTATGAAGGAGCTTTGAAAAATAAAATTAGGCCATGTATGGTATTATTACTCAGCAATTTTTATTTATTACTAATGATCCAAGAAAATTAATCTACAAGCATTTGTTGGGTAACTATTTTTTGTTCTTTCTTAGCCCTGTGTTAGTCATTGTGGGAAATTAACCATCATTCTCAAGAAGTTTACAACCTACCTGTCTTATTTTGGGATGCTACACCAAACTACCATAGACTGGGTAGCTTATAAACCACAGACATTTATTTCCTTGTAGTTCTGGAGGCTGCAAGTATAAGATCAGGGTGCCAGACTGGTTGGGTTCTGATGAGGGCCCTCTTCAATGTTACAGATTTCTTGCTGTGTCTATACATGGTAGAAGTAGAGTGGGATCTCTCTGGGGACTCTTTTATAAGGACACTAATCACACTGGTGAGGGCTCCACCCTCATGACCTAATCAGTTCCTAAAGTCTCCAATTCCAAATACCATCACATTGGAAATCAGATTTCAACATACAAATATTGGAGAGTCACAACAGTCTATTAACTAGCTGATATCATACAAAATACTTTATAAGTGCACAATTATATGGTATGAAAAATGCTAATTCTATAGGCATGTAGACAAAGGACAGATTGACAAAGGATAGAGAAATAGGAGAAGACCTCTCAGAGAAATGAACTTAGGATATATTTCAAAAGACACTAAAAGAGTTGGCCAAGCAGAAAGACCACATATATTAGCACATATGAGTAATTCTAGGAAAGGGGAATTGACGCCTGGATTACCACAATAATTATGGCAGTGTATATCTTGCTTCTACTACCATTCCTTTCCCACACTTATCCAGTAATACCAATAATACCTGAATAATGATAATTCCCTTCATGTGCCAAAAATATGCAAAGCAATTCTCAGATATTATCTAATTTCACCTTCATGATAACCCTATGTGTGAGGTACTAGTGTCTCCATTCTATAAATGAGGAAACTGAGATTCTAAGAGTTTTAGTTAATTGGCAAGACTCTCACACTTAGAAAGTAGTAGAGGTAAAATTCAAATTCCATCCTGGACTCTTAATTGCCAATCATCCTTATCAGTGATGTATTTAGGAAGATAGTTATAACATCTCCAAAGACAGGAAGTCAAGGCAAGACCCAAATGTGGGAAGAAAATTCTCTTCCTCCCCTGAATAGGCAAACAGGAACAGTACGGCAAAAGTAGTGGATGAGTCAAAATATCTGCATTCAAATCCTGGATTTACCACCAGCTAGCTATATCCATAGATGATTTATATTAATTCTTTGAGCCTAGATTTCCTCAACTGGTAAATAAGAGAAAATAATTCCTACCTCATAAGACTGTTGTGTAGATTAAATGAAATGATATAAATTTAAATAAGTTTGATCTATGTAACTATAACAATATTTTCTTATTATAAATACTATTATCCTGGTAGATATAGATCCAAATAGAAATGTTTTCAAGATGTAAGACATAATCACAAGAAGGGATGCCAGAAGGAGAAGAAAAGGAGCAAGGGATAAAAATTTTGTTTGAAAAGCTAGTAACAGAAAGCTTCCTTAAGATGATTAGGAAAAAAGTCACTCAACTTCAGGAAGCACAGTGGGCCCCAATGAAGATGAACCCAAAGAGGCCCAGTCACAACTAAAATGGCATAATTTAAAGACAAAGAGAGAAACTTAAAGGCAACAAGGGAGATACAGCTAGTAACATACAATGGAACTCCAATAAGGGTATCAGCTAATTTCTCAACAGAAACACTACAAGTCAGAAGGGAATGGCACAAAATTATTCCAAGTAATGAAAACCAAGAACTGCAGTGAAGACTATACCCAGCAAGGCTCTCATTTAATGGAAGGTGAAATGAGGAGCTTCCCAGACAAAAAAAAAAAAAAAAAAAGTTAAAAGACTACATTTCCACCAAACCAGCATTGCAAGAGATGCTAAAAGGACTGCTTTAAGAAGATAAAGAAAAAGAGAGAGAGAGAGGAATACTGGAACAAAGGGAGACAAAAGGCAATGGATAAATACCTATCAATAATACACTTAAATGTAAATGGATTAAAAGCTCAAGTCAAAAGACATAGGATAGCTGAATGGATAAGAAAACATGACCTGCATATATACTGTCTATAAGAGACCCACCTCAGAACAAAAGATCTACACAGGCTCAAAGTGAAGGGTTGTAAAAATATTCCAAGAAAATGGACATGAAAACATATCTGGGGCAGCAATACTTATATCAGACAAAATAGACTTCAAAACAAAGGCCATAACAAGAGACAAAGAAGGTCACTACATGATACTTAAGGGAGTTGTCCAAGAAGGAGATATAATTCTTGTAAATATATATGCATCTAACATAGGAGCACCTGAAATATGTAAGGGAAATCTTGGAGGACTTTAAGAAGGAGATCACCAACAGTACAGTCATTGTAAAGGATTTCAACACCCACTGTCAACAATGGACAGATGGTCCACACAAAAATTCAACTAGGATATTGTGGCATTGAACAACACCCTAGATCAAAAGACTTAATTGGTATTTACAGAACATTTCACCTCAAAGAAGCAAAATATACATTCTTTTTAAACATACATGGATCATTTTCAAAGATAGACCACATAGTAGAACACAAAAATAGCCTCAACAAATTCAAGAAAATTGAAATCATATCAAGCATGTGCTTGGATCTAGAAACCAACCTCAAGGAAAAAACTCAAAAAAACCTCAAATACATGGAAACTGAATAACATGTTATTGAATAATGAATACGTTAACAATAAGATCAAAGAAGAAATCAAAAAGTGCCTGGAAACAAATGAAAATGAACACACAACAAACCAAAACCTGTGGGACACAGTGAAGGCAGTCCTGAGAGAGAAATCCATAGCAATACAGGCCCGCTTCAAGATAGAAAAATCTCAAATAAACAACCTAACCCTACAGCTATAAGAACAGGAAGAAGAACAACAAAAAGCCCAGAGTGAGTAGAAAGAAAGAATCAAGATCAAAGAATTAAATGATATAGAGACTAAAAAAAAAAAAAATTCAAAAGATCAATGAATCCAGGAGATGGTTCTTTTTTTTTTTTTTTTTTCTTTTTTTTTTTATTGTTATTTAATTACAGTTGTATGCCTTTTCTCCCCATCCCTTCACCCCACCCCAGGTGAACCCACTTCCCTCCCCCCTCTCTACCCTCCCCCTTGGATTTGTTCATGTGTCCTTTATAGTAGTCAGGAGATGGTTCTTTGCAAAGATAAACAGATTGGCAAACCTTTAACCATACCCATAAAAAAAAGAGGACCCAAATACATTAAATCACAAACAAAAGAGGAGAAGTAACAACCAATACCACCAAAATGCAAAGGATTTTAAGATACTACTATGAACAACTATATGCCAACAAATTGGACAACCTGGGTAAAATGGATAAATTTCCAGAAACACACAATCTTCAAAATCTGAATCAAGAACTAGAAAGCCTGAATAGACCGATAACAACTAGTGAAACTGAAGCAGTAATCAAAAAACTCCAGGCACACAAAAGCCCAGGACCAGATGGCCTCACAGTCAATTTTTTTGAATTTATTTATTGTTGTTCAGTTACAGTCATTCCACCGTTTTTCCCCATTGCTTACCCCTATCCCATTGCCCCCTCACTCGACAGTCAATTTCACCAAATATTCAAAAAAGAAATAACTCCTATCCTTCTCAAACTATTCCAAAAAATTCAAGAAGGAAGACTCCCAAACTCGTTTTACAAGGCCAATATTATCCTAATTCCAAAACCAAGTAAAGAACCAACAAAGAAAGAAAACTACAGACCAGTATCTCCAATGATAATAGATAGATAATAAAATCATAATTTTATTATAGAATAATAAAATATAGATAATAAAACATAGATAATAAAATATATAGATAATAAAACATCTCTAATAAAATATAGATAATAAAACTATGTTCATATCTAATGAACATAGATAATAAAATCCTCAAAAAATATTGGCAATCCAGATCCAGAAGTACACTAAAAAAGATCATACACCATTATCAAGTAGAATTTATCCTGGGAATGCAAGCATGGTGCAATTTTCACAAATGAATAGATGTAATACATGACATAAACAAAATGAAAGACTAAAACACATGACCAAGATCCTAAGATGGTGGTGAGATAGGTGGGAGCAGAGTCCACTTCCCCCTGCACACAGGTGAAACACCTAGCTGATCTACTGAGGAACAGGGTCAACAGCCAACAGTACCCCAGCATATACAAAGATAGGAGACCAAAAATTGTAGAGGACATCAAAAAACCAGATGGTAAGAAGAGTGCTTCAGGACAATAAGGTCCCTGGGAGTAGCACAGGGACCAGGGCAGCTGCAGCCCCAGGCCCAGCACCCGCCAGGTCTGCCTCAGGGCTCTTGGGAGAGAGCTGGGTCAATGGCTCCCTCCCCTGCTAAACAAGCTTTGAGCAGCACTGGGAGAGACCTGGTTGCTTGAAGTCGCAGAGAGGGGAATAAGGACAAACTGGCAAACACACAGGCTATGAGCACCCACAGAGACCATGTGCGCTGGCTGGGGAGAGTTGAGAGTTGGGCCATGATGGGCCCAGACCTGGACAGTCCCTGGTCTAGCTAGAGAGGTGGGCTGTGTGAGGGGACAGGCCCTTCCTTGTATGGAGTGGCAGGCTTGAGCAGGAGGAATTTCTCAAAAAGAAAAAGTGAAAAAAGAGACACTTGTTGCCTGTTTGGGGAATTCTCCTGCAGCACCTGCTCTGGCCTCCTCCCTACCCAGCCACATGGTGCTCCCGTAGTGGTGTGGAAGGCCCCAAGCCCACACCTGAAGCCCTGGGAGAGTGCTCACCAGAACCTGTGGGGGAAGCTGCTGGGGGTTGGAGGATGGCCCAGTGTCTATCAGGAAGGGAGAAAAGCTAAACCAATCCCCCCTCAGCCTGCTGCAGCCAGGAGGACCAGCAAAACTGTCTTGGCCACTTTGAAGCCAGCAGGAGGCTTTTTTTTTTTAAGTAATTCTTTATTTTATTTTTAATTTTTTTCTATTAACTCCTTCCTCTTCTCTTTCCTTCTTTCTTGTTTTATTCCTTCTTCCTATCTTTCCCTTTTTATCTCTTCTTCCTTCCTTCTTTTTATTTTAAATCCCCACAAGTGAGATAATAAAACCTGGAACTGTGAAAAGACCAGAGTTGGACCCAAAGAGGGGGCAATCCCAATAGCTAATATTGTGACACAAATTTCACTTTGCTACTCCAGAAAATTTGCAAGTAATAGTATACTTGTATTATTATTTTTTTCATTAATCTTACATCTTTCATTTTATTAGTATTTATGTATTTCTCTTCTTTCTGTTTAGTCTTCTTCACTTGGCTGGTTAAATTGCATTGTTTGACTGTTTTCCCTTGTTCTCTCTTTCATAGTGTATTGTAAATTTACTGTCTTTCACTTCACTTGTGTTCCATTAGCACACTACTCTAGGACCTATACTCCCTATTCTGGTTATCCAGATCACATAGATTCTGTCATATGATTGTTGCTTCATTATTATTGTAAATAATAGCTGTTCCATACATTTGTAAATACTACACACACCCCTGCCAGATCTTAGCCCACTACACTGTTTCCTGAACTTTATTACTGTTGTGGTTAAAATTATTCTCTCACACACTACACCTATTTTCTATCCTTTACTCTCACTTTACCTCATAATCTGACCTCCCACAAGCTCATTGCTTTCTAGATCCAACTCACAATCCTTCCCCCACAACAAGAGTCTGATCTTCTTTCCACTCTTTCAAAAAGTGGCTAGATGGGTGAAATATCATGGTTAACACTATACATATCCAAAGGATCTCCTATCTCTTCTCTACAGGCTGGTACTTTAAATATCATAGAATACACTCCTGCTTTCTTAAACCATTTTGCCTTCCCCTTCCAACTGATCACAAAAATTAATAGTTAGAAGCTGTGAACACCAGGATACCTGCTAGAAGAGGAAACCCACCAACAAAAGAACCATCAATAGATAACAGCAGAAGAAGGTGAAGGAGGGAGTGGAAGCCACACTAACTCAACCCAGCTCAATCTGGAAATACAACTAAATAATAGAGAAATTACTCAGTACAAACAACTGAACAAGAGCAAGAGAAAATCCTCAAAACCTTGTACACACCAAAGAACCAGCTCCAGCACAACCTGCCCACACCTGCACAACAGAATACAAGAGGTGGTGGACAGAGTGACCCTCAGTTAACCAGCTGGATGGAAGGAACCACCAAAGAAAGTCCCAACAACAACCAAAACCCAAAGACATACACAGAGCCAACATAAAAAAAAACAGCCCAAGACCAGTGAGCTTGGAAGATCGAGGAGACTGTACCACTGAATCTCACTGGTCTTCTACCATAGAAGTTCACACCATAAACCCAAGGAGTCAGAACAGATCAATTTAAGAAGTAGAGGCTAACAAAAAGAGTCTAACAAACAATGGGAAGGCAAAGAAACAATCCCCAAATGAAAGGAAAGAAGGAAGTCTCAGAAAGAATGCTAAATAAAATAGAGGCAACTCAACTATCAGATATTGAGTTCAAAGCAATGGTTATAAGGAAGCTCAATGAGCTCACACAGAATTACCAAAAACTACAGGGAAACTACAATGAACTCACTGCAAACTATATCAACATGAAAAAGGAAATAGAAACTATCAACAAGGGCCAAGACGAAATGAAGAATACAATTTCTGAATTGAAAAACACAGTAGAAGGAATCAAAAGGAGGCTTAATGAAGCAGAGGATCGGATCAGCAATCTGGAGAACAAGGTAGAAAAAAACACCCAGAAAGAGCAAGAAAAGGAAAACAGGCTCAGAAAGAATGAAGAGGGCTTAAGGGAATTGCAGGACAACATGAAACGTAATAACATTCGTATAATAAGTATACCAGAAGGAGAAGAAGAAGAGCAAGGGATAGAAAACCTGTTTGAAAAAGTAATGATGGAAAACTTTCCTACTTTGATGAGAAAAAAAGTCACCCAAATCCAGGAAACACAGAGAGTCCAAATCAAGAGGAACACAAAGAGGCCCACTTCAAGACAAATCATAATTAAAATGGCAAAATTCCAAGATAAAGAGAGAATCTTAAAGGTAGCAAAGGAAAAACAGGAAGTAACATACAAGGGAGCCCCGATAAGACTAGGAGCTTACTTCTCAATGGAAACACTCCAAGCCAGAAGGCAATGGCAAGAATTTCCAAGTAATGAAAACCAGAGGCCTGTGACCAAGACTACTTTATCCAGCAAAGTTCTCAATTAAAATCAAAGGCAAATAAGGAGCTTCCCTGACAAAAAGAAGCCTCAAAGAATATACCTCCTCCAAACCAGCTCTTCAGGAGATGCTAAAGGGTTAACTTTAAGAACAGGAAGAAAAACAGTAAAAGACAGAGGAACACAGGTATGAAAAAATGGCAATGAATAAGTACCTATCAATAATAACTTTAAATGTAAATGGATTAAATTCCCTCCAAAAAGACACAGAATAGCAGAATGGATAAGAAAACAGGACCCACGCATATGCTGCCTTCAGGAGACCCACCTCAGAAAAAAAGACTGACACAGACTGAAAGTGAAGGGCTGGAAACAATTATTCTGAGCAAAAGGACAGGAAAAAAAAAAGCCGGAGTAACAACACTCATAACAGACAAAATAGACTTCAAAAAAAGAACCATAAAAAGAGAACCATAAGGTCACTTCATAATACTCAAGGGAAGAATCCATCAAGAAGCCATAAACATAGTAAATATATATGCACCAAAGATAGGAGCACCCAAGTACATAAAGAAAATCTTGGAGGACTTCAAGAAAGATACTGACAGCAACACAATTGTAGTAGGAAATTTTAACACCCCAATGTCAAAAATGGACAGATCTCTTAATAAGGCTTCCAGCCAAGATGGAGGCATAGGCAGACACACTGTGCCTCCTCGCACAACCAAAAGAAGGACAACAACAATTTAAAAAACAAAAAACAACCAGAACTGACAGAAAATTGAACAGTATTGAAGTCCGACTACCAAGGAGATAAAGAAGACACATTCACCCAGACCGGTGGGAGGGGTGGGCAGGGACAGCTGGGGCAGTGGGGACTCGTGGCAAGGCGGGGTGGCGGGTTGTGGAACTGGGCGGGCCAGGCTTTAGCTAGCACACCCCACAAGGTGATGGTGGGCAGACCCTGTGGCCCCACATTCGTGCAAGGATGGACCAGGAGGAGTGGTGGGGGAACGGGGTGGACTGTGCAGCCCAGGGCCTGGGCACAGGGAACTGGAGCCTCAAGCCTCTGACTGAGGGAACCTGTGGGGGTTGGGGTGGCGGTGGGGGAGACTCCCAGCCTCTGGAGGGGGCGAGTCGCTAGGGAGACCCATGGGGGCCTGGAGCATGTACTGGCCTGCACACTCGGGAATCAGCGCCAGAGGGGCCTGGTTTGGTTGTGGGTGGTGGAGGGAGTGACTGGAGTCCAGCAGAGAGTAGAGCAGGCGCCACTGCTCTCTCTCAGCCCCTGCCCCAGGTACAGTGTCACAAAGCAGTGACCAGAGTTACCCCACCCTGGTGAACACCTAAGGCTCCGCCCCTTTGTGTAACAGGCATGCTAAGACAAAAAAAAAAAAAAAAAATGGCCCAAATGGAAGAACTGATCAAAGCTCCAGAAAAACTACAACTAAGCCACCAAGCGATAGCTAGCCTATCAGATGCACAGTTCAAAACACTGGTAATCAGGAAGCCCATAGAATTGGTTGAATTTGATTGCAAATTAGATGAAAAAATGAAGGCTATGCTAAGAGACACAAAGGAAAATGTACAGGGAACCAATAGTGATGCAAAGGAAACTGGGGCTCAAATCAACGGTGTGGACCAGAAGGAAGAAAGAAACATCCAACCAGAAAAGAATGAAGAAACCAGAATTCAAAAAAATGAGGACAGGCTTAGGAACCTCCAGGACATCTTTAAATATTCCAACATCCAAATTATAGGGGTACCAGAAGGAGAAGAGGAAGAACAAAAATTTGAAAACTTATTTGAACAAATAATGAAGGAGAACTTCCCCAATCTGGCAAAGGAAATACACTTCCAGGAAGTCCAGGAAGCTCAGAGAGTCCCAAAGAAGCTGGACCCAAGGAGGAACACATCAAGGCACATCATAATTACATTCCCCAAGATGAAACAGAAGGAGAGAATCTTATAAGCAGCAAGAGAAAAGGACACAGTTTCCTAAAAAGGAGTTCCCATAAGACTGTCAGCTGATTTCTCCAAAGAGACCTTACAGGCAAGAAGGGGCTGGCAAGAAGTATTCCAAGTCATGAAAGGCAAGGACCTACATCCAAGATTACTGTAGCCAGCAAAGCTATCATTTAGAATGGAAGGGCAGATAAAGTGCTTCCTAGATAAGGTCAAGTTGAAAGAGTTCATCATCACCAAGCCCTTATATATGAAATGTTAAAGGGATTTATCTAAGAAAAAGATAAAAAATATGAACAGTAAAAATGAGAGCAAACTCAGTTATTAACAACCACACCTAAAACAAAAATAAAAGAAAACTAAGCAAACAACTAGAACAGAAACAGGACTACAGAAATGGAGATCACATGGAGGGTTGTCAATAGTGGAGTGGGAGGGGGAGATGGGGGGAAAGGTACAGAGAATAAGTAGCATAGATGATAGGTGGAAAATAGACAGGGGGAGGGTAAGAATAGTATAGGAAATGTAGAAGCCAAAGACCTTATATGTATGACCCATGGACATGAACCATGGGGCGGGGAATGTGGGAGGAGGGGTGGGCAAGATCGAGTGGAGTGAAAGGGGAGAAATGGGACAACTGTAATAGCAATAAATATTTTCTAAGAAAATGGACAGATCTTCCAAACAAAATATCACCAAAGATATTGTGGCATTGAACAATGCCCTAGATTAAATGGACTTAACTGATATATACAGAGCCCCTCATCCCAAAGAAGCAAAATACACATTCTTTTCAAATGCACCTGGAACATTTTCAAAG
Source organism: Desmodus rotundus (assembly GCF_022682495.2). Taxonomy (NCBI): domain Eukaryota; kingdom Metazoa; phylum Chordata; class Mammalia; order Chiroptera; family Phyllostomidae; genus Desmodus; species Desmodus rotundus. The sequence continues at coordinate 16,043,146 of NC_071400.1, forward strand.
ATAGACCACATAATAGGACACAAAAAAAGCCTCAACAAATTTGAAAAAGTTGAATTCATCCAAGCATTTTCTCTGACCACAAGGGATTGAAACTAGAATCAAACCTCAATGAAGAAATACTCAAAGTCATGGAGATTGAATAGCATGCTATTAAACAATGAATGGGTCAAGAACGAGATTAAGGAAGAAATCAAAAACTTTCTGGAAACAAATGAAAATGAACTCACAACAACCCAAAACCTATGGGACACAGCAAAGGCAGTCCTGAGAGGGAAGTTCATAGTGATACAGGCCTACATAAAAAAGATAAAAACACTTCAAATAAACAACCTAACCCTATGCCTACAAAAACTCAAGGAACAATAAACACTACCCAGAGCAAGTAGAAGGAAGGAAATAACCAAGATCAGAGCAGAGTTAAATGACATAGAGACTAAAAGTACAATTCTAAGGATCAGTGAATCCAGGAGCTGGTTCTTTGAAAAGATAAACAAAATCAACAAGCCTTTAAGCAGACTCATCAAGAAAAAAAGGGAGAGAACCCAAATAAACACAATCAAAATGAAAGAGTAATGAAAGAGAAATCAAAGAGGAGAGATTACCACTTATACCACAGAAATACAAAGGATTGTAAGAAATTACTATGAAGAACTCTACACCAAGAAATGCAAAAAATCCAGGTAAACTGGACAAATTTCTAGAAAAATATAATCTTCCAAAACTGAATGAGGAAGAAGCAGAAAGCCACGTACCAATAACAGCTGACAAAATTGAAGCAGTAATACAAAAACTCCCAGCACTCAAAAGCCCTGGACCAGATGGTTTCACAGGAGAATTCTACAAAGCATTTAAGGAAGACCTAAACCCTATGCTCCACAGACTATTCCAAAAAATCCAAGAAGGCAGAAAACTCCCAAACTCTTTTTATGAAGCCAGCATCATCCTAATCCCAAAACCAGATAAAGACACAACAAAGAAAGAAAACTTCAGGCCAATATCGCTGGTGAACACAGATGCTAAAATCCTCAACAAAATATTGGCAAACTGCATCCAACAATATGTTAAAAAGATCATACAGCATGATCAAATGAGATTCGCCTGAGGGATGAAAGGATGGTGCAATATTTGCAAATCAATAAACATAATACAGCACATAAATAAAACGAAAGACAAAAATCACATGATCATATCAATAGATGTGGAAAAAGCATTAGATAAGATACAGCACCCATTTGTGACAAAAACACTCAGCAAAGTGGGAATAGAGAGAGCATTCCTCAACATAATAAACACCATATACGATAGAACTACAGCCAACATCACACTCAATTGACAAAAACTAAAAACTTTCCAGCTAAGATCCAGAACGAGACAAGGTTGTCCATTTTCACCACTCCTGTTCGACGTAGTAGTGTAAGTCCTACACACAGCAATCAGACAAGAAAAAGGAATAAAAGGCATCCAAATTGGAAAGGAGGAAACAAAACTGTCATTGTTTACAGTCGACATGATAATGTACATAGAAAATCCTATAGACTCCACCAAAAAAATACTCGACTTAATAAATGAATTTGGCAAAACAGCCAGATACAAAGTCAGAATACTCAGAAATACTCAGAAATCAAAGGCATTTTTATGCACAAACAATGAAACATCAGAAACAGAAATCAGGGAAAAAATCCCATTTGATATAGCAACAAGAAAAATAAAGTAACTAGGAATAAATCTAACCAAAGATGGAAAAGACCTGTACTCAGCAAACTACACAACACTGAAGAAAGAAATTAAGGAAGACACAAACAAATGGAAGCATGTACCATGTCATGGATTGGAAGAATTAGCATCATCAAAGTGGTCATTCTACCCAAAGTGACATATAGATACAATGCAGTCCCTATTAAAGTATCGATGACATATTTCATAGGTATAGAGAAAACATTTCAGAAATTTATATGGAACCATAAATGACCCCAAATGGCTGCAGCAATTTTAAGAAAGAAGGAAAAAAGCAGGAGGGATCACAATACCTGGTATCAAACTGTATTACAAGGCCACTGTTATCAAAACAGCCTGGTATTGGCACAAAAACCGATACATGATCAATGCAACAGAATAGAGAGCCCAGAAATAAACCCAAGTCTCTAAGGTCAATTAATACTTGACAAAGGAGGCAGAAGCATAAAATAGAGCAAAACAAGCCTCTTCAACAAATGATGTTGGGAGATCTGGACAGCTACATGCAAAAAAAAATGCAACTCAATTACCCACTTACACCATACACAAAAATAAATTCAAGGTGGATAAAAGACTTAAATATAAATCATAACACCACAAACGTCCTAGAGGAAGACTTTGGCAGGAAAATCTAAGACATTCCACGCAGCAACATCTTCATGGATATGTCCCCTAAGCAAGGGACATAAAAGAAAGAATAAACAAATGGGACCTCATCAAAATAAAAAGCTTCTGCATGGCTAAAGAAAACAGCATTAAATTGAAAACAGAACCAACTATATGGGAAAACATATTTGTTAATGATACCTCAGACAAGGGTTCGATCTCCAAAATATATAAACAACTCATACAACTCCATTCCAGGAAGATAAAAAACCCAATTAAAAAATGGGCAAAGGACTTGGACATGGACACTTCTCCAAGGAGGACATACAGAGGGCCCAGAGACATATGAAAAGATGCTCAGCATCTCTAGCCATCAGAAAGATGCAAATTAAAACCACAATGAGATACCACCTCACACCAATCAGAATAGCCAACATAAAGAAATCAACAAACAAGTGCTGGAGAAGATGCGGAGAAAAGGGAACCCTAGTGCACTGTTGGTGGGAATGCAGACTGGTGCTGCCACTGTGGAAAACAGTATAGAATTTCCTCAGAAAACTAAAAATGGAACTGCCTTTTGACCCAGCAATTCCACTGTTGGGATTATACCCTAAGAACCCTGAAACACCAATCCAAAAGAACCTATGCACCCCAATGTTCATAGCAGCACAATTTACAATTGCCAAGTGCTGGAAGCAACCTAAGTACCGATCAGCAAATGAGTGGACCAAAAAAGTATGGTACATTTACACAATGGAATTCATTGCAGCAGAGAGAAAGAAGGAGCTCCTCTCCTTTGTGACAGCATGGATGGAACTGGAGAGCATTATGGTAAGTGAAATAAGCCAGGCAATGAGGGACAAATACCATATGATCTCACCTTTAATTGGAACATAATCAACAGAAGAAAAAGCAAACAAAATATAACCATAGTCATTGAAATTAAGAACAATCTAACAATAGCCAGAGGGGAGGAGGGGGGGGACAGTATAGAGAAAGGTTTTCATGAACTATTATAAAGGACACATGAACCAAACCAAGGGGGATGGTGGAAGCAAGGGAGGGAGGTGGGTTTGGATAGGGTAGTGGGGAGAGGTGGGAAGAAAATGCAGACAATTGCAACTGAACAACAATAAAGTAATTCAAAGTTGTAAAAAATAAAACACATGATCATCCCAATGATGCTGAAAAGTTATTGATAAAATCCAGCACCCATTTATGATAAAAACACTCAGCAAAGTGGGAATAGTGGGAGCGTACCTCAATATAATGAACGCCACATATGGGATACCTACTGCCAACATCAAACTCAATGGTCAAAAACTAAAAATCTTCTTCCTTAAGATCAGGAAAATACAAAGAAAAGATAAGGGTGTCTACTCTCACCACTCTGATTCAACATTGTACTAGAAATTCTAGCCACAGCAATCAGACAACCAAAAGAAATAAAAGGCATCCAAATTGGAAAGGAAAAAGTAGAACTGTTATTATTTGCAGACAATATGATAGTGTACATAGAAAACCCTGTATTTCCACCAGAAAAGTATTTGACTTAATAAATGAATTTGGCAAAGTAGCAAGATACAAAGTGAATATTCAGAAATTTATTGTATTTTTGCAAACCAACAATGAACTATCTGAAAAAGAAACTAGGGGGGAAATGGCATGTACTATAGCAACAATAAAAATAAAGTACCTAGGAATAAATTTAACCAAGGAGGTAAAAGACCTGTACTTGGAAAATTATAAAACACTGAAGAAAAAATTGAGGAAAATACAAATAAATGGAAGCATATATTGTCTTCATAGATTCGAAGAATTAACATTACAATGTCCATAATACCCAAAGCAATCAATAGATTCAACACAATTCCTACTAAAATACCAATGGCATATTTCCCTGATCTAGAACAAGTACTCCAAAAATTTATATGGAACTGAAAAAGACCCCAAATAGCCTCAGCCATCTTGAGAAAGAAGACTAAAGTTGGAGGGATCATAATACCTAATATAAAACAATACTACAAAACCACTGTGATCAGAACAATCCAGTACTGGCATAAAAATAGACATATAGATCAATGAAACCGAATAGATAGCTCAGAAATAAACCCATGTCTCTATGATCAATTAATATTTGACAAAGGGGGCATTAAAAATATAATGGAGAAAAATAGTCTCTTCAATAAATGGTGTTGGGAGAACTGGACTGGTGCATGCAAAAAAAAAATGAAATGAGGCCACTAACTCACACCAGAACAAATTCAAAATGGATAAAAGACTTAAAATATAAGTTGTGACACTGTAAAAGTCCTAGCAGGAAACATAGGCAGTAAAATTTCAGATATCCCACATAGCAGTATTTTTGATGATATATCTTCTAGGGCAAGGGAAATAAAGGAAAACAAATAAATGGGACTACATCAAAGTACAAAGCTTCTGTATAGCTAGAGAAATCACAATCAAAATGAAAAGGGAACTGACCCTATGGGAGAACATATTTGCGAATGATGTATCAGACAAGGGTTTAATCTCCAAAACATATGAAGAACACATCCAACTAAGCACCAGGGAGTCAAACAACCCAATTAAAATATGGGCAAAGTACCTGAATAGACACTTCTCCAAGGAAGACATACAGATGTCCCATAGACATATGAAAATATGCTCAATATCACTACCCATCAGAAAGGTGCAAATTAAAACCAATGAGATATCACCTCACACCTGACAGAATAACTACATTAATAAATCAACAAACTGCTGGCAAGGATGTGGAGAAAAGGGAACCTTCGTGCACTGTTGGTGTGAATGCAGATTGATGCAGCCACTGTGGAAAACAGCATGGAATTTTCTCAAAAAAATTTAAAATGGAACTACCTTTTGACCCAGCAATTCCATTGCTGGGAGTATGCCAAAGAATCCTGAAACACCAATTCAAAAGAAATTATGCACCCCTATGTTCATTACAGTGATATTTACAATAACCAAGTGTTAGAAACAGCCTAAGTGGTCATCAATAGGTGAATGGATTCAAAAACTGTGGTACAGAGTTCCTGGCTCCAGCCAAGATGGAGGTGTCGGTAGAAAGGCTTCACTTCCTTGCACAACAAAAAGAAGGATAACAACCAATTTAAAAACAATAAACAACTAGAAGTGCCAGAAAATCAAACTGCATGGAACCCCAACTACCAAGGAGTTAAAGAAACATTCACCCAGTCCAGTAGGAGGACTGAGTTGGGAGATGGGCAGCAGAGTGGAGAGGAAGTACAGTAGGCAGTGGACCACGTGGGCGAGGTGGAGCTGGCTGAATGGGAAACTAAAGACTCCAAACCTCTAGCTGTAAAACACTGTGGGGGATGCAATGGTGGGAGAAACTCCCAGTCTCACAGGAGAGTTTGTTAGGAAGTGGGGCTAGAGAGGAGCAAGCGAGCAGCATTGTTCCCTTTTTGACCCCACTCCCCAGCTTCACAATGCAGCAAAGAGGGTTGCCCTACTCTGACAAATACCTAAGGCTCTGCCACCTTACAACTTAACAGGTGTGCTGAGACAAAGAAATATGGCCCAAATAAAAAATAGATCAAATTCCAGAAAAAGAGCTAAGTGACGAGGAGATAGACAACCTATCTGATGCAGAGATCAAAACACTGGTAATCAGGATGCTCACAGAACTGACTGAGCTTTGTTGCAAACTGAAGGAAGAAATAAAGGCTGCACGAAGTGAAATAAAGCAAAATATACAGGGAACCAACAGTGAAGGGAAGGGAACCGGGACTCAAATCAATGATTTGGAACAAAAGGAAGAAATAAACATCCAACCAGAACAGAATGAAGAAATAAGAATTCAAAAAAATGAGAAGAACTTAGGAACCTATGGGACAACTTTAAGTGCTCTAATATCAGAATCAAGGGGTGCCAGAAGGAGAAGAACAAGAGCAAGGAATTGAAAACTTGTTTGAAAAAATAATAAAGGAAATCTTCCTCATTGTGGCAAAGGAAATAGACTTCCAGGAAGTCCAGGAAGCCCAGAGTCCCAAAGAAATTGGACCCAAAGAGGAACACGTGAAGGCTCATTATAATTAAGTTACCTAAGATTAAAGATAAGGAGAGAATCTTAAAAGCAGCAAGAGGAAAGGAGAGAGTTATATACAAAGGAGTGCCCATAGGCCTGTAGGGCAGATTGGGGATAAAGGGGAGGAAAAAATTGGAACAACTGTAACAGCATAATCAATAAAATATACTTTAAAAAACTGTGGTACATTTATACACTGGAATACTATGCAGCAGAAAGAAAAGACAAATTGCATGCTTTTGAAACAGCATGAATGGGACTGGAGACTATCATGCTAAGTAAAATAAGCCAGTCGGTGAAACACAAATACCATATGATCTCACTTATAAGAGGAATATAATGAACAAAATAAACTAAGGAGCAAAACAGAACCAGAGACATGGAAACATGGAATGGACTGCAGCTATTGGGGTCAGGTGTGGGGGGAATGGTGGAAAGAACAGGAAGGGACTAGTCAAAGAACATGTATGAATGACCCATGGACATGGACAATATATATATGGTCTGTCTAGAAGGTATCCAGCCATGTAATATGAAAAATAGAAACATTTCTGAAGAAGATACAAGATAAAAGGAACATTGTACATAGGACAATGATGCCTCAGTCCCCTTCAAAGTAGGCACCTTGGGACCTCATACAGTTCCAATCGCCATAAGCTGACCTGTCATATTTTCTTGAATCTCATCAGTGGTCTGAAAACTCTTCCCTTTCAAAGGTGATTTTAATTTTGGGAAAAGCCAGAAGTTGAAGGGCACCAAATCTGGGTTCTGGGTTGGGGGGGGGGCAAGGGAGCTGAGTCACCTATGTGATTTGACATTTTCCCAAAAATCTCTGCATGAGACGTGATGCATAAGTGGGCACATTGTCATGATGAAGCTGCCAATCATCAGTTGCCCATAGGTGCAGACTTCTGAATCATCTGGATAGTTTCCACAGAGCAATGTTCATGCTTCGTGCAAAATCTGATGCAGATTCATTGCTCTACTCGCTCAGTCATGTTGAATGCAATGGCCACACAGTACACATGTTCAATCAACAGCATCTACTGCCCCCAAGACTAGTAAGTGAAGCCATCATTATTCATTTATGCACATTCCAGTCCACTCTCCTTGGCTGCCAGACTATAGCATTGTCACATAAACCATTCTCATTATAGTAATAATGGCTGGACTTTTTCCAGATTTTCTCTCTCTCTCTGTCTCTCTCTCTCTCTCCACACACACACACAAACATATACACACAGACTTCTGTATGTATGTGTTCACATGTGCATGAAAGTGTGAATAGATTCTGAATGCAATGCAGAATTCCTGGGTTCAAATCCCGGTTCTTCTACTTACTAGCTATGTGGCTTTAGGCAAGTTAGTCAATTTCTCTGTGCCTCAGTTTCTTCATTTATAAAGTAAGGATGATAAAAAGAGCTTGCTTCTCAAAGGGGTGCTGGTAGGATTAAATGAATTAATATTTGTAAGACACGCGAAACAGTGTCTGAGACAATGTTGGTATTGTTATTATTATATGATTCAAGTTGGACTGCCGAGAAAATCTTTAATCACTATCCAAAACAAATAATCACTATTTTTCAAAAAAATTATCAAAATCCACTCAAATAAGGAACATTTAATATTTTAACATGCAAAGGCATCAATCAAAGAATATTCTAGAATCCTGGGAATTTTATAATGGCACATGGTTCAGCCCAAAATGTCATCAGAAAGGTATTACTTTTACCTAAATCGATTTTGGTTTTTTAGCATGAAAAATGTACAGCACCCCCCAGTTGCTGTCAAATGAAAAAGAAAGAACTTCACATCCTGCATCTAGAAAAGAGGAAAATGAGAATGCTAGCAGGAAAGACCCAGAGTACTTCCCTTACCCAACTCCACCAGCTCACAGAGCCCAAGAACAAGAATAGCAAGAGAATTCAGCCCAGATGTACTAGGGGACATTGAGGTACATAGCAAGAGAAACTAGCACTATTGAGGTACCTCCTACATGCCAGGTGCTTTGTATACATCATTTCATTTAATCCCCACAATAATTCTTGGAAATGAATACTATTATTTCCACTTCACAGATGAGAAAACTTAGTTTCAGAAATGGTGAGTCACAAGACTATTCAGTTATGGAAGTGTGATTTAAATCTAGGCCTGTCTCAGTTCAAAGCACAGTCTAAAACTCTAACATGAAAAAGTCACATTAGCAATGAGTTTACTGGGGAAGATTGAAGTATAAAATTCCATAGGGAAGTACAAAAAGCCAACAAATGCTAGACTAGAATGCAAATATAACACTGAGGATTGATTGAAAGCATTATTGTATGTATTATCTCATATTAGTAATCAGGAAGGCTGAAGTTTAGTGGTAAAATGCTCCAGGTATCTAATGTTCCTTTGTATTTAAATTATTGCAAAGCCTCTTTTAATAGTTGAAAAGTAAAAATCTTAAAACCACTAAGTTGTACTTTCAAAGAGGCACATGCAACCACAGTAAGCCATGGAATAAGTGTGACATTTTTCTGGAACATCTATCTGTTTTCCTTAACAGGAAAAGTTACATAATTTACCTGGCAATGTAAAATACTTTGAAAAGTCAAAACATATATGAACATATCATAGAGTAGTATGTAAAAACCTATTATTTTTTTAGATTTTATTTATTTATTTTTAGAGAGAGGGCAAGGGAGGGAGAAAGAGAAGGAGAAAAACAGTAATGTGAGAGAGAAACATAGATTGATTGCCTCCCACATGCCCCCAGTCAGGGACCTGGCCCGCAACCCAGGTGCGTTCCCTGACTGGGAATCAAACCAGCGACCCTTTGGTTTACATGCTGGTGCTCAATCCACTGAGCCGCACCAGTTAGGGCTATTTTTTTAAGATTAAAAACAGATTCTTCAAAGGAAATTAAAACTTGTGACAGACTGTTTCAAGCCCCTGGAGAGTTTGCACTCTTCTTTTGTTAAGGATACTTGAGTGGGAAGAGGAGCTTAAGAACCTCTGCAGTATTATGTCCTAAATACGGTTATTCCATCTTGTCTGAAAGTTTCACCAATTCTTGTGTACATTTCAGCTTACCATAATGTTAGCAAAACAATAGTTTTGAAATTTAGCCTTAGCCCATAACTCTAGAGTAGAACAAGTTACATTTTCAATCAAAATGAAATAGAATATAGTATAGGAGACATATTTCTTTAAGCAAAACTACCAAATCTGATATTGCAGACATTGATAAAAACAAGCATAACAGCTGCCATCCACATTCTGGTTAACATCATAGTTAGCTGAAGGGGCACAGCATTATCCAGAAGGGGTTGCCTGATGTTAAATCCTACAAAGGATAGTGAGAATTGGTTCAAGGATATGGACTTAAAGAACCCACAAACTTGGGTTTAATTTCTCTAATACTGTTAATTTGGTGAAAATAATATCAAATATTTATTTTTTCCTCAAGTGAACTATTAAAATTACTGAATTAGCCAACTAATAAATATTAAGCAGAGTTTGTATTTTTGCTGAAACACATGGTTGTTTTAAACTCACATATCTATGTACTTTTTAAAATATTACAGCCACTAACTGTATATTTTATTACATGCATAAATCTTTAATTGGGTATTCTGTCACTCTAAAAAGTGAACATAATTTCTATCTGCAACACTAACTAGTATGTTTGTTGCTATTCAGCATCCCTAAAATGAGCCTTAGTCTTTTTTTTTAAAAGGGTTATTTGAGAGAGAGAGAGAGAGAGAGAGAGAGAGAGAGAGAGAGAGAGCACAACAGCAAGCCAGGCACTGGTTCAATCTGGGAATTGAACCAGTGACCTTTTGGTTACTGGACAACACTCCAACCAGCTGAGCCACAGTGGCCAGGGTGAGCCTTAGTCTTTTTTTTTTTTTTTAATTTTTATTTTTTTTTAGAGAGAGGGGATGGGAAGGAGAAAGAAAGAGAGAAAAACATCAATGTGTGGTTGACTCTCATGTGACCCCCACAGGGGTCCTGGCCCACAACCCAGGCGTGTGCCCTGACTGGGAATCAAACCGGCAACCCTTTGGTTTGCAGCCGTGCTCAATCAACTGAGCTACACCAGCCAGGGTAGCCTTAGTATTATAGCCTTAGACTTATAGCCTCAGACTTAATGTAGCAAGCATAAGGTCCTAGGTCAACAGAAAGGAATAAGTTTCCTAGAAGTGATACAGTGCAGAAACGCTCATTCTGCAGTTAGCCTCATGGTAGCTCACCAGAAAACAGCCTTGTTTTCTTTTATTTGGATGATATTAAGCCCCCACTGGAGTTGACCACTGGCCTGAAATGGGCTCCTTTCTCTTGGAAGCCTGACTCTCAGAATAATGGGGCAATCACAAGAAGCCCTTTCTGGGCTCCCCTGCCTAAAATGAGGATTTGGAAACAATGAGCCAATGTAGTCTAGTTGGAGACCTTTCTATACTTTTAAATGCTGGGCTTTAGATGTCTGGCAAATCTCAGTATATGAGTTTCAGTTTTCTGCTCTATTTGTCCACAAGAATGTGCTATATAGCTTTCTTAAGAATCCAATTGCCATAATTTTAAATAGAAAAAAAAAGCAGTTTACAAAATTCCTTTCACAATGGGAGTATAATTATGTAAAAATTATATATGCATATGGACAGGGACTGGAAGGGGATGAAAAAATGAAAACAATTTAATTTGCAGGGGGTGGCAGGACTATGATAGAGGATTTGTTTTTCTTTTCCTTTAGATTTTCTTTAGCATACTCAGAGACTTTTTGTGAAAAAAAAATACAGTTAAATCTGTAACTTTTTATAGATAAAATGTTAATCATTATTCTGTCCATTTAGTGTTTGCCTTAACAAAGACAGTGTTTCCTTTTCTATATCATCTTAAAGAACAGATTTCAACATAATTTATAGAGTCTCTGCCAAGAAAATCAATAAAGACATATTTGTACAGAGCTTAGAGTGGGCTGTTTTTTTCCAGGAATGTGTTGAGTTAATTGAAAAGGTTTTGGTTAAAGTTAGCCAGTCGGAGATCACAGTGTTGTAGACAACACATACTGTGAGTATGAACTTCGTACAACCTTTCAAATACCTTTGGGAAGGCAGGAAATTGAAATATTGTGCTATATTGGCAACTAAATAGCCATTTATCATCCATGCTAAGTTTGGAGCTGAGAAGAACAATTTGGAAACTCTTGAAGGGCATTTATTAACAATTTTTCAAAGTTAGACCTCTATATGTAGATTTTCACAGCATATTTGGGGAAGACTAAGAGATAACATCTGCAGATACCATTAACATGGTCTCTCTAATACTAACTTCAGACTGTATTCACACCCACAAAAGCTGTATTAAAATACATTAAGCTTGAGACACCAACTGACAAAAGCAAGGAAATTCACAGTTAAAGGGGAAACATGCCATATGTTCTTCCATACTTAAGAGCAACGGGGTGCATTTGGAAAGTCATTAAAGCGGCACCCAGTTGTGCCTAGGTATTGGAGAACATATGGAATCTTTTCCTTCACAAGTGTAATTTTCCCTGCTCTCATTGAACTCATGTATCAGTCTTCACTTTTTGGTCATATAGGTTTTTATTTGCTTAATTACCAGAGCATGTAAAATAAATACCTTCTCATTTTCAAAAATCAACATAAACACACAATGGAAACTGGTTCTCAGCCTTGGCTGCCTGACAGTTTCTTATTATTTGTCCTTCTTTCCCAAGGTGTCTAAGCCACATAGTTCCTGCTCTCCTCTATTCTTTAAGGAATACTGTTTCCTTTCCCTATTCTGGGGATGAAATCTCTCACAGTGGTCATTAAATGTATCTATCTTGTAGATACATTAAATGTACCTCAGTGGATCAACTGGCTGAAGTCAGAGTTCTGAGGGCCAAGGGACCCTTTCTTCTGGACATTTGCTATTAGGGTATATTCTTTTTCTTTTTAAAATGAGGGATTTAACCTCTTATATTGACAAAAGTAGCATCCAGTGTGATATAAAGGGTATTTATTTAACTGAGTCCTTTTTTTTTTTACCATTTTTTTCATTCATTCATTTAATCATTCATTTGTTGAGTACCTGCCACGCTCTAGGCATTGGGATTAAGATGATGACCAATACCTGTGTCCTGCTCCCAAGTTGCTCATTGTCTATAGGAGCAGGCAAAAAAACAAGCAGACAATTATGATCCAGTGTGATGAGTGCTGCTACAGGAGTCAGTGGATAGGGCTGATGAAGCACCGAGGAAGGGTACCTTATCCATATTAGGGATTCTGAATGAAGAGCCTGAGAGTGAGTGATTGCCATGATACATAGACATTGTAAAGCCAAACTTACAGCTAAATTTATTCAATATGGTCTACAAACTTTTATTGAGCTCCTACTAAACAGGCCCTGGACTAGGCACTGGAAATTCTAACATAATTTCTGCAGTTTTTAAGCAGAAGAATGATAGGAACAACTTGGTTCAATCATTGAAAATGAGGAGCAAGAGGAGAAAGAAATGGGGAGCCAGATCATAAAAGTCATGTTTTATACTACAGCAATAGAGGAACCACAGAGTATGATGTCAACCTAGAGTATGATGTCAACAATAGTGCTTTAGAAAAACCACCCTGGCACCATTAAAGAAGGGATATTGAAAGGGGTCAAGAGAATCAGTGAACACAATCAGGAGGCTGATGAAACATATTGAGGCTCTCCATAAGGGGAATGGCAGCTGGGATGGAAGGATACGGATACAGTTAAGTAATATTTAGGATAGTCAGCAGAACTTAGTGATTGATTGTATCTGGGATTTGGAGAGACATGATAGATCTGTGGGATATGAACTCCTCATACACTCACTAAATATTAAGGGAGCACTTATAGATTATACAGTTAAATGTTCCCATTTTTATCCATAAGGAAACCAGAGGCCCAAAATAGTTTGACTGACTTGTTGAAGTCAATCTATTTTGTGGTGGCTCAGAGCTGAGGATCAAGGTCTCCTAGCTCACAATAAAGTAGTTTTTCAAAAAAAAAATTATGTAACATCTAGATTTATATAAAAGTATTAATTATATTTTAAAACTCCCAAAGCTGAAAATTAATCTCAAAACTATTTGAATGTTCCCCATATTTTCTTCCCTTTCCACTCCCACCACATTTTATCTGAATAATAATTTCTGCTCTCTACAGCCTCTTGCAAGCTTTAAAAAGTTAGGATGACCATAAGTGGCTGTATGATGTCCTCATGATATTATGACTATGAAACATGAATGCTGTACATAGATATTTATTTTGTAATTAAAATCTCAGCAGAATTGTAGCGCAGAAATTCTACAAGATACACAGTAATTGTTTTTCTTTTTTATCCCTGGGTTTCAGTTTCTAACCTGTAACATAAAGAAAATAAGATTTATGAACTATAGAGGTAAATAATGTTAGAAGGCAATGAAACCTGTAATGTAGCAAATTCAGAAATGTTTGTGGATCAACCATCTCTTCAATAAGTATAAAATTATTACATTCCTTTACTCTCAAATACTGCTAGTTGATTTCTATATCATTAATGATAGGACCAATTCAGAAGAAACTTGAGTGAGAAATTATTGGAATAACAATAAATGTGAGTTTACATATCTCTGTCCAGTGATAGTTTCAACACTCTTGTCTTAGCCACCTTAGGGTGATTCTTCACATGCCCTTCCAATGTATTATCAAACATAACTGCACCATCTAATGCACCAGCACTTTGAGACAGTATATACTCTTAATCACTTTCACAGGGGGCTACAAATTCCAAGATACGCCAAATAGTACTCTTCAATTTGAAAAACTTTCCTTGACAAATGAAGACTGTTTTCTTCCTAATCCTCTGTATTGGGTATCCAGTGCCTAACATGGACAAGGCAGTCTATTGCATCAAAATTATGCTATAAAAGGTAGTCAATATTTGAAGAGAAAGATGTATTTATATAATGGAACTGATATATATGTAAATATGGAAATAATGTGTATTCCGTTCTCAATAAAAATTTTTGTTTCTCCTCACCCATTAGATCAATGTGGCAGGATGAGGAGGGGTAGAGTGAGGGCTTCAAATACAACCTAAAACAAAAGTACCTTTGCTCAAGGACTTACAGCCAAAATTACTCTATCCAGCAAAGCTATCATTTAGAATGGAAGGGCAGATAAAGTGCTTCCCAGACAAGGTCAAGTTAAAGCAGTTCATCATCACCAAGCCCTTATTATGGGAAATGTTAAAGGGACTTATCTAAAGAAAAGAAGATAAAAAATTATGAACAGTAAAATGATAACAAACTCACAAATATCAACAACAGAACCCAGAAAAACAAAAGCAAACTAAGCAAACAACTAGAACAGGAAGAGAATCACAGAAATGGAGACAACATGGAGGGTTATCAGTGGGGAGGGGGATGGGGGAGGATGTGGGAAAAGGTACAGGGAACAAGAAGCATGAATGGTAGGTACAAAATAGACAGGGGGAGGTTAAGAATAGTATGGGAAATGTAGAAGCCAAAGAGCTTATATATATGACCCATGGACATGAACTAAGGGGCTGTGTAATGCGGATAGGAGGGGGATGAAGGTCAGAGAGGAATAAAGGGGGGGGATGGGACAACTGTAATAGCATAATCAAGAAAATATATTTAAAATAAAAAATAAATAAAATCTCAAAAAAAGTATCTTTGCTCAGTTTGGATTTCAAGCTTAAATTTCTTAAGTTCATTTCTTAAGTTAAGAAGGACAATGATCCTGAAAGATGGGTTCAGCTGAAGATTTGTAAATCTATTTTTAAATGCTATTATATAGCAAGAGTTATCTTGAAGCTCTGAGAATAAAGATTATTAGCCACAATTTAAAAGTGCATGCAGAATATATCATATAATGGATTTTCCATCCAAGAAGGAAAAAATCCTTCCTGTACTAGGGGATATATTTTGAGTACATGAGACTAGGGAGAAGATTCCCCATTCCTGAAAGGGTCAAAAACAGAAATCTATATATATATATATGTATTGAGAGAGCTTTGAACATACTGGGTGATGATCTATCTTTATGGTCATGTTCTAATATAGAAAGAGATATTATGATATACTGAACACACTGTGTGGCAGCATCAGCAGGAGAAACAACTATGTAGATAATTCTGTGATAACATTTTCAATGGCCAACAGCCTGTGAGTGGCAAGGGATAGAAGACACTGAGACAACTAATGAATTGGAAGTGGTCTGGTGCAGGATGAGGAAATTCAAAGAACACAAACCAAAGGAGCTTTGGATTATTGCAGAGGGATAATACTGGGAAAAGGCCTTACCACAACAGACATTACCACTGGATGCCTCCATAAATCATCAAGATGCAGAATATTCCAAGAAAAATCATAAGTTCCTTGTCCTGCTGCTGCCACCATACATTGACCTTCCTTTGGATGCAGACATCATCTTAAAGGAAGGGGAAAACCCCTTGATATAGCCCTGAGAGTTTGAACATTGAATGAAATGACTACCTAAAAGAGAATCTTAGAGTAGAAGAAAGTGATTTGCCTTCAGTGGTAAGTTTTTTTCCACCATCAACAAGATTGGAGATGCCAGAGCAAGATGTATGTTTTAGGTAACTCCAACTGTTACATATGGAGCCCATTTGTTCTTTCGATTTCAGTCCTGCTATGTTGGCTTGTTAAAGAAATGATCAATCTTTTTAAAACAAAGATAGTACGAACTGCCACCCAGGCCAGTGTGGCTCAGTTGCTTGGGCATCATCCCACAAACCAAAAGGTTGTGGGTTTAATTCCTGGTCAGGACATGTGCCTGGGTTATGGGTTCAGTGCCCAGTCAGGGCATGTACAAGAGGCAACCAATCAATGTTTCTCTCTCACATCAGTGTTGCTCTCCTTCTCTTTCTCCCTCCCTTCCCCTCTCTCTCAAAAACAAAACAATACAGTTTGTTCTTAATTTCAATGTCTTTGGTTATATTTTACTTGCTTGTTTGTTTTGTTGATTAGGTTCCACTTGTAGGTGAGATCATATGATATTTGTCTTTCACTGCCTGGCTTATTTCACTTAGCATAATGCTCTCCAGTTCCATCCAGGCTATCTCAAAGGGTAGGAGCTCCTTTTTTCTTTCTGCTGCATAGTATTACATTGTGTAAATGTACCATAGTTTTTTGATCCATTCGTTTACTGATGGGCACTTAGGTTGCTTCCAGCAGAGGGGAAGTGGAAGGGGATAATGGGGAGGAAATGGAGGAAGAGTTTTCAGGAACATCTATAAAGGACACATAGGCGAAACCAAAGAGGGGTAGGATAGAAGGTGGGATGTGGGGATGGCTGGGGTGGGGGGGAGCAGTGGGAGGAAATGGAGACAAATGTACTTGAACAACAATTTAAAAAACAACAACATAAAAACTAGTACCATCTCCCAAAATGAAGCCAGGATCCTCAAGGTTCTTGCAAAGCAACTTAAGAATGGAACCAAACTCACAGAGTATAGAAACTACATTTTCTTATTTCCAGTTTAGTGATCTTTCTTTCCCCACTAACATAATTTGTCAAAACAAGCTTGAACACAGATAATATAACAATAATTTGGTTGTCATTTAAAACATCTAGCTTTAATTTCAACCTTGGCCAAATTTACTAACTCTTTTTTTATAATAAAAATAGATTAGATAACCAGATCTTAAAAGAACCAAACCAGTATGCCTATTGGCTGGTAGCAGCAGGCAGTAGAGTTCCTCACTAACTGCTGTGCTGATTGACAGGGGTCTCTGAAACAATGGAAGAATATGCCAAACAACTCCCTTTTTGATTCTAACTCAAAACTCCAGAAAGGCTTTCATGAGGCCATGGCTGGCTGGTGTATTCTTTGATGTGATAAAATTTCAGTCATTTTCAGCTGCAGCTGTAATTGGTATGTATGGGGAGGGCTTAGGCGCTGACTATTCAGTATTATTTTATTATCCTTTCAATTCAATAATAATATAATAACTTAAAGACTTAACAGCTCAGATAAAGAATAGTGGCCTATTGAGAAACTTTAGTCTAGTATTTTGCTTTTGACAGGACATTCTTTCAGACATTTCTTCTGGGGGTTAAAAAAACCTTATTTGGATTATTTGCATAAGAATATATTTTATTGTAATGTGCCTAGCATTTTCATGGCAGAAAATCCAGGAAAATGAACAGCATATTATCATTACAAACAGTGATATTTAGAATAGGAACAGAAAGTCCTTAGTAATTTTTCAACAGGCCAACCAAATCAATGCTGAGAGAAAACAGTGTGTGTGTACATGCATGTGCACTTATGTATAAACCTATGGGCTGATGAGAGAGTCTTAAAGAGATATGAATTTATAATTGGCCACCACCAAAGGAAACACTTTAAATGGCACTAAGTTAGTCAGGGAGCAGTGGTAAGAGGCAAGGGTCATAAACTCCAGTGCAAGTGTATGGAATGTTTCACTTTTGTGTACATTTTTCAATCTTAAAACAGCTTTACTTGGGATTTGAGACTTCATTAAGGTTAAAAGGATTATATTAAGTTCATAGACATGTTTGTTTTATTAATTGAGTCATAGGTTTTGGCCATCTGTAAACACATTTAAAAACAGGCATCAGATGGTTTCCATTGCCATAATAGATCAGAAAATCTGCCAGTGAGTCTGTTTGCAGCTCTTAAAAGTTGTTGAACAAAAATGTGTTTTGAACTGTCGACAATTACCTAAGAAAACAACTGGATTTTGTGAGTAGATTTGTATATATTCCCAATATGGTCTCTCTCACCCCACTTCCTCAGCTCTTATCATGGACTTCCCTTTAACCCAAGCCATCCACTCCAGGGTGTCATAGGTGATCTTGCTTTACCCTCACTATTCTGTCTTCACCCTCACTAACCTGAAATATCAAGAGGAGTCCTAACTAGGTTTTTTAAAATGACTTAATATTGATAGAGAGGAAAAAATAGTGAATCAAGAATTGGAGGAAAGAGCTGGGTTTTTATTAAATTACATAATGTGGCATGTAACTGGAGTTAGCCAATTCTGTTTTCCCCCTTGTTTTATTGACATATAATTGACATATAACATTTTGTAAGATTAAGGTATACAATGTGATTTGATATATACATATATTGCAAATGTTTACCAAAATTAGGTAGTTAACACATCCTTCACCTCACATAATTACTGTTTTGTTGTTGTTGTTAGAGTGAATAGAGTTACTCTTCCCATAGTAACTTTCAAGTATACAATACAGTATGGTTAACTATAGTCACAGTATTCTACCTTTGATATCTACAATTTACTCACCTTATTATTGAATGTTTGTACCCTTTGACCATCTTTTCCCCATTTCCTCATGCCTCAGCCCCTGGTAACTTCCATTCTCCCCTCTGTTTCTATCAGTTCAATGTTTTTACATTCCATGTATAATGAGACCATACAGTATTTGCCTTTCTCTGACTTTCCTCACTTAGCAGAATGTCCTCAGGGTTCATCTACATTGTCACAAAAGGCAGGATTTCCTCTTTTTTTTGGCTGAATAGTATTTCATTGTATATTTTATACATACATATATATGCCATATTTTCTTTATTTATTCATCTATCTACATACACTTAGATTGTTTCCATATTTTGACTATTGTGAAAAATGCTGCAGTGACCATAAGGGTACAGATATCTCTTTGAGATAGTTCTTTCATTTCCTTTTTTTTTTACACTTCTAAAATAATTTATTTTGAATTGCCATGACAGTCAACTTTTAACATTTTAGAAATTAAAATAGGAGGCTAAGAAGAGCCCTAATCTATAGGTAATGTTCATGTCCCTGAAGAAGGGACAGTTCAGTAAGGGCCCAAATTCTCCCCTGGTCACTAAGTGGAAAGGCAAAACATCACACCTTGAAAATAGGCTTTTCTCAGCCAAAGTAAGACCTCTTTCTTTAAGTCTATTGATCTGAAGCTGTTCCAGGAAGGAAAAAAAGAGTCCAAGCCAGGTGTTCAGCAGCAGCCAGAGTTGAACTCTATGTCACCAGAGTTCCGCTGGGCGGTGCTGGGTCCCACTGAAGTTGAAATACACTGTTGAGGACCGATCTTGATGCCAGTTGCCTCATTGTGGACATCAAATAAACCCTGCTGGATCTGCCTATATATTTCTTTGGCTGTATTAATGAAAGCCTCTTCAACATTGCAGGCTGTTTTGGCTGAAGTTTCCATGAATATAAGTCCATGCTCATGAGCAAAGGCCGCTCCTTCTTCTCTCTTCACATCCCTGTGGGACTCTAAGTCACTCTTATTCCCAATCAGCATGATAACCATGTTGGAGCTAGAGTGTTGCTGGGCATCCTCTAACCATGAGATCAGGTGGTTGAAGGTTTCACGCCTTGTGATGTCATACACCAGCAGTGCTCCAGCTGCTCCCCTGTAGTAGGAACGGGTGATAGAACGGAAGGATTCTTGCCCAGCCGTATCCCAGATTTGTAGTTTGATTTGTTTTCCATCAATGTTGACCATACAGGCCTCAAACTCCACACCTATTGTGAGGTCATGGACAGGTTGGAACCGCTTGTCTGTAAACTGCAGGAGGAGACATGACTTCCCCACACCTGTGTCCCCGATGATAATGTATTTGAAGAGATAAACATAAGTCATGGTCCTGTTTCCTCTGGATTCCGGGTCTGCCCTACTTCAACAGCCCATTTCCTTTTAATATATACTCAGAAGTGGAATTGATGGATCATTTGTTATTTCTCTTTTTAATTGTTTGAGAAACCTCCACATTGTTTTCCTTAGTAGTTGCATCATTTTACAATATATAAAAGATTTTGAATAAACAAACAATGCTTAGAGGTTTATATGTGGGGTGTTAGTAAAGTGGATATTTAGGGATCACAACTTAGTCTATTAAAGATAAATTAAGCTTGGTTTTCACTGTCATTAAAACAACCAGTTAAACAATTTAAAAGAAAGCAATCAGTCCCCTTTACATGTTGTCATTGTGGCATTATGAAGTCATGGCCCCTGTCAGCAAATGTTTTATGGTTTCATTGCCATAATATCATTATTATTTGGCTAAGACATTCCTATAGCTGCCCTTTAACCTGCCCTATGTTTGTTTTTTGCAGTAATATTCACTATACCAGTTGTGTTTTTTAATTAACATCTCTGAGCACTTACTGTATGCCCAACACTGTGCAAAACGATTTAACTGTATTGTCACTATCCTTTAGGTCAAATACCATTACTAGTCTCATTTTTTTCAAAAAAGGAAACAAGCTAAGAAAGCTTTAGGACTGTACTTTATTAGTCCTAAGAACACATTTTGCATTTCTGATATCAAGATGATTTTGTTATTAGTGTCATCTTACAATCATATGGTACAGAAAATAGCCTGGCATAATAGCTATTATGTGTGTGTATATACTTTGTTATAGTTGTTGGTACTACTGTCAGTTGACTTGGGTATATTATGTACAGTGGTAGTACTAAACATGGCAAGTTTTATTGTCAATTTAAATGTTTTCAAGAGTGTTCATTCTGAATTGACTTTGAAAGGAAAGGATATTCTGTATGCTGAAAGGCAATGAAAACAGTGGCAGGGTAGCAATTGGATGTTAGTGAAACAAATATATATATATATAATTGCAGGAATGTCCACAATTTCTTTTTTTTTTGCAAAGTGACAATTAAGTGATTTACACAAACATTTGAAAGATGCCCACAAAAAGAAAACTTTGTTATATTTTATTACTGCTATATCCAAAAGGATTACCAAGCAAAGCAATCAAAAGCCAAATTGTCAAATCACACCACACAGAAATGTAAGAAATTTCAAACCATGCAATGAGAGGCTTGTGTATGCAAATTGTTCAGCACTATTGCTAAGGCATTATGTCATTGTTTAATTGGAAATTTCCTTTCTTATGTATTGTTATGTAAAATAATGATATGTCATATAATTGATGACATCTTAGACTTGATGGCATTAGGTATCTTGCCGAGGGTCACACAACTGGCAAGTAGAAGGGTAGAGACTCATAAGGCAGGTCTCGGCTCTTAACAAGGACGCTTTAGTGGAAATTCTTTGACTTTATAACTTCTCTTTTACCTTTAACAAGCCCGTAAGCATTTCTTTTAAACTAAATAGTACTAAATGTGTTTTATATTTCTTGGTAATTTCATGACTATCTTGGGGATCATTGTAGGTAGAATCTTTGGGAGCAGTATCTAAAACAGAGTCAGGAGTCACTAAAATTAAGAAAAACATCAAAATAATTAGATGCAGGTCCCAATGGCCTTCAAGTGAAAAGGTAAATGATCCCCTCTGCATCAAGTTCCCCTCAAAACAGTAGTGAATGTGTAGTGTCTTCTATCACTTGGAAATATCAAATAGAAGCACAAATATTAGACTCAATGAGGTTGGGGTCTTAGTTCTATACAGTCACATTTCATAGCCCTTCTATGACTTCTTCCATGCTTTCAGAATCTATTGCTTCAAGGAACTTAAGAAAAATAAAACTAAAAATTAAAATAAAATAATGACTCATGATTACCTCAGAGAAGTAATTATGGATCTAACAGTAATAAATAACTACATAGCACCTTATCATTTTTTACACCTTCACAATTTTGTCTCACTTCATTCTCACAGCAAAACTTTGTAGTAGTTAACAACAAAGTGCATTGAAAATCTTCACACTATCATCTGGATTCAAGTCTCAATCACTTATAAGCTGGTTGACTTTAGGAAAAATCACTTCATTTTTATGAACCTCATTTTTCTTATTTGTAAAATTAGGGACTGGTAATAATAATACATGCCTTGAATGCTGTTATGAGAATGAAATGAGATAATGTTTGTAAAGCAATTCAGCACAGTGCTTGCTGTCTAAAGGCTAAATAAATGTAAGCTTCTATTGTTATGTACATAACAACCCTTGTGTAACTAAACAACTTTACAAATGAAGAAACTAAGGTTCAGAGAAGTTAAGTCAATATCCAAGGTCACACAGCTAGGAAGGAGCCAGGCTGGTACAAATAAACCCAGGACTGCACTTGCCTTGGATACAGGCAAAGTGTGTAATAGAGAACCTCTGAAAGTCTGTACCAACTCAGTAATGACTATTTTATTTATAATTTCCATGTAACTTGACACATTGCTGAAAGAGCTATAATAGCTTAAAATTATTTTTTCCTTCTTTCATAAAGGCTACTGATAGATAAAGATGGAAATAAAAATTGAGTAGACTTTGCTAATGGGTCATAGTACATGGTTGTCAAAATGCTACAAGCCAATTTCTGTTATAACCAAAAATCTCTTTATTAAAAAAAGGGACCAAATCCTAGCTACATTATCACAAATTCAAGATATTTATGATACATTTTTTAAAGCAACAGAGAGTATTGTCAGAAGCTTAATGTAAAAGATCTGACCTGTACTAAAAACCACTTAAATTTCCTATTTCTCTAACCCTTGGTGATTATTTGAATTTGCTTGAAAGCTCCTAATCTACATAATTAGATCCACTAGCTTACAGAAGCAGATTAGACATAATCAAAGAGGTCAAGAGTTGGACAAGAGCAAGCTTCAAAGAAGTGGATGCTGTGTTAACTCCTGTTCTTAGGTGCATCTTTGTGTTCAGGAACCATTGAGCTAGAAATAAAAGGATGGCCCAGGGGTGCAGAGAAGAGATGGAGAAAAAGAGCTCTGGGAAGATAGCTTTGTAGGTTTCTAGAGTTGTGAGCAATGCAGCAGAGAATGAGGATATAGAAAGGGGTTGAAACTCCAGATCAAATCAAAAGAATTGCTCAATAAGGGCTGGGTACCTGCAAGAATCCAACATCTAAGAGAAAGCGTGAAACCAGTTCCCTAGAAAGAAAAATGTGCCAGTAGAGAGCATAGAGCAGAACACACCAGAGGGGATAATGCAATAGCAGAGCAAGGAAGCCACAGCAAGGGTATCAAAACACCCCAGAACAGACTACTAAACCAACTATGCCTGTGGAATGGGTAAGCCTCTCAGAAAAAAAGTACAGCCCATAAAGAACAGTTAGGTAGTCCACCCTCACTGAGTAGCCAAGTCAAGGGAAAGTATTCAGCTGAATAAATGGGACCACCTTTGAACCATGTGCTTTAATCCTCACCAGTGGAGAGACCCTGTTCTCAAGCAGTGGACATGATCCACTCTAGCAGAAAATTTAGGTCTTGGGAGAGTTGGGAAGACCACATGCTAGGGAGAACTGAAGTCATGGAGCAAGCTTACCAGCAGGGCAAGCATGCTGAAGAAGGTCCAGAAGTGGCTAAAGACTTCAGGGCTTTAAAAAAAATTTTTTTTTATTGTTGTTCAATTAAAGTTGTCCCCATTTTACTCTCATTACACTCCCCCGCCCTACCGACCCCCACCTCCCACATTCAATCCTCCATTCCCTCAGTTGTCTTTGTCCATGGGTCCTTTATACATGATCCTTGATGGCCCTTCCCCTTCTTTTCCTCATTATTCTCCTCCTCCACCTCCGCTCTGGTTACTATCAGTTTGTTCTGTATGTCCATGTCTTTGGCTCTATTTTGCTCATTTGTTTGATTTGTTGATTAGGGGCCCCTTAAAGGTGAAATCATATGGTATTTGTCTTTCACTGACTGGCTTATTTCACTTAACACAATACTCTCCAGTTCTATCCATGCTGTCACGAAGGATAGGAGTTCCTGCTTTCTTTCTTCTGTGTAGTATTCCAATCGTGTAAATGTTCAACAATTTTTTGATGCACTCATTTACTGATGGGCACCTAGGTGGCTTCCAGAACTTGGCTATTGTAAATTGTGCTGCTATGAACATTGGGGTGCATACATTCTTTTGAACTAGTGTTTCAGGATTCTTAAGGTGTAATAACACCAGTGGAATTGCAAGGTTGAAAGGCAGTTTCATTTTTAGTTTTTTGAAGAAATTCCATACTGTTTTCCACAGTGGCTGCAACAGTCTGCATTCCCACCAACAGTGTGCTACAGTTCCCTTTCTCCACAACCTCGCCAGCACTTGCTGTTTGTTGATTTGTTTATGATGGCCATTCTGACTAATGTGAAGTAGTATATCATTGTTGTTTTAATTTGCATCTGTCTGATGGCTGGTGATGCTGAGCATCCTTTCATATGTCTCTGGGCCCTCTGTATATCCTCCTTGGAGAAGTGTCTGTTCAGGTCCTTTGCCAATTTTGTAATAGGGTTTTGTCTTCCTGGTGTTGGTTGGATGAGTTGTTTATATATTTTGGAGATCAAACCCTTGTCCAAGGTATTTTTTGGCAAATACATTTCTCATATGGTTAGTTCCCTTTTCATTTCAAAGCAGTGCAGAAGCTTTTTATTTTGATGAAGTCCAATTTGTTTATTCTTTCCTTTATATCCCTTGCTCTAGGGCACATATTGGTGAAAATACTGCTGTATGGAATATCTGAGATACTATATGATCTCACCTATAAGTGGAACCTAATCCTCAAAACAAAGAAACAAGCAAAATACAACCAGAGACATTGAAATAAAGAACAAACTGACAGTAACCAGAGAGGAGGGGGGGAAGGGATAATAGAGGATAATAGGGGAAGCAACATGTATAAAGGACACATGGACTAAGGCAAAGGGGGTAGGTTCAAGGGTGTGAGGCCAGGATGGGTGTGGCAGGGGTCCGTGGTGGGGTGAAAATGGAGACAACTGTAGTTGAAGAACAATAAAAAAAGACTGTCAGCTAATTTCTCAAAAGAAACTTTGCAGGCCAGAAGGAACTTGCACAAAATATTCAAAGAGATGAAAAGCAAGAACCTATAACCAAGGTTGCTCTACCCAGCAAAGCTATCATTTAGAATCAAAGGACAGATAAAGAGCTTCCCAGACAATGAAAAGCTAAATGAGTACATCACAAAACCAGCATTATACGAAATGATAAAGGGTCTCCTTTAAGAAGAAGAAGAAGAAAAATATGAATAAAATGGCAACAAATACATATCTATCAACAATTGAATCCCTCCTCCACAAAAAAGGAAAGAAACAAGCAGAACAGACAGAGTCATAAATACAGAGAACATTTTTATGGTTTCCAGGTGGGATATGGGTCAGGGGTATGGGTAAAAAAGTGAAGGGATTAAGAAGCACAAATTGGTAGTTACAGAATAGTCATGGAAATGTAAAGTACAGCATAGGACATAGAATAACCAAAGAACATATATGCACGACCCATGGACATGGACAACAGTGTGGGGATTGCCTGAGAGAATGTGGGGGATGGGTAGAGGGGGGTCAAATGGGGAAAATTGGGACAACTCTAATAGCATAATCAATAAAATATAATTTAAAAAAGAATAAAAAATCAGCTCTCTGCTCCTCCTGTTCAACAGACAGCCATGTCGTCCTGCACAGTGCAAGCTACAACCCTGAGCTACAATGCTGAAGACAGGAGTGAACAGATTTGGCCGTATTGGGCACCTGATCACCCAGGCTACCTTTTACTCTGGTAAACTGGATGTTGTCACCATCAGTGACCCTTTCATTGACCTTAACTACATGATCTACATGTTCCAGTATGATTCTACTCATGGCAAGTTCAAACAGGAAGCTTGTCATCAATGGAAAGTCCATCTCCATCTTCCAGGAGTAAGATCCTGCTGACATCAAATGGGGTGATGCTGGTGCTGAATATGCTGTGGAGCCCACTGGTGTCTTCACCACTGTGGAAAAGGCTGGAGCTCACTGGAAGGGTGGAACCAAGAGGGTCGTCATCTCTGTCCCTTCTGTGGATGCCACCATGTTTGTGATGGGTGAGAACCATGACAACTATGACACCTCCATGAAAACTGTCAGCAATGATCCTGCACCACCAACTGCTTGGTCCCCCTGGCCAAGGCCATCCATAATAACTTTGGCATTGTGGAGGGACTCATGACCACAGTCCACACCATCACTGCCACCCAGAAGACCGTGGATGTGCCCTCTAGCAAGCTGTGGCATGATGGCCGAGGGGTTACCCAGAACATCATCCCTGCTTCCACTGGTGCTGCCAAGGCTGTGGGCAAGGTCACCCCTGAGCCGAATGGCAAGCTCACTGGCATGGCCTTCTGTGTCCCCACGCCCAATGTGTCAGTTGTGGATCTGACCTGCTGCCTGGAGAAAGCTGCCAAATACAATGAAATCAAGAAGGTAGTGAAGCAGGCATCAGAGGGCCCCCTCAAGGGCATCCTGGGCTATACCAAGGACCAAGTTGTCTCCAGCAACTTTAACAGTGACACCCCCTCCTCCACCTTCGATGCCGGGGCTGGCATTGTCCTCTATGACCACTTTGTCAAGCTCATTTCCTGATATGACAATGAATTTGGCTACAGCAACAAGATGGGGGGCTTTGTGGTCCACATGGCCTCCAAGGAGTAAGAGCCCACTGGACCACCAGCCACAGTGACAGGAAGAGAGAACCTCAGCTGCTGGAGAGTCTTTGCCCCAAATCGATCCCCCAACACACTGAGAATCTCCTGACCTACAGTTTCTATCCTAGACCCCCTGAAGAAGGGAAGGGCTTAGGGAGCCCTGCCTTGTCATGCAACATCAATAAAGTTCACTGTACCACTCCTTCCCCCAAAAAGAATAAAAAACAAGCAAAACCATTGTCCCAAACTTGGGGAAATTTGGGGTTATGTTTGAGATTTTGTGTGTGTGTGTGTTCTGTCATTTTGAAGGTTATTTGCAATGTATACTGTTATTTGAATAAAGATTAATTTGATTCTTGCCCTGGCTGGTGTGGTTCAGTAGATTGAGTGCCAGCCTGTGAATCAAAGGGTCACTGGTTGAATTCCCAGTCTAGGGCACATGCCTGGATTGAGGGCCAGGTCCCTAGTAGGGGTCATATGAGAGGCAACCATACATTGATATTTCTCTCCCTCTCTCTCTCCCTTCCCCTCTCTAAAATATAAGTAAGTAAAATCTTTTTAAAAAGTTTTAAGATTAATTTGGTTCTTATTAAGTCGCTTCTGTTTTGGATACTACTCTTTTATCTAATGACACACTTAATTACCTCATAATAAGTCTGTGCTGATTTGTTTGGTTTTTTGGTAAGCTAAGAACAATTGATAAACTTAAAAAATGGATTATTTCAAAGGAACTTACAAAATATTAAACTCTACTATTCTGGTGATAGATTCTTAGAAAATATAGAATTCACACAGGATAGTAGAGAGATTTGGGGTACAGGTGTGGGAAGACATGCACATTCTACTAAGATGTGGGTATTTTGCTCTAAAACCAAAACTGCCCTCCAAAATCCGAGATGAGCTCTAAGGAAATAATTACTGACGTTCTGAGGAATAATGAGTGCTAATTAATCATCTGAAATCGTTTCTAATAACCTTGTTCCTCTACATATTTTCCTTGATGAAAAATTTTAAGACACAAAATGAAATAAAGACCACCACATCAGAAGTAGATTTACCCTTTGAGAAATGGCTATGTCAGCTGATTTGTAATAGGAACAAAGCAGCTAATCACTTTTCCTGAACACTAAGACACAAACTTTATGGACAGTGAACATTTTCACAGGTGAAGTTCTGAGTTGTAATAGTTAATGTGATATTTAGACTGTGAAATTTCTCCAGTAAGGATGCCTTTGCATGGAATGGAGAAGTTTTAACAAAATGTAATGTTTGCAAACTGTATTACCATTCACACACATTACCTATTTAAGTTTCATAGTCACCATCCTATGAAACAGATATTTATATATTATTGTTATTTTTGCTATTGTTATGATTATTATTAATATTATTCCCATGTTAAGGTGAACAAACTGAGGTTCACAGTTGCCTAAGGCTATTATAGCTAGGAGTGCAGAAAGTAAAATAAAACTCTGAGGAGAGTCATCCAAAGCAGGCTGAATGGAAATTGGAGGCAAAAGCAGGATGTTTCTCATAGAGCAGACTGACAGCTGTAAGAGGGGGAGGGGGAGAGGGGACTGGATGAAAGCAGTGGAAGGGATTAGCCAAAAAATATACATGAATGACCCATGGACATGGACAATGGTGAGGGGATTGCCTGAGAGAGTGAAGGGGGCTGGGCAGAGGAGTCAAATGGGGAAAAATTGGGACAGCTGATATAGCATAAACAATAAAATATTTTTAAAAAGCAGGACATTTCTGAAGCTCATGAAAAATGAAAAACACATTAAAAAACAGAGCTCTTGGTCAATCAACATGAATCTTCCTACCAAAGCTTTGACTGTGCCTCTTCAGTCTGCTACCCAAATTGAGGCTGGCCCATGGGGAACCTTTTGATCTCGTGCTCTTATGTTCTCTCTCTCTCTCTCTCCTCTCCTTTCCTCTCCTCTCTCTCCCTTCCTCCATCCTTCTCCTCTCTCCTCTTCTATCCCTCTCCACTTACCTCCTTATCTTCCTGTGAATCTCTCCTCCTCCTTATTTCTCTCAA
Source organism: Desmodus rotundus (assembly GCF_022682495.2). Lineage (NCBI taxonomy): Eukaryota > Metazoa > Chordata > Mammalia > Chiroptera > Phyllostomidae > Desmodus > Desmodus rotundus. Next base: position 16,072,011 of record NC_071400.1, read on the forward strand.
TCTCCCTGGCCTTTGTCTTTCATTTTCAGACAGGCAGTTCTTAGGGGAAAATAAGGATTCTTCTCTTGGCTTACACATTAGGTTTCTGTGCCTAATGGATGCCAAAACATTAGATGTCAAAGTGTTCCTTTAGTGGAACCAAATATGGCACCTTCATTCATGGAGTCAGCACGGAATAAATATGGGCAAAGTATGGAATTATGGGTTCTGGTTCTGTTTTATATTGACTATGTCCTTTTAGGTAAGTCTCCCAGCATCTCTGTGATTCAGTTTTATAGTAAAAAAATTAGTAATGCTGCTTTGGTAATACTGTTCTGGCTGGTGTGGCTCAGTGGATTGAGTGCCGGCCTGCAAACCAAAGGGTCTCTGGTTGAATTCCCAATCAGGACACACTCCTGGATTGCAGACCAGGTCCCCAGTACGGGGCACATGAGAAGCAACCACACATTGACGTTTCCCTCCCTCTCTTTCTCCTTTCCTTCCCCTTTCTCTAAAATAAATAAACAAATATATAAATAAATAAAATCTTTTAAAAAATTAGTAATGCTATCTCCCAGGATTCTTGTGAGGATTAAATGAATTCATGTATACAAAATACCTAGTATAGCCTGTGCACAGAGTCTGTGCTCATGTAAGGGAGTTGGGTCATAAAGTCTACCTTCCATTATGATCAATTATCCCTCATAGAGATTGGCTCTTGATAATTTTGTAAGGATTTGTTCATTCCAGCTTAGTCCTAATTAGGCCTACTACAGGAGAGAGGGGCACCACTGACTTCCCTGGGCTCCAGGAAGTAGGAAAGTCTCATCATATTCTGTTAAATAAGCTCCATCTTGTCCCATTGCTCACCAGCACTGGCCGCTAACAGACACAGACACACCTCCCTCTACACACCCTGACAGTACCTACTTCAACATACTCAAATAACACAGTGACATGGGAATTCTTACTTAGTAGCACTGATGCAAAATCTAAAGGTCATAAAATAAAATCATGTGTTTAGCACAGTGTTTAGTATAAAAGTGAAGCTAAAAATGTTAGTTATTAATCTTGGTATTTCTTATTATCCAAAAAAACTATGGGCTATTCTAGCTTCTAAATCTGACCAGGGCCTGAACTTTATCCAAAGTTTTGAGACTCTGGGCAATTTTGACTGTCAATTGTTTTCACCAACATGAAAGAAGGAAATAAGCATGGTAAAGTCCTAAGGGGCCAGAATCATATATTTCAGCATTGTATGACTTCTCCCTCCCACCCTTACCTTGGTTACCTAGCCCAGGGCATTGCACACAGTAGGAACTCAGTGCTATTTAAAGAATAAATAAACAAATGGGTGATACAAGTTCAACTGCCTCTCAGAATTTCTGTTTAGCTTCTGGTGAACAATAATGCTTTTCTGGTTTGTACTTGTATCCCAAACCCCTGGGCTTTAGTAAAGCCTACTAATGAATGTTAGCAGAATCTGTCTCAAAGTCCCCAGTCCTTTCAAGGATACGTATTTTCCCAGCCTAGCCACTTTATCCTGAGCTTCAACTCTCACTGGTCCTAAACATACAATGCTTTCCTTTTCTTTCATTCATATCCACCAGTAGAAATCTTACCCTTGGAGGTGCAGCACAAATACCACCTCTTCCATGAAGCCTTCTTTGATCTCCCCATCTGGAAATGATCTCACTCTCCTTTGAACACCATTGTCCTTTGTACTTCTCTGTTGGCACTTCTCCCATTCCATCTTATATATTAGAATTGTAATCCTGCCTCAGCTCCCCTGCTAGTCAGTGAACTCTTTGAGGGTACAGAACAGATTTTATACACGTTTGGTTTCCCCACCAATAACTAGCACTTCCTAGCTCATTGGTGCTCAAAACACACTTGTATGAATGAGTGAATCCAAGCTAGGTGCCATAGTACATGACTTGAGAAAAGTTGGCAGATCAGTAGAAAGCCTGGCTTGATGTGATGTACCTGAAAGGATAGAGCTGTATTATAAAACAAAGCATAGTGCATGACCATATTTCTTTGTAAGAAACATCCTTATTAGCCTGAAAATTACCTAAGGCAGGATATTGGCTGAAGGAGATCTGATAGGAAAAAATAATGTTTCATTAAACCTCTAATAAAAAAGCATACATTTATAAAAAATTAAATCCAGCTGACTTTTGAAATGATTGTAACAGTGTTTCCGTGGGTGACATTTTAAGAGACACAAAATGCTCAGTTTCAGCCTTGACAGAATTCATCCATCACCTCAACATTGTTTGTCTCTAAAATCTTGCAGAGTCAGCTGGTTTGACCATTTTCTCTGCTTTGACCTAAGCTCCCATGATTGCTACCTGGTGGGTTTGTAGTCAAAGCTGACTGACAGTTGTGGCAGTAAAAATGCTCTTTATAAACAGAAACCATGACCATGTAAATACAACCCTGGCATCAGGTTGTATACTTAAGTACTAAGCTTAAGCACTCCTTGCCTGCTAGGCCATTAGCCTGTAGCAGGGGTGTCCAACCATTTGGCATCTCTGGGCCACACTGAAAGAAGATGAGTTGTCCTGGGCCACACATTAAATACACAAACACTAATGAAAACTGCTGAGCAAAAAACAGGTTTGAAGTAAATTTACAAATTTCATGTTGAGCCACATTCATAGCCATCATGGGCCGCATGTGGCCTGCAGGCTGTGGATTTGACACTCCTGATAGGACTTTCACATATTACTATGAATTCACTCATTTGCTCTTGATTTTTTTCCTGCTCTGTGGAGGGGGGAGGTTAAAATTTTTTTATGTGTATGTACTACATAATCTATACCTTCATTGTTGTTTTGCTGTTTCTTAGGCTTTTGTGGTCAATTAGTTTTCCTAAGGCTTATTTTTCATTGAAATATAATTGATATATACCATCACATTGAATATTTGCTTCAGGTATACAATATAAAGATTTGATATTTGTATATATTATATAATGATCACCATAATAAGTCTTCTTAACATCTATTACCACACATAGATACAAGTTTTTCTCATGATAAGAACTTTTAAGATCCACTTTCTTAGCAACTTTCAAATATACAATACAGTTGTATTATTAACTATAAGTAATATTTTTTAATTTGACCTTTGTATACCCCTATCAGATAAATTACTATGGACAGAGTACACCTTAGAATCATCATAAGCTCTGAGCAAGGCTGCAAAGTCAACAAAGTTTCTGGATTTCTGGTTCCCTGTGCTTCACATAGTGGCACTTTCATTCCCATTTAAAGTCCCTTTTCCAGGTACAGGGAATAAGAAGCATAAATGGTAGGTACAAAATAGACAGAGGGAGGTTAAGAATAGTATAGGAAATGGAGAAGCCAAAAACTTATATATAGGACCCATGGCCATGAACTAAGGTGGTAATGCTGGTGGGAGGGGTGGCGCAGGGTGGAGGGGAATAAAGGGGAGAAAAAAAATGAGACAACTGTAATAGTATAATGAATAAAATATATTTTGATAAAGAAAATCTAAAAAAAATAAAAATATAGGTAAAGTCCCTTTTCCTCCTGACCTCCCAAATCCCATGCTGTTTCCTAGCATTTCAGTTCACACTGGTCCTATAAGCTGCCCATTACCCTTCTTCCCTAGCAGCTAGCTTCATTCAAAGCTTTTCTGTTTAGTGTCTTCATTTTTTAAGACTCTGCTCTCAACTAGATTTCAATGGGTGATACTGGGTTAATTCAGATTAACTCATGTGTCACCACCAAAGTAATCCAGTGCTTTAATTGATAAAATGTACATGATATCCAAACATTGATACATTCAGATGACCAATAATATTTTGATTCTATGAGTGCATGATTCCCAGAAAACCTTTAGGATATTAATGATGGGAATATCAGCCATATAACAAGGAGACTTTTTATTCATTCTGATATGATTTCAGTCTTTAACTCTTTCAATTAGCAATAATCGCACTTTGGATAAACCTCATTGGCTACAATACGGCCACTGTGCAAAGCTTGTCTTTAACTCTTATTAAAAGGGCTGCTTTGGTGGTAACTGACAAGACTAATCTTCTCCATCATGGTCAGGAAATCTAGTGGAAAAGAAATGATGAGGAAGAATAGTTCAGATGCACAACATTGAAAATGGTGCAAAGCTAGGTATACAGATCTGCTACGGACTAAACAATTGCGTTCCTGCAAAATTTATGTTAACTCCCTAATCTCCAATTTGATAGTATTTGATAGGCTTTTGGGAAATAATAATTAGGTTATAAAGGTAAAACTCTCATGAATGGCACAATAAAAAGAGAGACAAGAGAGATGATCTCCTCCTCTCTCTCTCTCTCTCTGCCATGTGAGGTTTAAGAAAGAGGGTGGCTGTGTGCAAACTGGGAAGAGGGCCCTCACCATAACCAAATCAACTGGGACCTTGACCTTTGAGTTCTGAGCATCCAGAACTGTGAAATATAAATATTTGTTATTTAAGCTATCCAGTCTTTGGAGTTTTTGTTATAGCAGTATGAAATCACTAAGATAATACTTAAACAAAATGCATAAAAGTGTACCAAAGGACAGGTAGAGCCTTGGCCTGTGTGTCTCAGTTGGTTGGGTATCGTCCTATGAACCAAAAGGTCACAGATTAGATTCCAGGTGAGGCCACATGCCTAGGTTGCAAGTTCAGTCCCTAGTTGGGGTGCATACAAGGGGCAACCAATTGATGTTCCTCTCATCGATGTTTCTCTCTCTCCCTCTCTTTTTTCCCTCTCTAAAGAAATCAATAAGCATGTCCTCAGGTGAGGATTAATAAAAAAGACAGGTACATGCATGTACATAGTGGCCTTGTTCATAATTTCCACAAGTTGGGCTCAACCCAAATGCCTAAGAATAGTAAATTGGATAAATAAACTGCATCATATTTAAATATTATAAAGTAATGAGGATGAAGTACGACACCATTAACAACATGCATAAATCAAACAAATACAATGTTGAAAAAAAGAAGCCACGCTCAATGAGAATGTACTATTTTATTCCATTTATATAAATGATAGACACAGTCTAAACTAATCTATGTTTTCAAAGTCAGGATGGTGGTTACCCTTGGGAGGGATAAGTAGTTACTAGGGGCATGTTCTAGGTGCTATCCAAGTTCTGTTTCTTGATCTAGGTGCTGATAACATAAGTATGTTAAGTTTTTGAAAATTCATCAAGCTGATATAATTTTTGCATTTTTCTGTATATGTTATATTTCATTAATAAGTTGAATAGAGTACAACACCAATAAAACTACTGTATAAAAAGGTTTTAGTAAGGTAAAACAAAGAGGTATAAAGTGGTTTAACTTCTTGGAAAAGCTCTTCGGGAAGAAAAATAGAGTCAGGCAAGGAATTATTCTTATAGTTGTAACATTTATTCATTCAATAAATATTTCTTGAGCAACCATCATATGACAGGCATAATTCTAAATGCTTAGGATATATACATGAAGAAAACACATACCTCTACCCTTGTGGCACTCACATTCTAGTGGGAGTCATATCATATCAGCATTAAGTGTGGTAGCCTTTTGAAGGAAACATGAAGGGATCGCAAAACCTAAACCCCTAGCAATTACATTATACTGTGCTTTGTTTTATGTGATCAATAGCTATATCAAGATACTGGAAGAACTCATGGTAACCTGTCTAGCCTTCCTAGATGGTTTCAGATGATTTGACTCTAAGTGGCAACGTTCTGAATGAAATACAACAGGAAATTGTAGGTTGCACGCTGTATGTGTACTGAGTCCAGCTTAAAGGACATGTTGTGCTCTCTAAAGCTGACTGAGAAATAGGCTTTGTCCTCCTCCTGCTGGATGCCCTTTGCTCTGGCACCTGTCATCCATTAGGAGACCTCCTACTGGGATCTTTCATCATTGAAAATATATGATGATTTTCATTACTGCCTAGACTAATTGGTAGTGAGTATTCCTTTAAAATATATTCCCCTAAATATTGATTGGGCTTTGGACATTCTTTGAAGTTTCTAACACCAACACAGTTGGACTGAAATCATAGATACTAATCACAGAAAATGAAAAATTTGGTGAAGGAAGAATTACCACTGTGGTTCTTTCCTTATTATAGCCGGTTAGTCAGTAAACACATGTGAAAGGAAATCTTACAGCCTTTAGTTAAACTATCCCATGGCTATCACTGGTAGCAGGTTGCTAGGCCCACTGTGTGTCCCCTTGTGAATTTATCATCGAAAGGAAGTGTTTGATGTGCCTAGTTTGCTTTCCAAGTAAGTGGAATAGTACTAGATTTTTTTTTTAAAAAAGCACCTTATAGTATAAGATTTCAACATGTGAATAATATGTTGAATAAATACATGCTTTTTAGAAGGGAAGTAGTTTTTTCCTTTAATTAGTTGTTAGCATCTGACTTAATAAAATGTTCAGGTTGGAATGGAAAGATATCATGAAACAACTTCTGAAAACTTTTCATTTTCAAGAAGAGAAATTTTTTTTAAAGATTTTATTTATTTATTTTTAGAGAGAGGGGAAGAGAGGGAGGAAGAGAGGGAGAGAAACATCCATGTGTGGTTGCCTCTCATGTGTCCCCTACTGGGGACCCGGTCTACAACCCAGGCATGTGCCCTGACTGGGAATCAAACCTGCAACCTCTTCGTTCACAGGCCGGCGCTCAGTCCACTGAGCTACACCAGCCAAGGCAAGAAAAGAAATCTTAAAAGGGTCAATGATTTGCCCAAGATCATGGTTGGTGGCAGAACCCAATGTTGAGCACAGGTTTCTTGACTACCACCCCAGCACATATTCTATTCTAGTAGTATTGTAAAAAAAAATCATGTCACAAAGTTAACAACTGCCTTCAACCCTGCTGTACATATGCTGTATGTATTCATGTATGTATAAAGAAAACATACAAAGTAAAGCATTTCTGGAATGTATCATCATATATTTATTTTTTCATTTTTTATTTTTTCAATATTTACCAGAGCATATGTTTTCAAATTGATTTGAGAGACAGAGAGAGAAAGAGAGAGAGAGAGAGAGAAACTTTGATGTGAGAGAGAAACATTGACTTGGTTGACTCCCATACTTGCTCCAACCAGGAATCAAACCCACAACCTAGGCATATGCTCTGATAGGGAATTGAACCTGCAACCTTTTGGTGTATGGGACAATGCTCCAAACAACTAAGCCACTCAGCCAGGGCTATCACTATACTTTTAAGCATAAAGATTTTAAACTAGATTTTTAATTAAAGTTATTGGGATGACATTGGTTAATAACACAATTATCAAGTGCACAATTCTTTAATACATCATCTGCATATCGCATTATGTGTTCATCACCCAAAATCAATTATCTTTTTGCCACCACATATTTTATCCCCTTTACCCTCTTTATGCTCCCCCCATACCGTTTCCCTCCAGTAACCACCATGCTGTTGTTTGTGTCTAGGAGTTTGTTTTAAACTAGATTTTTAAACTGAGCTATTGTTTATAATTTTAGGATAAAAGAAGTAGCTTATTTGCTTTTACTTGTAGGCTGATATGGTCTCAAATATCTCTTTGCTTTAGAATTCATTTTTTCAATATTAACTTGTTCTGTATTAGATGTCACAACTGTAAAAATATTTTAAATTATTTGTATAGTTAGTTGTTTAATTATGAAACCAGGAGTATGAAATATGATCTGTGTAGGTAGAAAATAGAATAAAAATTCAATTAACATGTAGTTTTACTTTCATCAAAAATACTTGCAGTTCCCTAGTATGGTCTATAAGCTCTATGAGGGTAAGTGATGTCATTTTGTTCACTACCTAGTACAGCACCTAGCATATAATAGGTGTTCAACACAGGAGATTAAGGAGACAGCACCACTGAATCCCATTGGCATTCTACCATAGAAGTTCATACCATAAAACCAGGGAGTCAGAATAGATCAATTTAAGAAGCAGAGGCTAACAAGAAGAGTCTCACAAACAATGGGAAGACAAAGAAACAATTCCCAAATGAAAGGAAAGGAGGAAGCCAAAGAAAGAATGCTAACTGAAATAGAGGCAAGTCAACTATCAGATACTGAGTTCAAAGCAATGGTCATCAGGAAGCTCACTGAGCCCTCTGAGTTCAAAGAGAACTACCAGAAACTACAGGGAAACTACAATGAACTCACTGCAAACTATATCAACATGAAAAAGGAAATAGAAACTATCAACAAGGGCAAAGAGGAAATGAAGAATACAATTTCTAAATTGAAGAACACAGTAGAAGGAATGAAAAGCAGACATGATGAAGCAGAGGATCGGATCAGCGAGCAGGAGGACAAAGTAGAAAAAAAATACCCAGAAAGAGCAAGAAAAGGAAAACAGGCTCAGAAAGAATGAAGAGGCAATAAGGGAAATGCAGGACAACATGAAAAGTAACAATATCCGTATAACAGGAATACCAGAAGGAGAAGAAGTCGAGCAAGGGATAGAAAACCTGTTTGAAAAAGTAATGATGGAAAATTTCCCTAATCTGATGAGAGAAAACGTCACCCAAATCCAGGAAACACAGAGAGTCCCAAGCAAGAGGAACATAAAGAGACCCACTGCAAGACACATCATAATTAAAATGGCAAATTTCCAAGACAAAGAGAGGATCTTAAAGGCAGCAAGGGAGAAACAGGAAGTAACATGCAAGGGAGCCCCAATAAGGTTAGCAACTGACTTCTCAATGGAAACACTCCAAGCCAGAAGAGAATGGCAAAAAATATTGCAAGTAATGAGAACCAGAGGCCTGCAAGCAAGACTACTTTACCCAGCAAGGCTCTCAATCAAGATAGAAGGCCAAATAAAGAGCTTCCCAGACAAAAGAAGTCAAAAAGAATACAATTCCGCCAAACCAGCTCTGCAAGAGATGCTAAAGGGACTGCTTTAAGGAAAGGAAGGAAAAGAGAAAGACAGAGGAACACAGGTAGGAAAAAAAGGCAATGAATAACTACCTATCATTAATAACCTTAAATGTAAATGGATTCAATGCTCCAATCAAAAGACATAGAACAGCTGAATGGATAAGAAAACATGACCCACACATATGCTGCCTACAAGAGACCCATCTCAGGACAAAAGACCTACACAGACTGAAAGTGAAGGGCTGGAAACAAATTTTCCAAGCAAACGGACAGGAAAAAAAAGCAGGGGTAGCAATACTCCTATCAGACAAAGTAGACTTCCAAAGAAGGGCCATAAAGAGAGACCCAGAAGGTCACTTCATAATACTCAAAAGAAGAATCCACCAAGAAGACATAAACATTGTAAATATATATGCACCCAACATAGGAGCACCCAAATAAATAAAGAAAATCTTGGAGGATTTCAAGAAAGATATTGACAGCAACGCAATTATAGTAGGGGACTTTAACACCCCACTATCCAAAATGGACAGGTCTTCCAAACAAAATATCACGAAGGATATTGTGTCACTTAACAACACCCTAGAGGAAATGGACTTAACTGATATATACAGAGCTTTTCATCCCAAAGAAGCAAAATACACATATTTTTCAAGTGTACATGGAACATCTTCAAAGATAGACATGATAGGACACAAAGCAAGCCTCAACAAATTCAAGAAAATTGAAATCATATCAAGCATTTTCTCTGACCACAAGGGACTGAAACTAGAAACCAACCCCAAAGGAAAAAACCTAAAACACTCAAAATCATGGAGACTGAATGGCATGCTATTAAACAATGAATGGGTCAAGAACAAGACTAGGGAAGAAATCACAAACTTTCTGGAAACAAATGAAAATGAACTCAGAACAACCCAAAACCTATGGGACACAGCAAAGGCAGTCCTGAGAGGGAAGTTCATAGCAATACAGGCCTACCTTAAAAAGAGAGAAATATTTCAAACAAACAACCTAAGCCTACGCCTACAAGAACTCCAGGAACAACAACAAAGACAGCCCAGAGCAAGCAGAAGGAAGGAAATAATCAAGATCAGAGCAGAGTTAAATGACATAGAGACTAAAAGCACAATTCTAAGGATCAATGAATCCAGGAGCTGCTTCTTTGAAAAGATAAACAAAATCGACAAGCCTTTAAGTAGGCTCATCAAGAAGAAAAGAGAGAGGACCCAAATAAACACAATCAGAAATGAAAGAGGAGAGACTACAACGGATACCACCGAGATACAAAGGATTGTAAGAGGATCCAAATAAACACAATTAGAAATGAAAGAGGAGAGATTACAACTGATACCACAGAAATACAAAGGATTGTAAGAAATTACTACGAAGAACAGTATGCTAAGAAATTTGAAAACCTAGATGAAATGGACACATTTATTGAAAAATATAATCTTCCAAAACTGAATGAAGAAGAAGCAGAAAACCTGAACAGACCAATAACAGCAGACGAAATTGAAGCAGTCATCAAAAAACTCACAACACACAAAAGCCCTGGACCAGATGGTTTCACAGGAGAATTCTACAAAGCATTTAAGGAAGAGCTAACCCCTATCCTTCACAGACTATTCGAAAAAATCCAAACTGATGGAAGACTCCCAAACTCTTTCTTTGAAGCCAGCATCATCCTAGTCCCAAAACCAGAGAAAGACACAACGAAGAAAGAAAACTTCAGACCAATATTGCTGATGAACATAGATGCTAAAATTCTCAACAAAATATTGGCAAACTGCATGCAGCAATACATTAAAAAGATCATCCACCATGACCAAGTGGGATTCATCCCAGGGATGCAAGGATGGTACAATATTAGCAAATCAATAAACATAATACATAACATCAATAACTGCAAAGACAAAAATCACACGATCATATCAATAGATGCAGAAAAAGCATTTGATAAGGTACAGCACCCATTTCTGATAAAAACACTCAGCAAAGTGGGAATAGAGGGAGCATTCCTCAACATCATGAAGGACATATATGAGAGACCTACAGCTAACATCATACTCAATGGACAAAAACTTAGAGCTTTCCCACTAAGATCAGGAACAAGACAAGGATGCCCTCTCTCACCACTCCTATTCAACATAGTACTGGAAGTCCTAGCCACAGCAATCAGACAAGAAAAAGAAATAAAAGGCATCCAAATTGGAAAGGAGGAAATGAAACTGTCACTGTTTGCAGATGACAAGATAGTGTACATGGAAAACCCTATAGACTCCACCAAAAAAGTACTTGACCTAATAAATGAATTTGGCAAAACAGCTGGATACAAAGTCAATACTCAGAAATCAAAGGCATTCCTGTACCCCAACAACGAAACTGCAGAAACAGAAATCAGGAAAAAAATCCCATTTGATATAGCAACAAGAAAAATAAAGTACCTAGGAATAAACCTAACCAAGGAGGTAAAAGACCTGTACTCAGAAAACTACACAACACTGAAGAAAGAAATTAAGGAAGACACAAACAAATGGAAGCATGTACCATGCTCATGGATTGGAAGAATTAACATCATCAAAATGGCCATACTACCCAAAGCAATTTATAGATCCAATGCAATCCCTATTAGAGTACCCATGACATATTTCACAGATATAGAACAAACATTTCAGAAATTCATATGGAACCATAAATGTCCCCTAATACCTGCAGCAATTTTGAGAAAGAAGAACAAAGTGGGAGGGATCACAGTATCTGATATCAAACTGTATTACAAGGCCACTGTAATCAAAACAGCCTGGTACTGGCATAAAAACAGGCACATAGACAAATGGAACAGAACAGAGAGCCCAGAAATAAACCCAAGTCTCTATGGTCAATTAATATTTGACAAAGGAGGCAGGAGCATAAAATGGAGCAAAAACAGCCTCTTCAACAGATGGTGTTGGGAGATCTGGACAGCTACGTGCAAGAAAATGAAACTCGATCACCAATTTACGCCATACACAAAAATAAACTCAAGATGGATAAAAGACTTAAATATAAGCCGTAACACCATAAAAGTCCTCCAGGAAAACATTGGCAGGAAAATCTCAGACATTTCACGCAGCAACATCCTCACAGACATGTCCCCTAAAGCAAGGGACATAAAGGAAAGAATAAACAAATGGGACCTCATCCAAATAAAAAGCTTCTGCATGGCTAAAGAAAACAGCACCAAATTACAAAGAGAAACAACAGTATGGGAAAACATATTTGCCTATGATACCTCAGACAAGGGCCTGATCTCCAAAATATAAAAAGAACTCACACGACTCCACTCCAGGAAGACAAACAGCCCAATGAAAAAATGGGCAAAGGACTTGAACAGACACTTCTCCAAGGAAGACATACAGAGGGCCCAGAGACATATCAAAAGATGCTCAGCATCACTAGCCATCAGAGAGATGCAAATGAAAACCACAATGAGGTACCATCCCCCACCAGTCAGAGTGGCCAACATAAACAAATCCACAAACAAATGTTGGAGAGGATGCGGAGAAAAGGGAACCCTAGTGCACTGTTGGTGGGAATGCAGACTGGTGAGGCCACTGTGGAAAACAATATGGAATTTCCTCAGAAAACTAAAAATGGAACTGCATTTTGACCCAGAATTCCGCTGCTGCAATTATACCCTAAGAACCCTGAAACACCAATCCAAGAGAACCTGTGCACCCCAATGTTCATAGCAGCACAATTTACAATAGGCAAGTACTGGAAGCAACCTAAGTGCCCATCAGCAAACGAGTGGATCCAAAAACTATGGTATATTTACACAATGGAATTCTACGCAGCATAGAGAAAGAAGGAGCTTATACCCTTTGCAACAGCATGGATGAAACTGGAGAGCATTATGCTAAGTGTAATAAGCCAGGCGGTGAGGGACAAATACCATATTGTCGCACCTTTAACTGGAACATAATCAATAGAAGAAAAAAGCAAACAAAATATAACCAGAGACATTGAAGTTAAGAAAAATCTAACAATAGCCGGGGGGGGGGGGGGCGGGGTGGTCAGTGGGAAGAGGGGATTGCAGGAACTACTATAAAGGACACATGGACAAAACCAAGGGGGAGGGTGGAGGTGAGGGAGAGAGGTGGGTTCAGCTGGGGCGGGGTGGAGGGATGGGGAGAAAAGTCATACAACTGTAATTGAATAACACTAAAATTTTAAAAAAATAATAGGTGCTCAATAAATATGTTGAATGACTGTTTGGGGTGGGGAGAAAATGCAGACAACTGTAATTGAACAACAATTAGTTAAATAAATAAATAAATAAATAAATATGTTGAATGAATAAAAAAACTTTTAGACACAAGGTAGGTATGTGATATGCATCTGTATCATGGATGAAAAGGGGCCACATACTAAACCTGTCAAACTTGGGGTAGTGGGGCCTGTGTGGCAGCCTTACGAACTCAGAGACCTAAAGTAACTTCATAGGATGGTTTGAAATGAAAACTTTCCAACTAAAAGCAAGTCAGGTGGGTAGCCATGTTTTTGCAGATATTTTCCTTCACCAAGGTCAATCTTTACCTTAACTGTGCCTGTCTATTGTCTTATTGCATCTAAGATAACATGCCTTTGGAATGTCAGAGTAATCTTCTCTTCCACACCCCTCAGGGCACAATCTCTCACCAGAGCACAAGACCACAGAACCCCCTTTGTTATCTTGTTTTCCTGTATACCATCTCTAAGTGCTGTAATTGTTAATTGTTAACTATCTTAACGCCCACCAATGTAAAAGAAGTTTGTATCTATCCCTTTTACTTTTTATCCAATCCCAGAAATTACTCTGCTTTGTGTTCTCCTGTCTCCCTAATTTTCTACCAATGAATTTCATGTAACCAACTTACATCTTCTCTTTTGATTGTAATCTATAAAATCAGGTGCAAAGCTGCCATTTTTCAGAGCATTTTTTCAATCCATTGAGATTTTGCTTCCTGACAATTGTTGTCAGTTTGGCTCAAATAAATTCATAAAAATATTCTTACAGGTTTGGACATTTCTGATATCGACAGTATGACATTTGCTGTCACTGAAAATAGGTTTAAGTCTCCAGGCCCAAAGATTATGTTTGAATTTCAAATGAGTCCTATTTACCTAGTTTTCTTCCTCATAGATTGCTGGAATTGAAAAAAAAAAGTAAGTGATCACCTGATCTAACCCCCTTATTTTATAGAGGAGGAAACAGCTAAGCCCATAAAGAAGGAAGTGACTTCCCAAGAATAACATAGCTAAGTAGCAAGAAAGCCTAGGTTAGAACCTAACATAAGACCTTGTATATAGGTATCTTCCATAAACTTATTTTTTTATGTTGGTTTTCACATCAGTGGATCAGTGGATCTCAAAGTTGTTCTCCCCGATCAGCAGCATCAGCATCAGCATCAGCATCAGCTAGGATGTTGTTAGAAATGTATATTCTTGGGCTCATTTTGGACCTAGTGAGTCAGAACTTCTGGGGTTGGGGCCCAGCACACAGTGTTTTAACAAGACTTCCAAGGGGATTCTGATGCATTCAAGTTTGAGAAGCATTGGTCTATATAATCTTAACATCTGTCCTGATATTCTATGACTTTCCAACTTGATAAGTGGTTCATTTACATAAAAGAAGGGTATTTTGTGTATATTTTTAATCAATTGAGATCCAGAAAGGAAGTTAAGAGTCATGTTGTTTTCATATAACCTACTCAGGTTTCTGGTACAGTAAGTGTTCCTGGTACTCAGTAAGTGTTTTTTTAAGTCATCTTGGTATATTGTCTCAATTTCATTGGCATTTGTGTATGCTAGATAAGCAATATAATGTATGGTCAATTAACTGGCTCTTGAAATCAGATTGACCTGGCTTTGAATCTGAAATCCACCACTAACTAGTTGTGCAAACTTGGACATATTTCTTAAAACTTTCTGAGTCTCACCTTCTCATCTCTACAACAGGGATAATTATATATACCTACTCTTCAGCATTGTTACACGGATTAAATAAGAAAAAACGCATGCAAAGAGCTTAATATAGTACTTTGTATTAGTAATTGCTTAGTAATGGCAGCCATTATTAACATAATCATCATTGTCATCATCATCATCATCATTTGTTCTCAAGTAAGATGGATTATTCATTTGGACACAGATCTGGCATGATTTTCAAACTGGTAAGTATTTTTTTTTTATTCCAAAGGCTGTGGTATCCATTACAAATGTCTGTTTTCCCTGAGTGTTATTTAAATGTTCTCAGGCTTTCTGAAAGTGAGTTTCAGTCACAGCCCAAAGAAATGTTTCCAAGGGCTCCTCAAATATAATTTACATTCTAAACTTTTTAGATGAATTTGCCTATGGTGGGTTTTACCTTCTAAATATAAAAACACATCAGAACACAAAATGTCTCTGAAATATACTCTCACACATAGATGGTTTTAATGAATATGCTTCCTGTCTTCACTAGCCCTATAGCAGAGGGGGAAATGGAAGGTCATGGTAATAAAAACATATCTGCCTCGCCCCATGTAGGCTTTATGTTTTACTGATTCCTCAGAATCTGATTGAGAAAATATAAATCTTGCTTAATCTTCATACTTAGGAATTGGGACAAAAATAGTAATTAATATTCCTTCTTAGACCAAAAGATCTCCTCTAATGTGGCAGTCATGCCCCCTTTTCCAGATGTCTCTTAATAATCACAGCAGAGACCTAGGCACCCTCAACTTGTAGTCGGGGAGCCAGGAAAGTAGCCACACCTGGAGTGAGTTTGGGTGGCGGTGTCCCATGTAAATTCTCCTTTCAAGTCATTTTAAGAATTTCGTGCTGACAACTTTTATTAACAATTCTCCATGTTTCTGTCACTGAGGGAAAAGGAGGAAATAGTCTCCCTTGTGTATTTCTTGTCAGAGAGGCATGACTATATTACAGTCTCTTAATTTTTGAAGTAAGCTACATTTCAGGAGATGAAACAAGGTAACTCTTAACATCTGCCAATATGTTTTTGGTTCTTATATCAAAGAAAGTGAAGTGGCCTCAAATCCTAAAGAAAGAAATCAAACTTTATAATTTACTCAATTAGAAGATGTGAAATGCCAGTCTAGGCCTTCTTTGGCAAGGAAAATGTCCAGCGACACAAATGCTTTCAGGAAGAAATGTATTAACTGTAGGAGGTTTTTTGGTTACATTTTGAAAGACTTCAGGCCCAGCTGAGCTCCTCAGATGCTCTAGCAAATGTTTGTGAATTGAAGAAAACTTGTTCAGCTTCAGGGGAAAGAGCAAGAGGAAGAATTTGCAAACTCATAGTGTTTATTTCTTAAAACAACCTTTGGTCCAAAGTTTATTTTCATATAGAGTTACCAGAAAATATCTATTTTTAAAAATTCTTATCCTTCTGCAAGTCTATAAAAATAAAGCTTATTTAAAATTCCACACTCGTGTAGATGTGGCCTTAGGGAAGGAAGACCCATTAGACACAGAGATCATTAATGCTCCCCTCGGAATCATATTTGCTTCTTCAACTGATTGCTCACATAGAATCTTACTTACCAAGTACTTAAGTATTTAAGTGCCTTATCATTCTTGGAAATTACTACTCACTAGCCTGCCTTGGAGAGGGAGGAGAGGTACAAGCACACAGTGTTTCCTGAATGGGGGAAGCAGCCCACTCTATACAACTCTGCCCCGCAATAGCAGCTTTATATCTGCTCCCCCCTCCAAATAATCCAGTCCTGAAATACTGATCCCTAGAGCACCCTGTGCAATAGTTCCTGTAGGCACCTGAATATTGAAAACTCTCTAATTTGTAGAACCAGATTCTTTCAAATGGATATTAAAGCATGCACAATGAGGGGTCAGGAGAGGGGAAAGAATTGTTAATGGATTATAATTTCTCTATATCTTCTAGACATTTCTCCTTGGATATCCTCTGGCACAAGGAATTTAAAATGCTCAAATCCAAAATCATTATCAACCCTTCTACCACCTCCAAAAAGTGCTTGGCTCCTGATTTTCCTGTTTCTATCCACACCGCACTGAAAATCTCAAAGGCATTCCTGACAGTTTTCTAACCCTCTTAAAATGCATCCCATCATTTACAAATATTTGTTTATAACTATTAGTAAATTCAACCACTTTAGTCTTTCTCCAATTTTTTCCCTTTCTATTTTCACAAACATCCCTTTGTTCGGGCCTCCAGTGCTGCCCCCATCATTGAACAGGTTCTCCATGGCCCATCATCCTTGAATTTTTCCCCTGTAATCAGTCCTTCACATCCACCATGACAGCGAGCTTTCTAAAAACACAGGCTTGATCATGTCACTAAAAGCCCTAATAATAAGAGAAAAGAAGTGAGAGAATAAAGCTAAGTGGGGTTATCAGAACTTATGCTTTAGTGCTCACAATGAACAATTATCCTGATTTTAAGTATACCCAAGTCATTTTCCTAGGAATTACAATGGTTATAGTGAAACTCTTTTCTCTAGTGATTGTAGACAAGACCACTATATATCTCCTTGGGAGAATATATATATTCAGGGGAATATATATATCCTTAACTGCATTATGTTAGGAATGTATTGTATGTAGTTGTGTTTCTAGGAATTTTGTTTGATGTGGTTTATCCAGACATATGCAGTGATCGATTCTGTTATTTGTACAACAAACATTTATTGAATATTTACTATGTGCCAGATGCTGTGCTGTGCACTTGGGTTACAAACATGAATATAACATGGTCCCTGCCTTCATGTAACTTTATCTGACTTTCTGAAAGAAAAAATAAAGCCTGGAGTAAATCTCTATTATCTATAGGATAAAGTCCAAACACTTCATTATAAAACATAATTAAACAAATATTTGTTGAATATTACTCTGAGCAAGAATATTTACTAGGCCTCTTTCATGAAGCCTTCCTGAATACTTTGGTTGCCACTCACCAGCTACAATATCCATTGTCCCAACTTATTTCCTGAGTCTTGTTTTTCCTTACCTATGAAACATGGAAAATGATAGTATTTATTCACAGAGAAACTGTGAGGATGGACTGCAATCCTGATGTAAAATGTTAAATTCTTAGAATAGGGCCTGGTCCATAGTAATTTCTGAAGAAATTGTAGCTTCTTTATGCTCCAGAATTTTTCTACAGGATACTTCTCTTCTAAAATGCAGATGGAACCAAGAGACATAGGGTAGCTGAATGGATAAGAAAATAAGACCCATATATATGCTGCCTCCAAGAGACCCATCTCAGATCAAAAGATACACAGAGACTAAAAGTAAAGGGTTGGAAAAAGATATTTCATGCAAATAGAAAAGAAAAAAATGCTGGGGTAGCTGTACTTATATCTCACAAAATAGACTTTAAAACCACGGCTATAGTAAGAGACAAAGAAGGACCCTACATAATGATAAAGAGATCAATCCAACAAGAAGATATACCCCTAGTAATGCACCCAACATAGAAGCACCTAAATATGTGAAGCAAGTCTTAATGGACATAAAAGGAGAGACTAACAGAAATACAGTCATAGTTGGGGATTTTAACACCTACTTGACTTCAATGGATAGATCTTCCATTGAACATACAATCTTCCACAACTGAATCAGAAAGAACCAGAAAAACTGAATAGATCAATTACAACTGATGAATTTCAAGCAGTAATCAAAAAACTCCCAACAAACAAAAGCCCTGGGCCAGAGGGCTTCACAGATGAATTTTACCAAACATTCTGAGAAGAACTACCACCTATCCTTCTCCAGTTATTTCATAAAATTCAAGAGGACGGAAGGCTCCCAAAGACATTTTATAAGGCCAGCATTATCCAAATTGTAAAACCAGGTAAAGATACTACAAAGACAGAAAATTATAGGCCAATATCCCTGATGAACATAGACACTAAAATCCTCAACAAAATATTAGCAAACCAATACAGCAAGGTATTAAATAGATCACACACCATGATTAGTGGGATTTATTCTGGGAATGCAGCTTTGGTACAACATTTGCAAATCAATAAATGTGATTCACCACATAAAACAAAATGAAAGATAAAAACTATATCAATAGATGTACAAAAAGCATTTGATAAAATCCAGCACCCATTTATGATAAAAAAAAAAAAACACAACTCCTAGCACAGTGGGAATAGAGGGAACATACCTAAACATAATAATGGCCATATGTGACAAAACTACTGCCAGCATCATACTCAATGGGCAAAAACTACAAGTGTTCCCCTTAAGATGGGGAACAAGACAGGGATGTCAGCTTTCATCTCTCTTATTCAATGTAGTACTGGAGGCCTTAGGCACAGCAATCAGACAAGAGGAAGAAATAAAAAGCATCCAAATTGAAAAGGAAAAGGTAAAGCTGTCATTATTTATAGATGACATGATACTGTATATAAAGAACCCCAAAGATTCCACCAAGAAACTACTAGAACTGATAAATGAATTCAGCAAAGTAGCAGGATACAAAATTAATATCCAGAAATCAGTTGCATTTTTATATGCCAATAATGAAATAACAGAAAGGGAATTTAAGAAAACAATCCCATTCACTATTGCTACAAAAAGAATAAAATGCCTGGGAATAAACCTAACCAAGGATGCAAAAGGCCTGTTCTCAGAAAAATCATAAGATACTGAAGAAAAAAATTAAGAAAATACAAATAACTGGAAGTACATACCATGTTCATAGATAGGAAGAATTAACATCACTAAAATGTCCATACTACCCAAAGCAATCTATAGATTCAATGCAATTCCTGTCAAGATTCCAATGATGTATTTCACAGAACTAGAATAAATATTTCAAAAATTTATATGGAAACACAAAAGGCCCCACATAGCAACAGTGATCCTGAGAAAGAAGAATGAATTTAGAGGAATCATACTACCTAATACCAAACTATACTACAAGGCCATAGTAATCAAAACAGCTTGGTACTGGCATAAAAACAGGCACATAGGTTGATGGAATAGACTGGAGAGCTGAGAAATATACCCCAAAATTTAGAGTCAATTGATACTGGACAGAGGAAGCAAACACATACAATGGGCTGAAGATAGTTTATTCAATAAATGGTGTTGGGATAATTGGACAGATAGAGACAGAAAAATGAAACCAGACCACCACCTTCTTACACCACACACAAGAATAAATTCAAAATGGATCAAAGACTTAAATTTTAGATCCAAAACCATAAAAATCCTAGAAGAAAACATGGGCAGCAAAATCTTGGATGTTAATCATAGAAATTTTTTATCTGATATATCTCCCCAGGCAAGAAAAACAAAAGAAAAAGTAAACAAATGGGACTTAATCAAACTAAGAAGTCTTTGCACAACAAAGGAGTTTGTCAACAAAATAAAAAGACAACCAATGGAATGGGAGAATATATTTGTTGATACATCTGATAATGGGTTAATATCCAAAATTTATAAAGAATTTACAAAACTCAACACCAAAAAAACAAACAACCCAGTTATAAAATGGGCAAAGGACCTGAATAAACACTTCTCCAAAGAGGACATACAGATGGTCAATAGACATATGAAAAGATGCTCAACATCATTAATCATCAGAGAAACGCAAATTAAAACCACAATGAGATACCATCTCACACCTGTCAGTATGACTATCATCAATAAATCAAAAAACAGGTGTTGGTGAGGATGTGGAGAAAGGGGAACCCTTTTTCAATGTTGGTGGGAATGCAGATTGGTGCAGCCACTGTGGTAAGCAGTATGGAGATACCTCAAAAAATTAAAAATAGATCTGCCTTTTGACCCAGCAACTCCACTTGTGGGAATATATCCAAAGGAACCCAAAACAGTAATTGAAAGAACATAAGCACCCCTATGTTCATTGCAACTTTATTTACAATTGCCAAGATTTGGAAGCAGCCCAAGTGTCCATCAGTAGATCAATGGATGAAACAACTATGGGACATTTACACAATAGAATCTACTCAGCTGTAAAAAAGAAGAAAATTTTACCCTTTGCAACAGTATGGAAGGATGTGGAGAACATTATGCTGAGTGAAATAAGCCAGTCAGAGAAAGACAAATACCATATGATTTCACTCATATGTGGAATCTAATGAACAAACTGAACTAACAAGCAAAACAGAGACAGAGGCATAGATGGAGAGCACATGATAGCTAGTCGCTGAGGAGGTTAGGTCATGGAGTGATGGAGCAGAAAGGAAATAGGACTCATGGACATGGACAACAGGGTGGTGATTGCCGGGGTGAGGAGGGTATAAGGGGACTAAATGCTAATGTAAAAAACGTAATAAAGATTAAAAAAATTTTTAAATGATCTTTTTCCTCATCAGATGTTTGATCCCCATCCAAAACTTTCAGTCTCTGAGCTTGAACATAGATCTTTGTTCCATCAATAACATGATGTTGGCTGGGGTGGGGTGGAGGAAGGGGGGAGAAAATGCAGACAACTGTAATTGAACAACAATAAAAAAAAGTTTAATTAAAAAAGAGAAAAAAACCCTAAGAATTTATGATTCATTAGGGATTTATTCAAAATTTAAAAAAAAAAATAACATGATTGTCCTGTTGTAGTGCATTCTGAAGTTCTGACTCTGAAGGAAATTGAAGCCAACCCATATTTCTGTGAAAGCCAGTCTCTTTATCAAAAAGTACAGTGCACTTTTGTACATAGCCAAGCTGTGAGCTGAAAGTTTTCTCTCAGCTCACTGGAGGTGGTAGTCCAGGGAATTTTGCTGTCAAAAGCAACAAGACAAGCATTACTTGTGTGCAGAGCCATAATGCCCCTCACTGCCAAAGCCACCATCTTTAGATTGAGGGACATCCCTGGAATTCTATAACCACTAAACAACTCCCATTTCCCTCTTCTCCTAGCCTAGCCCCTTGTAACCACCATTCTGCTTTCTGTCTTTATAAATTTTTTGCTCTAGCTACATCATATAAGTGGAATAATCCTAGATTTGTCTTTTTGTGGCTGGCTTATTCCACTTAGCATAATGTCCTTAAGGTTCATCCACATTGTAGCATGTGTCAGATCTCCTTTATTAAGGCTGAATGATATTTCCTTGTATGAACATACCACATTTAGTTTGCCCATTCAACCATTAGTGGACACTTAGGTTTTTTCACCCTGTGGCTATTGTGAATAATGCTGCTGTATACATGGGCGTACAATGATTTTCATTTTATAAAATCACCCTAACTACTGCATTGAGATTAGACACTAGATGTCAACACTGGAAGCTAGAGACCAGTTAAGAGGCTGGATGAGCAATAATGGTGAGGATGATGTAGTGGTGGAAGAGTTAATAAGTCATTAAACTCCAATTAGATCTTAAAGATAATGCTGGCAATTTGGTACTTTTCTGTGTGTTATTTCTTGCAAGTCGAGCACCCGTTTTAGTGGGATTCACTTCTCTCAGCTTCCTGTGGAAAGGCAGAAAATGCTATTTCTAGGGAAACCTTGTTATTCATCTAAAGTGATATTGACAAAAGGGCTAAGCAACTGCCCTGGCTGGTGTGTCTCAGTGGACTGAGTGCTAGACTACAATCCAAAAGGTTGCTGGTTCAATTCCTGGTCAGGGCACATACATGGGTTGTGGGCCAGGTCCCCAGTTGGGGGCTTGTGAGATGCAACCGATGTTTCTCTTACACATCGACCTTTCTTCCCTTTTCTTTGTCCTTCTCTTCCCCTCTCTCTAAAGATAAATAAATAGAATCTTTTTAAAAAGTACTAAGCAACCTTCGGTCATAACTCACCTGGCTAGAAGTGGGGGGAGGTGGTTATCAGGGTGACAGAAAACTTGAACAAAATACAAAAAATGTTTCACTTTAACCATTTTGGGGAAAAAGCCATGTAAGATATATTAGACTTTTCTTTGCCTTCTTGAAGAGAACATTGAGAGTGTTTGACTTCACACAATTCTGAAAGAGCAACTGTAGTACTGATACATGTATACAATAAACAATATGTTCAAGGTTACTAAAGTGAACAGGATGGATTTCTTCCACACTAAAAGACTGCAGAGTTCTGAACTTTTGAAATTTGTGGGCTCTCTTATTGGGGGGTTTCTGCCCCCTTCTGTGTTAATGTACCTGCCAGCACGCTTCTCTTCTTCAGCCTAATCTCCTGTCCAGCACTGTACCCTCCAGGTAGTAAGCACTTGATAAATGTTTGTAGAATGAAGACAGCCAAAGATGTTTACATCTTGTGCAAGGAAAAACTGTTATAGAATGAGGGCCTCTTCAGTGTATAGCTTTGTAATTGTTGTTTACCCTCTCAGAGGCCTCTGGTTTTCTTCCTAGTTTTCACATATGTTCAGGGCAGACAAGTTTGCCATATGACTCCACTCTACACAGTTGAGATATTAGGCCACTGGTGACTGGCAAGAAAGATCTGGTTGGGCCATGCATGTTGATCCCAGGACAGAGAAGCCACGAAATGAAAAATCTCTTCCTGTGTCATCTATTGTGGTTATAGCCACACTGTAAAAAGATGTGCATTTTTTTGAAAGCATCAACTGTATGGCATGTGTTTGAGAGAGTTCACAAGCACATTTCCAATGACAAAAGTAGTGTGTTATTTTCTTTATTTCACTGCCAAAAATGCATTCTGAAATATAGAGTATTTGGATGGGATCAAATTTAAATTAGACATTCATGTGAAAATTACAGAATCTTAAAGGAAGAAGGGGTCCAGAGAGATGAGAGAAAAAGGAAGACAGACAGGCATGGATGTGAGGCTAGAAAACACTCCCATTATTACAACTTACATTGCATATTTCTTCAGGAAACATTTCTTCAGAGCTGATTGTAGAGTTCAGTTTGCATATGTAGCCCTCTGATTAGGAATACATGAGAAATTTGGAATTGGTGGTTACTCTACTAATTACATCAACTTGGGAAGCTTACTTTAAGAGAATAAAAGCTGACTCTATGCCAATAAATAAGAGCTAATTTGTATTGACTACTTACCATGTGCCTTGCAATGTGCTAAGTACTTTTTAAATTTATTTTTAAATTAAATTTGTTAGGGTAACATTGGTTAATAGGACATATAGGTTTCAAGTGTACATGTCTATGATACATGATCTGTATACTGTATCATGTGCTCACCACCCAAAGTCAGATCATCTTCTGTCACCATATATTTGGCCCCCTTCACCCTTTCCTACTCCCCACACCCTTCCTTCTGGTAGCCACCATACTGTTATCTGTGTCTATGAGTTTCACTTTTATACCCCATATATGAGTGAAATCATATGGTTCTTAGCTTTTTCTGACTCACTAATACCCTTGGCATAATATTCTCAGGGTCCATCCATGTTGTCACAAATGGCAGTGTTTCATCTTTTCTTATGGCTGAGTAGTATTCTATAGTATACAAGGTCTGTCTGGAAAAAGTCCAACCATTGTTAATATGATGAGAACAGTTTGTGTGACACTGATGTAACCTGGCAGCCAAGGAGAGTAGACTGGAATGTGCATGCTTGAACAATGATGACTTCACTGTACTAGTCAATGGGGGTGGTAGATGCATTGAGTGAGCATGTGTACTGTGTGGCTGTCACATTCAAAATGACTGAGCAAGTAGAGCAACAAATATGCATCAAGTTTTGCATTAAGCTTGAACATTTCTCCACAGAAACTATTTGGATGATTTAGAAGGCTGCAGTTATGGGCAACTGGTGATTGGCAGCTTCATTGCAACAACACACCTGCTCATGTATCATATCTCATGCAGAGTTGTTTGGCAAAACATCAAATCACTCAAGTGACTCAGCCCCACTACAGCCCAGATTTGGTGTCCTGTGACTTTTGGCTTTTCCCAAAACTAAAATAACCTTTGAAAGGGAACAGATTTTAGACCATTGATGAGATTCAGGAAAATACAACAGGCCAGCTGATGGTGATTAGGAGAACTGTGTGAGATCCCAGAGTACCTACTTTGAAGGGACTGAGGTGTTATTTTCCTCTGTACAATGTTTCTTTTATCTTGTATCTTCTTCAATAAATATCTGTATTTCTCAAATTACATGACTGGATACTTTCTGGACAGACTTTATATATATCTCACATCTTTTAAATCCAATCCTCTATTGAAGGACATTTTGGTTGTCTACACATGTTGGCCACCATAAATAGTGTAGCAATAAACATAGGGGTGTATATATCTTTGTGAATAAATATTTTTGAGCTTTTCGGGTAGGTACCCAAAAGAGAGATTGCTGGGTCATATGGTAACTCTATTCTTAATTTTTTGAGAACCAGCTATACTGGTTTCCATGATGGCTGCACCAGTTTCCATTCCCACCAGCAGTGAGTGTGGGTTCCTTTTTTCCACATCCTCTCTAACACTTGTTATTACCTGTTTTGTTGATAACAGCCATTCTAACACGTGTGAGGTGATATCTCATGGTACTTTTCATTTGCATTTCCCTAAAATGTGCGACGTACTTTAAGAATAGCTAATTTAATTATGAATTAACCCTGTGAAATAGGTACTATTATTATCACTACTTGACAGATGCAAAAACTGAGGTTTGGAAAATGGCAGAGATGGTATTTAAATCCGGGTTTGCCTGAGGCTAAAATTAGTTACCCTAATAACTATGAAATACCAAATGTAATACCAGGAGAATCAATAACCCTGGGTCTTTGCTAAGTGCTTGGAATACTAGAACTGAAATGGGAGCAATAGGATGACAGTATGTATGTCCCAGTGGTCTCCAAGAGACCTGGTTCCTGCAAGAACACAGAGCCTCATAGAAGCTAATAGAGGACTTAGTATGGACACTGCTACTAGCTAAACCCTAGAGGAGCTAAGAGAGAGTAAAAAAGTAACATAACAAGAAGAAATCATGGTGCTCAGAAAAATAATTAATGGACCAGGCATTGATTATTGTACTCAGAAAGGAGACTATGAAAAGCTGGCAGGAGCTGTAGCATACCAAGCAGCAGTGAGAAGGCCACAGCTACCCACACCCTAGGTCAGGTAAGAGATGCCCAAAAGCCCTAAGATAATGTACCAGTTCAAAGAATGTTTTTTCCAGAGAAATAGGTTTACTGCCTATCTCTTCCCCATACTTGCATGTAAACCCTTTAATATAGTAACCATGTTTTTTTGTACAAGAATATATTCCTCGTGCTTAAAACAGTACCTGGCATGAAGGTGTTCAATAAATGTTTATTGAATTCAGCCATGCAAGAATGACTGAATGACAGAGCCCAGTTTGCTACCCTGAACTGCAACCCAGATGTCTCCAAGTTCTGCAGTCTTAAAACACACAAGTAAGAGTCTGAGCTCCTAATACCCTCTATAGCAGCCATTTGTGCTGTTCGCCAAATATTTCCAACTCACTGCTTTCCAGGCATATTGGCAGGATTATACTTCCTCACCCCTTTTAAAGTTAGGTGTGGTCCTGTGATTTGCTTTAACCAATGAATTATGATCAGAAGATTTAAGAACCTTTCCATGCCTCTGCAATCATAGAAACATGAAGATGAAGCCTCCATCATCCTGGGACCCTGAATGAGGACTAGATGGAAAAGAGCCATCCAACCCACAATGGACACAGGGTATATAGCAAGAGCAACAAATCAAACCTTGTTGTTTTAAGCCACTGAAATTTTGGAGTTTTTATTACAACCTTGCCTGACTGATGTGTCATGGAACTTGTGGAAAAGCTAATTTTTATAGCATTAGGTTCCCTTTGCCAAGAATTCCTGGCAGCTGTTAAGAAATGCCTATAATTTATGAATCCATTCTGATTGTCATTTGTCTCCTCTAGATTTGGAAAACTCTTCCATCTTTCTCTGTGAGTCACCTCTTGACTCCCTATAATCAACTTTCCTCAGACTACTGCTATTTCATCAAAACCATGTCATAGCAAATTACAACAGAATTAAGATCTGGCTATGGAGCTTTACTGAAAGTTTGGGAATAACAGATGGTGCTATTGTCTGAATGTTTGTGCCACCACCATTCATATGCTGAAATCCCAACTCCAAAATATGATAGTATTGGGAGGTGAGGCCTTTGGGAAGTGCTTAAGTCATGAGGGTGGTACCCTTATGAGTGGGATTAGTACTTTTATAAAGAAGCTCCAGAGGGTGGAAGCAAGGGAGGGAGGGAGGTTTGGTTGGGGTGGGGAGAAAATGCAGACAACTGTAATTGAACAACAATAAAGTAATTAAAAGAAAAAGAGGCTCCAGAGAGATCCCTACTAGCATCTCGTTACACTTTTGAGGACACAGTGAGAAGATCTAACTATGAACCAAGAAAAAGGCCTTCACCCAAACTCAACCATGCTGTCACCTTGATCCTGGTCTTTCAGGCTGTGGAACTGTGAGAAATCAGTTCATGTTGTTTATAAAGCCACCCAGTCTGTGATGTTTTGTTATTGCAGTGCAAGTGAACTAAGATAGAGAGGAGTTACAATGTAGAAAAAAATCTTAAAGTTAATTTTTCATTACTGTCTCCTAGGCTCTTATTGGCCAGATCTGTCCACAAGGGTTCCCATTGGCAGCTTTTCTTCTAGTCCCATCACCTACTGTCATGTTAAAGGGCTAGCTATCCTAGCTCCCATAGAGGAATGTGTCTTTAGCCTTGTCCACACTATCTAGAGGCCACCTCTGACCTTCAATTTCAAGGACCAAAGAGAAAAAGAAAGGTTTACTTGTCTCCAGTGGAAATCATCATAATCTCTGCAGAAATACTACTCTGCTTCCCAGGAAGCCCACTGTGTACCCTCTTCTATGGGACAGATTAGCTCCTCGTTTTCCAACTATTCATCCTAGAACAGAATCTGAATTAGAGCTTTGCAAAATCAAAAGCCCACTGAATTGATTTTCCCAAAAGAAGAGAGAAATATGGCCCTGGCCAGGTTGCTCAGTTGCTTAGAGAATCCTCCTGATACACCAAGTTGTGGGTTCAGTCCCTGGTCAGGGCACATATAAGAATCAACCAATCAACCAACAAATGTATAAATAAATGAAACAACAAACTGATCTCTCTCTCTCTCTATCTTTCTCTCTCTCCATCTCCCTCTCTATCTCCCTCTCCCTGTCCCCTCCCTCTCTTCCTCTCTCTCTCTAAAATCAATAATTGAAAAAAGAAGAGAGCAATATTTCCAAAGCAAAAGTAAAAAGCTGTTGATAGCTTTAAACAGCAGTTTTTCCCTGCTTCTGGTTAGTTTTGCTTTTTTCTTTTATTTTGTTTTTGATAGAGTTGCTTTTCTCTCTACACAAATTTCTAGAGCTATTGTTCCATGTACTATTATACATGATCATGCAATGACCTGTGTACTAACTATCTGTTTCACCAATCATGTCCGGTGGCCTCTGCTTGAGTGTAGAATCCCCAAGAAGTATAACTGTATCTGCTAGTATTTTTTAAGAGAGGGAGATTCACATAGGGGTTAAGAGTTTGGTCTCTAGAGCCAGATTTTGTGTCACAGAATAAGTACTAAATATTTCCTATTACAGTAATGCTCCTAGGATGACCTTCTGACATGTCTTGTTCTCTTTCTAGATAGCTGAGTTGGTTGGATTGCAAGGGTTAATTACCTTTAATGGCCAGAGGCAGAACTAGTTCAAGGGCTGAGAAACTAAATTGAGGAGGGGAGCTAAGACCAGTACCAATTGTACATAGCTGAGAAGTGAGGCCATTGGAAGAGAGCAAGGCAAGAGATTAAGAACAGGAGGGATCAAGTGCAGAAAAGTATTATTCTCATAAGCCAAAATTTTCCAAAACATGATCTGGATAAAACATAGTTTCTTGAGAAAGTTAGTAGGCATACTGTGAAATCAGTTTGTGAATTGCAGCATTCAAAAAAGTTTACAATATATTTCCTTACTGTAGGGCCTCTCAAAGGATACTAATATACAGTATGAATCTCCAGGAGGGAACTAGATTGTGCAGTGGCACCCCATATATACTTGAGAAGGGAACATTCTTTTAAGCACAATCTCTTGCTGCCATAGCTCATTATATCTACAAAGCACTTTAGGATCATCATGATGAAAGAGGCCATATGAGTTTGATACAGTTTTACATTGCATATGGATATATCTAATGACACTATTCAGCAGGCAACATCAGAATGGGGACTGAAGAGACTTCCAAACAGGTAGTTGACAAAGTAGAAGTGGGAGAAATCAACCATATTATCTTAGGGTTTGTGAGAGTCCAGGAAGAAGAGGACGGGCAGGGTATAAATCATATGAAAGAATCCTTCTCTGGGAGGAGAGCAACGATGGTTTCCTGTGGGATCAGCCATTTCCAGGGTACTTGCTCTCTGCTAAGTATAGTGCTATATGCTTGATATCCAATATTTCAGTGAACTCTACCAGGAACCTCACAAAGTAAATCTCATGATTCTGTTTTCCAGATTAAGAAATTAAGGTTTAGAGATGTTATATAAATTGCCTAAATTGACTAAGTTTATTTATCTGGAGAGCTGGGATCCAAGCTTAGGTCAGACTGACTCCAAAATCTGTGGTCTTTCTACTCTCCTCTTGACCACGTGGCCTCAATAGACCATGTGCTCCCTGCTTTCTGGGTTCTGCCTTGGGGATACACACTAACAATAAGGGAGGAAAATGCTTACTCAATATCTCAAATGGAGTTATGCTAGA
Source organism: Desmodus rotundus (assembly GCF_022682495.2). Classification (NCBI taxonomy): domain Eukaryota; kingdom Metazoa; phylum Chordata; class Mammalia; order Chiroptera; family Phyllostomidae; genus Desmodus; species Desmodus rotundus. Next base: position 16,101,558 of record NC_071400.1, read on the forward strand.
GGTCTGTTCAAGGTATGGTGAGCATAAAGGGAAGAAGGTATTTTCATCAAGTCGGCCTAGGGTATGACGTAGAGGGCTGGTCACAAGGTGTTCTAAGAGGAACAACCCCTTGAACTGAGTCCCGATAAAAATCCCTAAGGGAACAAGGCATAGGTAGTAGGTGACTGGGAGGTGTTCAGTACATTCCTGACACAGGAAACAGTGTGCATATGGGAAATGTCATAAAAACTTAAATGAAAAAACAAACTTCTCTTCAAGCGAAAGTCTATATTACAGTTGTTGATAGTTCCATTTTAGAAGTTCAGAGGACTGATCACCAAAGGAAAATACAACCGAACTAAAGAAAAAAACAAAACAAAACACAAAGGCCTTGCTAATCTTCCATCTGCACCAATGATGTAGGAAAATAAACGAGAGCTAAGCAAAACAAAACAAAACAAAAACACCTCAAACAAAAGGCCTCTTTTGAGACGAGAGGAAAGCTCTGTCTCCCAAAGCCACGGTCTTGTTTTCCGTGTTTATGCTATGATGTGACCGGGACCTCAAAGTCCAGTTGGGGGCCTCTCCCTTTTTATACTGCAGAGCTTAATCTGTCTCCATCACTTCCCAGAGTCAGTCAGGAATTGGTTTAAAATGCCAAAGCTGGATTTCAGCTGTGCAGCGTCCGCCATCCAAGCCACAACATCTGAATGTAGCCTCCTTCATTCAGGCAAGGAAATAGTCAATAAGGAAATACCATAGTTAGGCCCTTTGCAACTTGCTTGAAGTGTGAGGCAGCGCTTCATTTCCTGATCACTCAGGTGGACATTGTAAAAACAATTAAGAGCAATGACTAATCACCAAATCAAAGCAGGTTGCCCAACTCATTTGCAATTGTGTGCTCAGTTCTATGTGCCAACAAACAAAGACTTGGGGAGTTTATTATTTAAACCAATTAAAAGCTCTAGGCAAAGCAAGTAGTCAATTTGTGGCCTCGTGGTGGGAAAACATCAGTTGGAAGAGCCTGAGGAATTTCGTGAGCAGAGCCATATGGCCAAAATCAGAATGAAGCACCCAGAATTGCAGGGAAAGTCTGCACTGAAAGCAATTTCAGAGTAAAAAGCTTCACCTAGCAAGAGCAGACTTATGCTCTGTGTTCGACTCTACCCCAAACTCTCACCCTCTCACTCCCCTCCCCTCTCTCCCATATTCTAGCCTGCCTGCAAAGCTGGTAGTTCTAACCAACAGTAAAAGAAAAACGAACTGACTAAAATCCAAACTCTGACTGTTCAGCAAGAGACATTGCTAAATTTCCTGTCCACCATTTGCACTTTTATGTATTTTAGGGCTACCTAGAGAGTTCTTAAAGGCCCAGATGATGAAAATCGGCCGCCCTTCTTCCCAAATGAGGTGCATAGTCCATCTGGAGAGGGCACTCACACTTTTGTATGAAGCTGTAGGCCATAAAACAGAAAGTAAAGAATTAAAAACTGAAGCCATTTGGTAGCAGTTATAAAAAAAAGAAAAGGTAGAGGGAGGTAGAATGTAGTTCAGTGGGGGGAGTTACTTCAACAAATTAGATTTACAGAATGGATGTTATGGATGGAGTAAGCCTCTAGTGAAAGTTCCTTTTCACATCCCCATGAAATATTTTCCACTTACATTTTTTTCTGACCTACAAGTCCCTTTGCTCCTATCCACTCTCCTCCATGTCTCCCTCCCCTACATTTTCCTGGAAAGTCTAATAATTCTTGTGCTTCCAATGGGTCTTACTTCTTAAGGTCCTGGTTCCTTTCCCCTTCAAGTTCCCTCCAAAACAAGCATTCTCAGATGCTCCTGATTACAGAAAGAGGAAGAACAGTTGTACCAAAACCAACTGGAAAATTTTGACAGCTGAGTCAGCTACTTGCAGATGTCCTGTGCCATTTTGTATATTCTAATCAATGCATTAAAATTATATAATTTTTATACACCAATAAATGATGTGGTTTGTAGTATGCAGACAAGCAAATTGAAGTTAATTCAGTAATAAAGAATAACAACTGTAATGCCATTCTTTTCGAAAAGTCTAGCACTGTCAAAACTTCCATAATTAATAAGGCACAACTGTTAGTGTGTTGTGGGGTAGTCATGTGTACAAACCCAACTTTCTGCAACTTGTTATCTTGCCATGAGAATCCCAATCCCACCTCATTTTATTCAGACAGGTGGGCAGTAGCAGAACCAACTTGCATCATATGTGCATTTAAGTCAGAGGTCTGTAGAGAGTGAAATTCAAAAGCACAAAACTGCAGGACCTGTGGGTTCCAACATGACTCTGCTACCAGGAGCTAAAAAGTTCTGTTAAAGCCAGACAGCTTCATTGGCCTGCTTAACTACCCAAAGAGTCTTCCTTCCAAAATTATCAGACATGGAAGAGATTTGAGTGATCACCTGATAGTGCAGGTACTGAGAGCATATTCATATTTTTAAACCAGTGGGAATGGGAATGACATGTCACAGTGGACTTAACTGTTTTGAGTAGTAGATTTCAAAACAGGAAATTGAGAAGCTTCAAAGTTCTGTTTTTAGAAGAAATGTAGCCCTGTCTGCAGATATCCCTGAAGCCCAGTCTCATGCAGATTTGGGATGGCCACCCATCTATGTGGAACCCTGCTTAACTTACAAAACAGAAAGCCAACTCTGTCGCCTGGCTAGCTGTCAAGTCTGATAGGCATTGCAACTGCTAAACAAGATGTAGATCTTCTCTAGAAGAAGAAATGTGTACACCTGAAGAATGAAAACCCCAGTTCCTTTGAAGGCATGACCACATGGACTTGCTTTGACCAATGATGTGTGAGTGAAAGTGCTGTGTGTTAATTCTGAACTGAAGCATTTAGTTTTTCCCATTTAAGGACTTCCAGAGTTCTTTTTCCCTGGCGTGGTAATACCTGAAGTATGGTGCTGAGATGATGTCATGGGATGCTATGGAGTGACTACACAGAGAAAACCTGACCCATGATGGACGCGTAGCATGAATGATAAAAATATTTTTGTTCTGGTAACCTACTAAGATTTGGATAGTGTTCATTATCACAGTATATTCTACCCTATTCTGACAGTAATGGTCAGAATCTAAGGCTATAGCTCTTTTCATTCCCAGAGCTGTACCTTAGTCATTCACTGGATAGTCTCATTTTGAATAAAAAGGTATTTTGCAAAGTGAAAAATACAATTTAGTTAAGTAATTTTAAAAAGGCAGTCTGAAGGACATGTTGGCCATCCAATCCTTTAGACTTTTCAAGGTCTAATTTTATGCCAAATTAAATACATAACAAGAAATTAATTTATCTTTACTGATTTATCTTAGGTCCATGTAGGAATGTGTTTATTAAAACTTGTTATTCAAGATTGAGCTACAAAGGTCATTCTCTGCAGAAAGGAATGCAATGATGGATACAACGCTCTTTATATCATACTTCATTAGATAAGATCTACTTGAAAGCTAGTTCCAAGGCAGAAAATCTTATTTTTATCCAGCTTTCTTTCTTTCTTTTTTTAGACAACTGGAATCGTATTTACATTTTTACCTTGGGCAACAAGTAAATCTCAAGATAAATTTATCATTCTATTTCAAGACTTATCATATTGCTTCTTCCTGACATGATTCATTTTGCTTGTAACTCCAGTCTATATTTATATCTTATATACTGCTTTAAAATCCTTTATAAATATTGATAATGATAGTTATTATAAATTATTTTGTTTTCAGTGCAGACTCATTTGCAGAGTCAAACAACCTCTACCAAGTGAATTCTGTCCATTCACATGAGACCCAGTTCCAAGTTCAGTTTCTCATTTGTATGTATACTGTCTTTAAAGGGAATAAAATAGTTTCAGGTGCTATTGGATGGAATTTGGCTATTAGAGGTACAGCATCCTTGTTTATTTGATTCAGGGTGAGAAGAGTTAGACTATAAGTTCAGAAATAATCTAATTACCTGTATTCTAAGAACAGCAAAATATGACAATAAAAGTTCATAGGTCATTCTAGGTAATACTATTGCAAAGGAAACTTTACCATGATCCATGAGAAAATCTATGATCACAGATCAACTTAGAATTTGATAGTACATAGTCTCCATGAATTGAAGGGAGAGAAAGAAGAAATATATGAAGCTAACCACTAAATCAAATGACTTTCTAAAAGTACCAATAAACTCAGTAAATTGTGTTTCTCAAATTAGAGCAGGCTTTCTAAACATTAGCACTATTGACAATTTTGGGTGTGTATTTTTGTTGTTGTTGAGGGCTACTCTGTCTGTGCATTGCATGATGTTTAGCAGCATCTCTGGCCTTGACTCACTCTATACCCATAGCACTTTCCCTGAGTCATCACAATCAGAAATGTCTTTAGACACTGGCAAAGTCCACTGGGGTTGGGGGGCAAAATTACCCATCATTGAAAACCATTGAATTAAGGTAATTTTTCATCATGAACTTTTACCATAGTTAGCCATATACATAACCTGTCCTCTTGTCTTTCTTATAAAATAATTATAATACCTGTCATTACTATGTACCTACTATATGTCAGATACTTTACATGCATTGTATCATTTAATTCTCACCACAGCCACATTGAGGGATTATTTATCTCCAATTTATAGATGAAAAATATGAAGTTTAGAGAAAGTCACACAAGTTATAGGAGAGCTAAAAGAGAAACCTAGATCTGCTTGGCTCTAAACCTATGTTCTTACCCACTGTTCAAACCAGATCAACAATCATATATGGTACAATTTATTCCAATTTACAAATGAAGAAACTGAAGTTCTTCCAACTTAAGTGATTTACCTATAGCACACAGTTAGCCCTTGGAAGAATCAGGATAATAATCCAGATTTCCATGGCTCAAAAGACACACCTATTTTTTCTCCACATGGATCTATTAAGTGGTTCCTGGGCCATTTGTACCCTCTCCCACTTGGGTGCCAATAGAGGCAAAAGGGTGAAACATCTGGAACCAATGAAATTCAGAGACTGCACCAAAGGGAAATACCAAAGCAGTGGCAATCAGCAAAAGAAAAATAAAACATCAGTACTTGGGAGGCCACACAGCTACCAAAAATTGCAATGAGAAGAAACAGGCCAAAAACTACTACCACTTAGGGAACCATTTGAGAATTTTTCTGGTAATCCTTGACCCTCACCTGCTTTCCTGAACTCTAAAGATGGGGAAAAAAAGCTGTGTGACCAAGTTCAGTTTTCTTAAGGCACTTTGAGATTATTCTGCTTTATGTCTGCTAATGACTGAGCCAGACCAAATCATATTTTCTGCAATGATGATAATGAAAAGTTAATATCACATGAACTCCCCACGTGCCCAAGCTGGGGTTTAACATGGCAAAATTGATGTGTGAACCAGTGTTGCTATTTAATGTGGTTTCTATCAAAGTGTTCATAAAACCTGGGGCTGCAGCTGGCCCCCATTAGGTAGTTTCTTGGTGAAAGTTTTCCAAGGAAAACTTTTTTAACAACTTCATAAAGCCAGGCACAAAAGGGCAGTGCAATGACTGGCTGAGAGACATGGGACTTTTTATCTTTTACTGAAATGTTAAATGGGGCTTGCTCTGTCCATTTCTGGAAGAAAAATTGGAAGGCATTAGTTACAATTTAAGTCTTGCATGATTTCATTCATTTACTCATGTGTTCATTTGTTTAACATTTATTTAGCACCTATTATATTCCAGGCACTGTGCCAAATGCTGGGAGAAATGAAAAAATGAGTATTACTTGGGCTCTTGGGGATGTGAAGGAGGAGAAGACTGGTGAGAACACAAATAACTGTAACGTGAAGCAGTCTATGGCAAAGGTTTCAGGGTTGGAATTTTTAAACTCCCTGGAAAAGTACCTGGTACAAAGTGAGCACTCAGAAAATGTGTGCTTATTCCTTCTACATGTACAATTAGATGCTAATGCTTTGAGGATAATCATGCATTATTGCTAAATGATAATATTCACATTCACACAAAAGGTAATATTTTAAACCCAATTTGGAAGTATATACTGTTGTTTTAAAAAGTAGATTTTCAACTGGGAAGATGGCTGTGAGATAGGTTGGAGCCGAGTCCACTTCCCCTCAACGCCAGTGAAATACCTAGCTGATCTGAGGAGCAGAGTGAAGAGCCAACAGTATTCCAGCATATATGAAGATCGGAGACCAAAGGTAGAGGACATTGAAAGATCAGACGGTAAGAAGAGTGCTTAAGGACAATAAGGTCCCTGGGACCAGCATGGGGACCAGGGCGGCTGAAGCCCCAGCCGGGGAGCAGGGTCTGCTGCAGGATTCTTGGGAGAGAGCCAGACTGGGCTGTGTGAGCAGCTAGGTGCTTGTTTGGACCAGGGGGGCTTGAATAGGAAGAATTTCTCAAAAAGGAAAAGAAGATAGAGGCAATCAGAGGCTAGTTAGAGAACTCCCTGCAGCAGCCGCAGCCTCTGGCACCCCTCTCCCCTCCTCCCTTGGACTGTGAACGTGGAAAAGCAGCCCCAGCGCTCACCTGAAGCCGGGCTGGCACGGACCCAGATTAGTGGACTGGGGGCCCACAACTGAAACTCCGGGTGAGCGTGTGCCCTGATAAACTGCCCGGCTGCCTGGGCGCCAGACCCAAAGTGCCCCAGTGGGCGTGTACCCCAATCAGTGGACTGGGGCCCACACCTGAAACCCCAGGTGGGCGTGTGCCCTGATAAGCGGCCCGGCTGCGTGGGCACGCAGACAAAAAGCACCTGCGTGGGCACGCAATCAGATCAGTGGCTGGCTGCCCACCGTGCACTGACCCAAAGCGGGGGATCTGCAGCCAACCCAAGTCCCAAGCGATCAGCCACATAACGCGATCAACAGCCTGGCTGCCTGCAAGGGACCACACCCAAAAGCACCGGTTCTGAACAACTCCTATTTAGCCCCTGCACACAGAACCCTGCAGGGCCTACTGGCTCTCTAGGAGGAAGGCAGACCGCCCAGCAGAGGGGAGCAGCAGGGCTAGGGGAGACTGCATTCCCCGGAAAGACTCGACCCAGTAGGGGGCTGAACTACCCCATAGCAACACCAAGAGCCCCTAGCATCTAAGACAGCAAAGAGCAAGCAGGTGGAATGTGAGTTGCCCCTAACTGGTGCAACTCAAGGACAGCACAGCTGGTGAACTAAAGCCCTACTGGGGAGAAGAAGGACCCGGAGGAACTAGACTGAAGGCTCAACAACAGCGAAGAGTGTGGCTCAGAAAGGGAGACAAGTGAAAAGAATCCTTCCAACCACTCCCTCCTGTTCCACAGACAGGAAGACCAGCAGAACTAACCTGACCAGTTTAAAGCCAGCAGAAGAATTTTTTTTTCTTGTTTTCTTTCCTCCTTTCCCCCTGAATTCCTTCTTCCTTTCTGTCCTTCTTCTTTTTTTTATTCCTTCTTCCTTCCATCCTTTACCTTTTTTATTCCTTCTTCCTGCCTTCTTTTATTTATTCTTTTGTTTTAATTTTGGTCAAAATTCCTTCTTATTTTGCCTCCGATCTCTCTCTATTCCTTCTTCCTTCCTTCCTTTCCTTTTCTATTCCCTTTTTCCCTCCTTCCGTTCTTTTTTTTTCTTTCCCCCCCCATTCCTCTTTTTCCCACAGGTGAGACAAGAAAACCTGGAGTGCTGAAAAGACCAGAGTTAGACCGTGTTACACCCATAAACATAAGCTCAAGACCAGTGAGCACAGGAGATTAAGGAGACAGCACCACTGAATCCCATTGGCATTCTACCATAGAAGTTCATACCATACACCCAGGGAGTCAGAATAGATCAATTTAAGTAGCAGAGGCTAACAAGAAGAGTCTTACAAACAATGGGAAGACAAAGAAACAATTCCCAAATGAAAGGAAAGGAGGAAGCCTCAGAAAGAATGCTAACTGAAATAGAGGCAAGTCAACTATCAGATACTGAGTTCAAAGCAATGGTCATCAGGAAGCTCACTGAGCCCTCTGAGCTCAAAGAGAACTACCAGAAAATACAGGGAAACTACAATGAACTCACTGCAAACTATATCAACATGAAAAAGGAAAAAGAAACTATCAACAAGGGCCAAGAGGAAATGAAGAATACAATTTCTGAATTGAAGAACACAGTAGAAGGAATGAAAAGCAGACTTGATGAAGCAGAGGATCAGGTCACTGAGCTGGAGGACGAAGTAGGAAAAAATACCCAGAAAGAGCAAGAAAAGGAAAACAGGCTCAGAAAGAATGAAGAGGCAATAAGGGAAATGCAGGACAATATGAAACGTAACAATATACGTATAATAGGAATACCAGAAGGAGAAGAAGAAGAGCAAGGGATAGAAAACCTGTTTGAAATAATAATGATGGAAAATTTCCCTAATCTGATGAGAGAAAAAGTCACCCAAACCCAGGAAACACAGAGAGTCCCAAGCAAGAGGAACCCAAAGAGACCCACTGCAAGACACATCATAATTAAAATGGCAAATTTCCAAGACAAAGAGAGGATCTTAAAGGCAGCAAGGGAGAAACAGGAAGTAACATACAAGGGAGCCCCAATAAGGTTAGCAACTGACTTCTCAATGGAAACGCTCCAAGCCAGAAGAGAATGGCAAAAAATATTCCAAGTAATGAGAACCAGAGGCCTGCAAGCAAGACTACTTTACCCAGCAAGGCTCTCAATCAAGATAGAAGGCCAAATAAAGAGTTTCCCAGACAAAAGAAGTCTAAAAGAATACAGCTCCACCAAACCAGCTCTGCAAGAGATGCTAAAGGGACTGCTTTAAGGAAAGGAAGGAAAAGAGAAAGACAGAGGAACACAGGTAGGAAAAAAGGGAAATGAATAACTAGCTATGGATAATAACCTTAAACGTAAATGGATTAAATGCTCCAATCAAAAGACATAGAACAGCTGAATGGATAAGAAAACATGACCCACACATATGCTGCCTATAAGAGACCCATCTCAGGACAAAAGACTTACACAGACTGAAAGTGAAGGACTGGAAACAAGTTTTCCAAGCAAATGGACAGGAAAAAAAAAGCAGGGGTAGCAATACTCATATCAGACAAACTAGACTTCCAAAGAAGGGCCATAAAAAGAGACCCAGAAGGTCACTTCATAATACTCAAAAGAAGAATCCACCAAGAAGACATAAACATTGTAAATATATATGCACCCAACATAGGAGCACCCAAATACATAAAGAAAATCTTGGAGGATTTCAAGAAAGATATTGACAGCAACACAATTATAGTAGGGGACTTTAACACCCCACTATCCAAAATGGACAGGTCTTCCAAACAAAACATCACGAAGGATATTGTGTCACTTAACAACACCCTAGAGGAAATGGACTTAACTGATATATACAGAGCTTTTCATCCCAAAGAGCAAAATACACATATTTTTCAAGTGTACATGGAACTTTTTCAAAGATAGACCACATGATAGGACACAAAGCAAGCCTCAACAAATTCAAGAAAATTGAAATCATATCAAGCATTTTCTCTGACCACAAGGGACTGAAACTAGAAACCAACCCCAAAGGAAAAAATCCCAAACACTCAAAACCATGGAGACTGAATAGCATGCTATTAAGCAATGAATGGGTCAAGAACAAGATCAGGGAAGAAATCAAAAACTTTTTGGAAACAAATGAAAATAAACTCACAACAACCCAAAACCTATGGGACACAGCAAAGGCAGTCCTGAAAGGGAAGTTCATAGCAATACAGGCCTACCTTAAAAAGAGAGAAACATTTCAAACAAACAACCTAAGCCTACGCCTACAAGAACTCGAGGAACAACAACAAAGACAGCCCAGAGCAAGCAGAAGGAAGGAAATAATCAAGATCAGAGCAGAGTTAAATGACATAGAGACTAAAAGCACAATTCTAAGGATCAATGAATCCAGGAGCTGCTTCTTTGAAAAGATAAACAAAATCGACACGCCTTTAAGTAGGCTCATCAAGAAGAAAAGAAAGAGGATCCAAATAAACACAATTAAAAATGAAATAGAAGAGATTACAACTGATACCAGAGAAATACAAAGGATTGTAAGAAATTACTACGAAGAACTGTATGCCAAGAAATTTGAAAACCTAGGTGAAATGGACACATTTCTAGAAACATATAATCTTCCAAAACTGAATGAAGAAGAAGCAGAAAACCTGAACAGACCAATAACAGCAAACGAAATTGAAGCAGTCATCAAAAAACTCACAACACACAAAAGCCCTGGACCAGATGGTTTCACAGGAGAATTCTACAAAGCCTTTAAGGAAGAGCTTCCCCCATCCTTCACAGACTATTCGAAAAAATCCAAACTGATGGAAGACTCCCAAACTCTTTTTATGAAGCCAGCATCATCCTAATCCCAAAACCAGATAAAGACACAACAAAGAAAGAAACTTTCAGGCCAATATCGCTGATGAACACAGATGCTAAAATCCTCAATAAAATATTGGCAAACGGCCTCCAGCAATACATTAAAAAGAACATACACCAAGATCAAGTGGGATTCATCCCAGGGATTCCAGGATGGTACAATATTCATAAATCAATAAACATAATACTCCACATAAACAAAAGCAAAGATAAAAACCACTCGATCATATCAATAGATGCAGAAAATGCATTTGATAGGGTAGTGCACCCATTTAGGATAAAAAAACCCTCAACAAAGTGGGAATAGAGGGAGCATTCCTCAATATAATTAAGGCCATATATGAGAGACCTACAGCCAATATCATACTAAATGGACAAAAACTCAGAGCCTTCCCACTAAGATCAGGAACCAGACAAGGATGCCCTCTCTCACCACTCCTATTCAACATAGTACTGGAAGTCCTAGCCACAGCAATCAGACAAGAAAAAGAAATAAAAGGCATCCAAATTGGAAAGGAGGAAATGAAACTGTCACTGTTTGCAGATGACATGATAGTATACATGGAAAATCCTATAGACCCCACCAAAAAACTATTCGACCTAATAAATGAATTTGGCAAAACAGCTGGATACAAAGTCAATACTCAGAAATCAAAGGCATTCCTGTATACCAACATAGAAACTGCATAAACAGAAATCAGGAAAAAAATCCCACTTGATATAGCAACAAGAAAAATAAAGTACCTAGGAATAAACCTAACCAAGGAGGTAAAAGACCTGTACTCAGAAAACTACACAACACTGAAGAAAGAAATTAAGGAAGACACAAACAAATGGAAGCATGTACCATGCTCATGGATTGGAAGAATTAACATCATCAAATGGCCATACTACCCAAAACGATTTACAGATGCAATACAATCCCTATTAAAGTACCTACAACATATTTCACAGATATAGAGAAAAGATTTCAGAAATTCATATGGAACCATAAACGACCGTGAATAGCTGCAGCAATTTTGAGAAAGAAGGACAAAGCAGGAGGGATCACAATAACTGATATCAAACTGTATTACAAGGCCACTGTAATCAAAACAGCCTGGTACTGGCATAAAAACAGGCACATAGACAAATGGAACAGAACAGAGAGCCCAGAAATAAACTCAAGTCTTTATGGTCAATTAATATTTGACAAAGGAGGCAGGAGCATAAAATGGAGCAAAAACAGCCTCTTCAACAGATGGTGTTGGGAGATCTGGACAGCTACATGCAAAAAAATGAAACTCGATCACCAACTTACGCCATACACGAAAATAAACTCAAGATGGATAAAAGACTTAAATATACGGCGTAACCTCATAAAAGTCCTAGAGGAAAACATTGGCAGGAAAATCTCAGACATTCCACGCAGCAACATCCTCACAGACACATCCCCTAAAGCAAGGAACATAAAGGAAAGAATAAACAAATGGGACTTCATCAAAATAAAAAACTTCTGCAGGGCTAAAGAAAACAGCATTAAAATACTAAGAGAACCAACAGTATGGGAAAACATATTTGCTAATGATACCTCAGACAAGGGCCTGATCTCCAAAATATATAAAGAATTCACATGACTCTACTCCAGGAAGACAAAGAACCCAATTAAAAAAATGGGCAAAGGACTTGAACAGACACTTCTCCAAGGAAGACATACAGAGGGCCCAGAGACATATGAAAAGATGCTCACCATCACTAGCCATCAGAGAGATGCAAATGAAAACCACAATGAGGTACCATGTCACACCAGTCAGAGTGGCCAACATAAACAAATCCACAAACAAATGTTGGAGAGGATGCGGAGAAAAGGGAACCCTAGTGCACTGTTGGTGGGAATGCAGACTGGTGAGGCCACTGTGGAAAACAGTATGGACTTTCCTCAGAAAACTAAAAATCGAACTGCCCTTTGACCCAGCAATTCCACTGCTGGCATTAAACCCTAAGAACCCTGAAACACCAATCCAAAATAACCTATGCACCCCAATGTTCATAGCAGCACAATTTACAATAGCCAAGTACTGGAAGCAACCTAAGTGCCCATCAGCAAATGAGTGGATGAAAAAATTATGGTATATTTAGACAATGGAATTCTACGCAGCAGAGAGAAAGAAGGAGCTTATACCCTTTGCAATGGCATGGATGGAACTGGAGAGCATTATGCTAGGTGAAATAAGCCAGGCAGTGAGGGACAAATACCATATGATCTCACCTTTAACTGGACCATAATCAACAAAAGAAAAAAGCAAACAAAATATAACCAGAGACATTGAAATTAAGAACATTGTAACAATAGCCAGAGGGGAGTGGGGGGCGTGATAGTGAGGAGAGAGGCCTATAGGAGCTACTATAAATGACAGAAGGATAAAATCAAGGGGGAGGGTAGAGGTGAGGGGGGAGATGAAACTGTCTGGGGTGGGGTGAAGAGAAGGGGAGAAAATGCGGACAATTGTAACTGAATAAAAATAAATAAATAAATTTTAAAAAAGAAATGAAGGAAAAAGAATTAGTATTTCTTACGTGAAGCAGTGAAAAACAAATACCTTATGGTCTTACCTATAAGTGGAACCTAATCAACAAAACAAGCAAACGAGCAAAGTATAACCAGAGACATTGAAATAAAGAACAAACTGACAGTAATCAGAGGGGTGGTGGGAGAAGATAATGGGTAAAAAAAGGGGAAGGGTCGTGAAGCAACATGTATAAAGTACCCATGGACAGAGCCAAAGAGGACTAGGATCAATGGTGGGAGGTGTGGATTGCTGGGGTTGGGGGAGTGGTGGGGAAAATATGGAGACAATTGTATTTGAACAACAATTAAAAAAAAAAGAATTAGTATTTCTGCCCTGACTAGTATGTCAGTGGATTAAGTGCTGTCTTGCAAACCAAAGGGTCACTAGTTCAATTCCCAGTCAGGGCACATACCTCTGTTGTGGGCCAGGTTCCCAGTAAGGAGTGCTCGAGAGGCAACCACACATTGATGTTTCTCTCCATCTCTCCCTCCTTTCCCCCTCTCTAAAAATAATAAATAAAATATTTTTAAAAATAATTAGTATTTCTAATAAGTTCCTGGTTGCTCTGGACACCACTAGTCCAGAGATGACACTTGGAGAACAAATGCTGGACAGCCACCCAAGCAATCATCTGGAAACACTTATTTGGTTTGTATCACTCTTTACAAATATTTTTGGTGGCTCACAATTGCCTACACAATAAAGTTCAGATTCTAGTGCCTGGTACTGCAAACTCCATCCATCCTCTGTTCTGCAACCTCATCTCATCTCTCAATACCGACAAACACAGACCCTCCCATCCAGCCAGGAAGGTTTCTTCACTGGTTCTTGAACTCAACACTTTTACTGCTGACTTCAATCCTGATTCTTGCTGTTCCTCTCAAAGGAAATGCCTTCATCTTTCCTTTGCCCATCAATACCCACAGACTCTAGCCCCTACTCCATTTCTTCTAACTGACCTTTTCTGACTGTTCTGGCTGCATTAATCTCCCCCCTTCTATGAAGGCCAATAGCAGTTCTAAATTGTATTCTTCAGTTTAGCAACCAGGTAGTTAAGCAGTTTTACCTGTCTTCTCTTTGTATCTAAACAGAGTTCCCTCAAGGCCCATCTCCTAAGTAATGTTCATTAGCCTCTCCTTCAGGACCCATGGCAGTGCTAAACAAATGGTACTTAATAAATAAATTCCTTTATAACATATAAATGTATTAATTAAGAACACAATATATATATATATTTTTATTGTTATTCAATTACAGTTGTATGCCTTTTCTCCCCATCCCTCCACCCCACCCCAGGTGAACCCACCTCCCTACCCCCTCTCCACCCTCCCCCTTGGTTTGTCCATGTGTCCTTTATAGTAGTTCCTGTAATCCCCTCTACCCACTGCCCCCGACCCCACCCCCCACCCCCGCCCTGGCTATTGTTAGGTTGAAGAACACAATATATTTTTAAAAACTGGCAAAGATTGGCATAATAATAAATGGTATAGTTTGGTTAATTAAGCTTGTTATGTTTTCAAGTTTTTGTTTGTTTTACATTTCTTTCATGTTCTGAGAATTTCAGGGGACAGTTACATTTGTAAAATTAGGTTGAGAACAGACGTGACAACATGAGTACAATCTATGCATTTGCTGATCTCTGCTGGATATTTCCCAATATGCTCACACATGGAGCACAGACCTAATTTACAGAACTCAACTTAACCCTCTGGTAATGCAGATGCATCATAGGTGACTTTGACCTAGATCAGCACTGAACACTGATCTAGACATATGCTAATTAACATTTCATTAATGACAAAAATACCCTGCCTTTGAGGGATGCCTTGGTGAAACTGGAGGGAGATTAAAAGGACAATTACATTTCTTAAATCAACCCCCTTGTTCTCTATGAAATACTTTGAGGTTGATTCAGTTTAATTCCACCTTTTCAAAAAAAAATATCACTTGGGGGAAAATGGGAATAAAAAAGAATAATCTCCCAAATAAAATTTGAGCTATTCTAACAGGGACACTTCATGTAGAAAACAAGTAACATCTTCAACTATGCTGTCTGGGCTTTTCCTCTCATAGATTCTGAATTGATGAAAGGAAAATAAACACAAATTGTATCTACACAAACAAAATAGTTTGAATTAAGAAAAAAAAAGATTACACCCGATTCTAAACAGATTACTAACTTGGGTTTGATTTTAGTCAAACATCTGGTACATTTAGTATCAACTGTTGTCTTCAGTCTCATATAACCACACAGAGAGAAAGTCTCTAGAACACATGAGAGAGTGATCATCTGGAAGCTGGACACCATTCCAATGACAATGCCAATGTTCCTAAACCCAATGACATTAGTTAGCATTTGGCAATGGATTTTGACTTTGTTTTAGATTTCCTTCTCTCCAAAGAGGCTCTCCAACTCCAAATACTTTGCCAGATAAGTGACTGCTTTAAATGAGTGCAAAGTAACAGGCTTGTTCACCTCTATGGCATGCTATACATAATCACCATAGAAATATATAATTACACCTGTCAGCCTCATCTTTTGTAATTGATTCAATGACTAACAATGTCAGTGGCAGGCTAAGCTTTGAGGTCTTGCTGTGAGAAAATACTCATACATGGCTAAACATCTTGGTGTCTTAATTGTTTGTCATACTGCCAAGGTTCCTGTGTTGTCTCTATCTCCACAGCAACAGACTGGGATACATAAAGCCTGTTTAATAGCCAAAAGTGAATTGATCACCTTGTGTTTGTTTTACAGGTCCTTTTAGAAAATCATGGAGTCATTGAAAATAATATGGTAATGAAGCCAGATTTTAAATAGAAGTATAAAATATGATTCTATGCATTAAAAACTAGATGCATGTTTTGTGCTTTTCAAAAACAAATCCTCTAATTATCATTATGAGCATAGAGGAGCAACCCATGCTTGAACATATACAAAGGCACAATGTGACATGTTATTTTCATCACACTCATTGCCTTTTCAGAAGTTGTTGGAGCACTTTAAAGTTCCTCAACTACAAATCAAGAAAGCACTGGAAGCTACTGGCTATTGGGAGTTTATTTTATTTATTTGTTTGAGAGGGTAGTCTGGATATCAACATCATGGTAAGAAAGAAGGCACCAGCACCAGGGACCAGCACACCAATCATAATCACATATAATGAAGATGAGGGGTCATTGTTAGTGTAACAAAATGCAACAGATTACTTATGAAATTTATCAAAGTATATCCTGTAGCTACTGCTCAAAAAGTACAGTGACTAACTGAAAGTTGTCAAAAGCCTACAGATTAAAGCCATGTTTTACCCAACAATGAATAACTTTTGATACAGTTCACAGATACAAAATACAGTGAACCCTTGAACAACTCAGAGTTAGGGAAGCCAAATACCCACACAGTCAACCAATGAATGACTTTTGACGCCTCAAAAGCCTAACTAGTAATAATCTACTATTGACTGGAAGCCTTACTAATAACATAAATGGTTGATTAACACATGTTTTATATGTTACATGTATTATATACTCTATTTTTACAATAAACTAAGCTACAGAAAATAAAATGTTAAGAAAATCATAAAGAAGAGAAAATACGTTTATAATAATGTAGGTATTTATTGGCAAAAATCCATGTATAAGTGGACCTGTGTAGTTCAAACCCATACTGTTCAAGGGTCAACTGTAACCCTTACATCCAGCTCCACTACAATGAGATACTACCTCACAGCCATTAAGATGGCTACTATCAATCTCTACTGATGGTTTTTCTATTTAACAAGCTGTATTTCATATTAACCATACTCAGGTAACTGCTTGCAAGACCATCAAAATTCATTCATTTATCAATGTATTCATTTATTCAGTTGTGCAACATATGCTTGATCACTTACAATGTGTCAGACACTGTGCTAGGTGTTGGGATGTCACAAAAGAGATTGTATGTTATGCAAGCACATAAGAGTGCATCAATTTAGCTTCACATGATCAGAAACATATTTCTGAAGGAGATAACACTTACACTGAGCCTTGCAGGATGAGTAAAATATTAAACTGGTTTTTGAGGATGGGAAGGGAGAGTGGTCATAATGAAAAATCATAGAAGTGAGGTACAAAACAGCTATACTATCACAAAGCTCAACAGATAGGCTTGAGAGAGAAAAAGGAACCAGATCATGGAAGTGTTTGATATACTGAATGATGATTAGTTTCTTTTTTTTTGCACTAATGCTTTTTATTAGGATAATATTACAGAACAGCAAATTGAATTTACATTTAATTAAAATTTATTTTTTTAATTTTAATTTTTTATTATTAATATTCAAATACAGTTGTCTCCATTTACCCATGACCAGTTTCCCCTGCCCTACCCATGCCAACCTCCCACCCTCAATCCTACCCCCACCCATATGGCTCTGTCCATGGGTCCTTTATACCTGTTCCTTGACGGCCCTTTCCCATCTTTCCCATGTTATTTCCCTCCCCCTTCCCATCTGCTTACTGTTAGTTTGTTCTTAATTTCAATGTCTCTGGTTATATTTTCCTTGCTTTTTTTTTGGGGGGGGGTTGTTAATTAGATTCCACTTATAGGTAAGATCATATGTTATTTGTCATCCACTGCCTCGTTTACTTCACATAGCATAATGCTCTCCAGTCCCATCCATGCTGTCACAAAGGGGAGGAGCTCCTTCTTTCTTTCTGCTACGTAGTATTCCATTGTGTATATGTAACACTTTTTTTTGATCCACTCTTTACTGATGGGCACCTAGGCTGCTTCCAGCACTTGGCTATTGTAAATTGTGCTGCTATGAACATTGGGATGCATAGGTTCTTTTGGATTGGTGTTTCAGGATTCTTAAGACATAATTCTAGCAGTGGAATTGCCGGGTCAAAAGGCAGTTCCATTTTTATATTCTGAGGAAATTCCATACTGTTTTCTACAGTAGCTGCACCAGTCTGCAATCCCACCAACAGTGCAGTAGGGTTCCCTTGATTACCAGTGTTTTGAACTCTGCATCTGATAGGCTGGTTATCTCTTTATCTCTTAGTTGTATTTTTTTTAATGGAGCTTTCATCTGTTCTTTCATTTGGGACATATTTATTTGCCTTTGTGCATGCACCTGTTATATAGTAAAGGGTGGAGCCTTAGGTATTTGCCAGGGCGAGGCAACCCAGAGAGCTGTGTTGTGATGCTATAGTGGGGGAGGGGTCTGAGAGGGAACAATGGGGCTTACTGGGTTCTCAGCTGGTTTTCAGTCACTTCCCCCGCTACCCACAGGCAAATTGGGTCCTTCTGGTGCTGATTCCTTTGTGGGTGTGTTTGTGTACATTCTAGGACCCTGTGGATTTCTCCAATGAACTCTCCTGTGAGGCTGGGAGTTTCTCCCACTGCCACAACCCCCACAGGTTTTTTCAGTCAGAGGGTTTGAGACTTTATTTCCTCATGCTGTAATCCTGTGTTACGTGGTCTGTCTTGCTCCCCAGTTGTTCCTCCTGGTTTATCCACATGCAAATGTGGGGCTGCCCACTCCTCCAGATGCCACCTTGCCATGCTTCCTCTCCACCCCAGCTGTCCTTCTCTGCCCCTCCCTTGCTCTGGATCAATGTTTCTTCTTTAACTCCTTGGTTGTCAGATTTCCATACAGTTCGATTTTATGGAAATTTTGGTTTTTTCCCTTTTTTTAAATTCGTTGTCCATCTTTTGGTTGTGTGAGGAGGCAAAGTGTATTTAGCTATGTCTCCACCTTGGCCAGAAGTCCCCTATCCTTTTATTTTTATAGCTGAGAAATATCTTTGGCTCAGAGGAATTTATTTTCCAGCTTTAAACAACCAATAACTGGCAGGGTTGATATTCAAACTTAGGCTTTCTTGATTCTAACGCCTGTGCTAACCACCACACTAGGTAAGACAACCACAGAACAGATTTATCTTCCAGGAAGATATAAAGACAGTCTTTATAAGCATACATGCACACTTCTGTCTGTGAGAGTGAATAAATAAATAGCTTTTGGAGGTGGAAGTGGTTTAGAAATAGCCTAGGTTTGTATATAGAATGCATTTACTCTATTTTAGATGAAAACAAATATATAGCCCTTTCTGCTGCCATAGATTCAGAATGTGGCATTTAAAGAAAATAAAATTACGTTTCAGAGCATTGGTTAAGAAAACAATCATCACAATCAGAGAAAGAGGGAAGATGGCACAGGAATGAATGTAAGTCACACTGACTTCCTCCCAGGGCCAATCTGGAATTACAACTGAATTGTGGAGAGCCCACCCAGAACAGACGAGTGAGCAATAGAGAGAGAGAGAAGCCTTATAATCTTGGACAGACAGAAGAATCAGCTTTGGCACAACTTGTCTGGTAAGGAGTGTGGTAGAGACTTGAGAGGGTGAACTGGGTGCCCACAGGTGACAGCACCAGAGGGATAATTAAGTGGCTGTTTTGATCCCCAGGAGACAAATGGCATCTAGACCCTAAGCTAGGATTTCCAGCCTGGAACACCAGAGCCCAAAAAGTACACAGATAACAACCAGCAGCAAAATGTGGCAGGGCTGCAGAGACAGATGGCTGGACACACAAGAGTCATTTAAAGGGCCAACACACAAATTTTCATTAGCAGCCACTTACCCTGGGCTCTGGCAAAGGCAGGGGAAGAGTGGACTGGAGACGCCTGAAGAGAGACTGGGGACACAAGCCTTAGGGAGAGAACTGAGAGAGTAGATCCTGGGTCCCAGTGTTGAGCCAACCCCCATATGCAGCAAACATCCTCCTTAGGCAGGACACTCCCCTCCAAGCAGCAAAAGCCTGAAGGGAAACAATAGCCCCCACCCAGGAGGGATTTGGCCCCACCCTACAGTGCTTAAACATGACTGCTGAGTGCAGAGTGACCAGATTAACAATTGAAGGAGACAGCCAGGGACAGATCTCTGGAAGTATGGAACAAGCTGCCTAAGGTCAGACAGTGTCAACATCTGACATCACCAGAGGCAGATCCAGAAGGAAAAAAGCAGTGATAAATACAAGAGACTACAGAGATGAAAGCCACTCTGGTCTTCTTCATGATTTGCAAATTTTCTTTCCTGCATAGCGTTTTAACATCCATTTCTTGTCCAGCAAGTTTAAATATATTAAGTCACTAGATTTTATACTAGACTGTATTTCAATTCACATATTTTGGCCTTCCCTTCTCTTAGCCCATTTTGCCTACCTTTTTCATAGCATTATTTTCATTTCAAATTTTGTTTTCTCTTTAGCAACAACTTGTTTCCATTCCATACTCTTACTATTTCTTCCCCATTCAGACACACAAAACCAATTTTATTGTCAAGGGTCATTTCACATCCGATTGCCCTGCTATTAAAATAGTCACGTTCTCTCTCCACCTTTAACAATCTTTGCTAGTTGGTTGTGGATAGGGTAGTTGTTGTTGCATTGGTTTTTCAGTTTTATCTCTAGAGCTTCACAAATTCTGTATTTCAAATATCAAATTTTACTGGTCCCTCTCCTACTCTTTTTATCATCTCAAATTTTAATTTTGCAATCTTAGCCTTTTTTTTCTTTTTCTTTTTTGTCTTTCTTCTATTTCTCTTTCATCCTTCCCTTTAATTTTTCTTTATTCTCCTTTTTTTCTTTTTCCTCACACCCAAAATTTTAATTTTTCTCTCTCTTAGCCTGGTTTTTGTTCCTCACTCTTAGTATTCCCTTTCACTCTATCATTTCAAAATGTCTTCCCATTCCTCTAAAAATCTAATAGACTTTTCTTTGTTTCTTTTTTCCTTCTCATTCCCATACCACCTACATTAATTTTAGCTCATTTGTTGTTCATAGTACTTTGGTAGGTCTTTCTCTCCAGTTAGGTTCTTATATTTATATTAATTATCTACTTTTTTCCTTCCTTTTTCTTTCGCTCTCCCACTTTATTTTATTTTATATTATTTTAATTTCTCTTTAAACCTAATACTATACACTTCCCATCTCATACTCCATTCCACATTCTTCATTCCCTTTTTTATTCATGAGGTAAATTACACCTTCTCTCTTTCCATTGCTCCAACTCCCAACACTTATTAGTGCTCCTCCATCTACCCCTCAAAATCATTTTTCTTTTAGTAGGTCACCTCATAGCTGCTCTCCTTTCATATAATAGTCTTAATCTTGTTCCCTTATTAATACCAGTTCATTTGCTATTGATAGTGGGATTGTAGGTGGGAGTTATATTTGCAGTATCAGTTTGTTTCCTGGACTTTGTAGTTTTGTTCTGGCAGTGCCTGCAGAACAGCACACAGGATGTGGTGGGCAGAGTGACCCTCAGTCAACCATCTGGAAGGAAAGATCCACCAAAGAAAGACCCAACAACAATCAAATCCAATTACATCCGGAGAACCAGAATAAAGGCCTAAAGGGCATCCCAAGGGCATCAAGTTCAGGTGTTCAAGGAGACCGCACCACTGAATCTCACAGGCCTCCTGCCTTATAAGTTCACACGACAAAGTCAGGAAGTTAAAACACATCAATTTAAGAAGCAGAAGCAGACAAGAAGAGTCCCACAAATAATGGAAATACAAAGAAACAACCCCCAAACGAAAGGATAAGAGGAATGCTCAGAAAGAATGCTAAATGAAATAGAGGCAAGTCAACTATCACATACTGAGTTCAAAACAATGGTTATAAGGAAGCTCAATGAGCTCAGTGTGAATTACCAAAAACTACAAAGGCTTTGAGGAACTTATTGCAAACTATATCAGCATAAAGAAGGACATAGAAACAATCAACAAGGGCCAAGAGGAAATGAATAATACAAGTTCTGAATTAAACAACACAGTAGAAGGAATCAAAAGCAAGCTCGATGAAGCAGAGGATCGAATCAGTGAGCTGGAGGCAAAGTCGAAAAAAACTTCCAGAAAGAGCAAGAAAAGGAAAAAAGGCTCAAAAAGAATGAAGAGGGTTAAAGGGAAATGCAGGGACAAAATGAAATGGAATAATATCCATATAATACAGATAACAGAAGGAGAAGTGGAACAAGGAATAGAAAACCTCTTTGAAAAAAATAATGCAGGAAAACTTCCCTCATTTGATGACAGAAACGGTCCCACTCAAGAGGAATCCAAAGGGGCCCACTTCAAGACACATCATAATTAAAATGGCAAAATTTAAAGACAAAGAGAGAATCTTAAAGGCAGAAAAGGACAAACAGTAAGTAACATACAAGGGAGCCCCAATACCGGTAGCATGTGACTTCTCAACAGAAACACTACAAACTAGAAGGGAATGACAAGAAATATTCCAAGTTATGAAAAGTAAAGGCCTGCAACTGAGACTACTCTATCCATCAAAGCTCTCAATTAAAATGGAAGGCAAAATAAGGAGTTTCCCAGACAAAAGAAGGCTGAAAGAATATACCTCCACCAAACCAGAATTACAAGATATGCTAAAGGGACTGCTTTAAAAATAGGAAGAAAAACACTGAGAGAGAAAGGAACAAAGGTACAAAGGGAGTGAAATGGCAATGATAAGTACCTGTCAATAATAACCTTAAATGTGAATGGATTCAATGCTCCAATCAAAAGACATAGGGTAGCTGAATGGATAAGAAAATATGACCCACACATATGCTGCCTACAAGAGACTGACTCCAGAACAAAAGACCTACACAGACTAAAAGTAAAGGGCCGGAAAAAATATTCCAAGAAAACAGACAGGAAAAAAAAGCTGGGGTAGCAATACTTATATCTGGCAAAATAGACTTCAAAACAAAGGCCATAAAAGGAGACACTGAAGGATACTTCATAATACTCAAGGGAAGAACCCATCAAGAATACATAAATATTGAAAATATATATGCACTCAACATAGGAGCACCAAAATATATAAGGAAAATCTTGGAGGACTTAAAGAAAGATATTGTTAGGAGCACAATTATACTAGGGGATTTCAACACCCCACTGTCAACAACGGATAGATCTTCCAAACAAAATATCAACAAGGATATTGCAGCAGCATTGACCAATGCCCTAGATCAAATGGAATTAATTGATATAGATATAGATATATATTGAACTTTTCACCCCAAAGCAGCAAAATACACATTTTTTTCAAATGCACATGGAATATTTTCAAAGATAGAGCACATGATAGGACACAAAACAATCCTCAACAAATTCAAGAAAACTGAAATTATATCAAGCATTTTCTCTGACCACAAGGGACTGAAACTAGAAACCAACCCCGAGGAAAAAAACCCCAAACACTCAAACTCATGGCATTGAATAGCATGCTATTAAACAATGAATGGGTCAAGAATGAGATTAGGGAAGAAATCAAAAAGTTTCTAGAAATAAACAAAAACGAACTCACAACAACCCCAAACTTATGGGACACAGCAAAGGCAGTCCTGAGAGGGAAGTTTATAGCGATACAAGCCTACCTAAAAAAAGATAGAAACATTTCAAATAAACAACCAACCCTACACCTACAAGAACTGGAGGAACAACAACAAAGACAGCCCAGAGCAAGTAGAAGGAAGGAAATAACCAAGATCAGAGCAGAATTAAATGACATGGAGACTAAAAGCAAAATTCTGAGGATCAATGAATCCAGGAGCTGGTTCTTTGAAAAGATAAACAAAATCGACAAGCCTTTAAGTCGATTCATCAAGAAAAAAAGGGAGATGACCCAAATAAACACAATTAAAAATGAAGAGGAGATATTATAACAATTACCACAGAAATACAAAGGATTGTAAGAAATTACTATGAAGAACTGTATGCCAAGAAATTGGAAAACCTAGGTGAAATGGACACATTTGTAGAAAAATATAATCTTCCAAAGCTCAATAAAGAAGAAGCAGAAAGCCTGAACAGATCAATAACAGCTGACAAAATTGAAGCAGTCATCAAAAAAACTGCCAACACACAAAATGCATGGACCAAACAGTTTTACAGGAGAATTCTACAAAGCATTTAAGGAAGAGATAACCTCTATTCTTCACAGACTAATCCAAAAAAATCCAAACTGATGGAAGACTCCCAAAATCTTTTTATGAAACCAGCATCATTGTAATCCCAAAACCAGATAAAGACACAACGAAGAAAGAAAACTTCATGCCAATATCTCTGATGAACATACACAATAAAATTCTCAACAAAATATTGGCAAACCGCATCCAGCAATACATTAAAAAGATCATCCACCATGACCAAGTGGGATTCATCCCAGGGATGCAAGGATGGTACAATATTAGCAAATCAATAAACATAATACATCACATCAACAACTGCAAAGACAAAAATCACATGATCATATCAATAGATGTGGAAAAAGCATTTGATGAGGTACAGCTTCCATTATGATAAAAACACTCAGCAAAGTGGGAATAGAGGGAGCAGTCCTCAACATAATTAAGGCCATATATGAGAGACCTACAGCCAACATCACACTCAATGGGGAAAATCTCAAAACTTTCCCAATAAGATCAGGAACAAGACAAGGATGTCCACTTTCACCACTTCTATTCAACATAGTATTGGAAGTCCTAGCCACAGCAATCAGACAAGAAAAGAAATAAGAGGCATCCAAATTGGAAAGGAAGAAACAAAACTGTCATTGTTTGCAGAAGACATGATAGTGTACATGGAAAATCCTGTAGACTCCACCAAAAAACTGGTCCACCTAATAAATGAATTTGGCAAAATAGCTGGATATAAAGTCAGTATCCAGAAATCAAAGGCATTCTTGTACACCAACAATGAAATATCAGAAACAGAAACCAGGAAAAAAATCCCATTTGATATAGCAACAAGAAAAATAAAGCACCCAGGAATAAAGCTTTCCACGGAGGTAAAGGACCTGTACTCAGAAAACTACACAACACTGAAGAAAGAAATCAAGGAAGACACAAACAAATGGAAACATATACCGTGTTCATGGATTGGAAGAATTAACATCATCAAAATGGCCATACTACCCAAAGCAGTTTATAGATTCAATGCAATCCCTATAAAGTACCCATGACATATTTCACAGATATAGAACAAACATTTCAGAAATGTATACACAACCATAAATGACCCTGAATAGCTTCAGCAATTTTGAGAAAGAACAAAGTAGGGATCACAATACCTGATGTTCAAGTGTATACAAGGCCACTGTAATCAAAACAGCCTGGTACTGGCATAAAAACAGGCACATAGACCCATGGAACAGAACAGAGGGCCCAGAAATAATCCCATGTCTGTATGGTCAATTAATATTTGACAAAGGGGGCAGGAGCATAAAATGGAGCAAAAATAGCCTCTTCAACAAATGGTGTTGGGAGATCTGGACAGCTACGTGCAAAAAAATGAAACTTGATTGCCAACTTACACCATACACAAAAATAAATTCAAGGTTAATAAAAGACTTAAATATAAATTGTGACACCATAAAAGTCCTGGACGAGAATATAGGCAGGAAAATGTCAGATATTTCACACAGCAGTGTTGTCACTGATATGTCCCCTAGAGCAAGGGACATAAAGGAAAGAATAAACAAATGGTATCTCATCAAAATAAAAGGCTTCTGCATGGCTAAAGAAAACAGTATTATAATAAAAAGAGAACCAAACATATGGGAAAACATATTTGCCAATGATACCTCAGACAAGGGTTTAATCTCCAAAATATATAAAGAACTTACCTGACTCCCCTCTAAGAAGACAAGCAACCCAATTAATAAATGGGCAAAGGACTTGAACAGACACTTCCCCAAGGAGGATACACAAAAGGCCCAGAGATATATGAAAAGATGCTCAGTATTTCCATCTATCAGAGAGATGCAAATTAAAACTACAATGAGATACCACCTGTCACTGGTCAGAATGGCCATCATAAACAAAGCAACAAACAACAAGTGTTGGAGAGGTTGTGGAGAAAAGGGAACCCTAGTGCACTGTTGGTGGGAATGCAGACTGGTGCAGCCACTGTGGAAAATGGTATGGAATTTCCTCAGAAAACTAAAAATGGATCTGCCTTTTGACCCAGAAATTCCACTGCTAGGATTGTATCCTAAGAACCCTGAAACACCAATCCAAAAGAACCTATGCACCCCAATGTTCATAGTAGCACTATTTACAATAGCCAAGTGCTAGAAGCAACCTAGGTGCCCACCAGTAAATGAATGGATCAAAAAACTATGGTACATTTACACAATGGAATACTATGCAGAAGAAAGAAAGAAGGGGCTCCTACCCTTTGCAACAGCATGAATGGAACTGGAAAGCATTATGTTAAGCAAAATAAGCCAGGATGAAAGACAAATGCCATATGATTTTACCTTTAACAGGAACCTAATCAACAAAACAAACATACAGGCAAAATATAAGCAAAGACACTGAAATTGAGAACAAGCTGATAGTGACCAGAGCGGAGAAGGGAGGGAATTTCAGGGGAAAAGAGTGAAGGGTTTGTAGGAACAATTATAAAGGACACATGGACAATAACAGGGGGCGTGTGGAAATGGGAGGGAGGTCGGGAGGTGTGGGGGTTGGGCTGGGGTGGGGGGAAAAGGCAGGGAACTGTACTTGAGCAACAACAAAGTTAAGAAAGAAAGAAAATACCACTTTTCATAAGAAAATTTTTTAAAAGACCATAAACAAACAACAACAACAAAAAATCTCAAAGGAGAGATACAGCATGAACCAGGCTGGAGAAACATATTTTAAAGATGCCATTTCCCCCTGAATTAACCTATAAATTCAATGCAATCACAAATATTATTCCACTGGATATTTTATGGAAATTTGTAAGCTGATTTTGCATTTATCTTTGAAAACAAAAATATAGAATTATTTTTAAGAGAGGAACAAAAAAGAATGCTCTCTCAGGTATTAAAATGTGGTCTAAGGCTAAAATAGGCTATCGTAATTAAAATGAACAAATAGATCAATGAGATGGAATATAAGCCAGGACATTTAATAGATGAAAAAAACTGGCATTTCAAATTAAAAAGGAAACAATGGACTATGCATTAAGTGATATTGGGAGAATTTACTGTATATTAGACAAAATTAAGTTCATGTTCACACCATATCAAAAAATAAATTCCAGATCGGCTAAAGAACTAAATGTGGGTCAGACACAAGATGGCAGAGGAGTAACTGTTAGTTGCATTAACCTCTGCCCAGGACCAATACGGAATTAAAATTAAATTGTAGAGAAATCATCCCAAATAACCAATGGAACACTAGCTAGAGAGAAGCCTTAAAACCAAGGAAAGACACAGGAAACCACTTCACCACAAATAGACTGGTAGGGAGTGTAGAGGAGATGCAAAAGGGATGGCTGGGCTCCCATGGGTGACAGCTGAAGTCCTCCAGAGAGATATTTCAGAAGGCAGGGGGTTCCCTTAGAGAAATGTGGGGTCTAAACCCAAAGCTGAGATCCCTAGCCTATAGCACCAGAGCCAGGAAAGGAACCCAGATAACATCCAGCTGTGAAAAGCAGTGAGGTTTCTGTCCACCAGAGACAGACAGCTGGAGGCACAGATAGCCTCTTAAAGAGTCAAGCTACAACATTTCATTTGCTGCCACTTACCCTGGATTCTGGCAGAGGGAAGGCAGAGTGGACTAGAGACATGTGAGAAGAGTCTGGTGTTGGTGGCTGTTTGAAGAGAACTGAAGGAACAGCCACCAGGATCCATGTGCTGACTCATCCCCCATACTGCAGAGGACTTTCTCATGCAGAGCACTCCCCTCCAAGTGGCATCAGTCTGAGGGGAAGCAATAGTACTAACTGCAAAAATAATTCTGCCCCATTCTGTGGATGTTAAGCCAGGTTGCTGAGTACAGCTTGAGGCTATATCATTGATTAATTGTAACAACTAAGGTGGATCTCTGGGAGCTCTGAGACTCAGCTGAGCCTCACCTGGGCACGGTGCTGGTAGAAGCCAGCCTTGATGCACATCCTGATTCTTTCTGCACACGAACAGGCCCAACACTGAGAGCCACATGCTATGGATCACTGATACCTCCAAACAGGTTGCTAAGGGCCAGATACAAGCAGTGTCTGACAAAGGTCTACACCTGAGTCTTTACACACCAACCTAATACATGGAAACAAACACAAAGAAACAGCCAAAATGGAAAGACACACACCCAAAATGAAAGAATAAGAGAATTCTCCAGAAGGAAAACTAGATGAAATGGGGGCAAGCAATTTATCAGATAGAGAGTTTAGAGTAATGATCACAAGGATACTCAACATCATCAAGGAAGACATAGAAACCATAAAAAAGGACCAGTCAGAAATAAAGGATGCAATATGTGAAATAAATAATACAGTGAAAGGAATAAATAGTAGATTGAATCAATTACTTGGAAGACAAGGTAGAAAAAAACACACAGGCACAGCAGCAAAAAGAAAAAATAATTTAAAAAAATGAAGAGAGCTTAAACATTTTGGAAAACATGAAGCGTAACAACATCCAAATCATGGGAATAACAGAAGTAAAAAGAGAGTGAGCAAGGGATCAAGAACCTATTTGAAGAAATAATGACTGAAAACTTCCCTAATCTGGTGAAGGAAAAAGACACACAAGTCCAGGAAGCTCAGAGAGTCCCACACATGTTGGACCCAAAGAGGCTTACACCAAGGTACATCATAATTATAACGGCAAGACTTAAAGGCAAGGAGAGAATCCCAAAAGCTGCAAGAGAAAAGCAGATACATACATACAAAGGAGCACCGACTAGACTGTCATCTGATTTCTCAACAGAAACATTTTAGAACAAAAGACAGTAGTGTGAAATATTCAAGGTGATGAAAAGCAAGGACCTACAATCAAGGCTACTTTACCCAGCAAGGCTGTCATTTAAAATCTAAGGAGAAATAAGGAGTTTCCCAGAAAAGAAAAAACTAAGAGTTTGTTAACACCAAACCAGTACTGCAACAAATGTTAAAGGTCTTGGTTAAGAAGAAGATGAAGAATGAGAATGAGAATAAGGAGAGGAAGAAGAAGGAGGAGGAGGAGGGGGGAGAGGGAGGAGAGGAAGAAGAAAAGAAGAAGGAAGAAGAAGAAGAAGAAGAAGAAGAAGAAGAAGAAGAAGAAGAAGAAGAAGAAGAAGAAGAAGGAGAAGGAGAAGGAGAAGGAGAAGGAGAAGGAGAAGGAGGAGAAGGAGAAGGAGAAGAAGAAGAAGAAGGGGAGAAGGAGAGAAGGAGGGGGAGGAGGAAGGGTGGAGGAAAACAACAACAGAGGAAAATAGTCTAACAAAAAATGGCACTAAATAGGTATCTATCAATAATCACTTTAAATGTAAATGGCTTAAATTCTCCAACCAAAAGATATAGTGTAGCTGAAATTATTTTAAAAAACCCAAACATATGCTGCCTCCAAGATACTCTCCTCTGACTGAGAGGTAGACACAGACTAAAAGGAAAGGGAAGGAAAAAGATATCTCATGCAAATGGAAAGGGAAAAATGCTGAGGTAGCAGTAATTACATCTGATAAAATAGACTTTAAAACAAAGGCTATAGTAAGAGACTAAGAAGGACACCACATAATGATAAAGAGAACAATCCAACAAGAGGATAAAGCCTTAGTCAACATGTATGTACCCAACATAGGAGCACCTAAATATGTGAAGCAAATCTTAATGGACATAAAGGGAGAGATTGACAGAAACACTGTCCTCGTCAGGGATTTTAATACCTCGTTTACTTCAATAGATAAATCTTCCAGACACAAAATCAACAAGGAGACAATAGCCTTAAATGACACACCAGATCAAATGGTTCTAATTGATATCTTCAGAGCATTTCACCCAAAAGCAGCAGCATATACATACTTTTCAAGTGCACATGGAATGTTTTCTAGGATAGACCACATGTTAGGACACAAAACAAGTCTCAATAAATTTAAGAAGATTGAAATCATACCAAGCATCTTTTCTGACCAAATGCTATGAAACTAGAAATCAATCACATGAAGAACACTGAAAGACAAACAAAGACAGGGAAGCTAAATAACATGTTATTAAACAATGAATAGGTCAACAATGAGATCAAGGACGAAATCAAAATATACCTTGAAACAAATGAAAATGAGGACACAACAATCCAAAATCTGTGGGACAGTGGGACAATGGTACAGCAATCCTAAGAGGGAAATACATAGCATTACAGGACTATCTTTAAAAAAATAAATAAATAAAACAAGGGAAAGGTCAAATAATCTAACTTTACACTGAAAGGAATTCGAAAAGAATAACAAATAAAGCCCAAAGTGACTAGAAAGATGGAAATAATAAATATCAGAGCAAAAATATACAAAATAGAGTCTAAAATATGATACAAAGATCAATTAATCTAAGAGCTGGTTCTTTGAAAAGATAAACAAGACTGACAAATCTTTAACCAGACCCACCAAGAGAGAGGATCCAAATAAATAAGAAGTGAAAGAGGAGATATAACAATGGACACAAAAGAAATAGAAAAGGATAGTAAGAAAATGTTATGAACAACTATATGCCAACAAACTGGACAACCTGGACGAAATAGATAAATTCCTACAAACATACAATCTTCCAAAACTATATCAGAAAGAATCAGAGAATCTGAATAGACAGATTACACCTAGTGAAATTGAAGCAGTAATCAAAAAACTCCCAACAAACAAAAGCCCAAACCAAATCAAGAAGAATGAATCTGAATAGACAGATTACACCTAGTAAAAATGAATCATTAATAAAAAAAAAAACAAACCCAAAAACCAAAAGCCCTGGACTACATGGCTTCACAGATGAATCTTACCAAACATTCTAGGAAGAATTAACATCTCTTCTTCTTGAAGTATTTCAAAATATTCAAGATAAGGGATGGCTCCCAAGTTCATTTTACAAGGTCAGCATTATCCTAATGCTAAAACCAGATAAAAGACAC
The DNA here is from genome assembly GCF_022682495.2 of Desmodus rotundus. Classification (NCBI taxonomy): domain Eukaryota; kingdom Metazoa; phylum Chordata; class Mammalia; order Chiroptera; family Phyllostomidae; genus Desmodus; species Desmodus rotundus. The sequence continues at coordinate 16,132,393 of NC_071400.1, forward strand.
TTAAAAAAAATAAAGAAAGAAAATTATAGGCCACTATCCCTGATGAACATAGAGGTTAAAATTCTCAACAAAATATTAGCAAACTGAATACAGCAATGCACTGAAAAGAACAGATATCATGAGCAACAGAAATGCAAGGTTGGTACAACATTCACAAATCAATGTGATTCATGATATTAAAAAATGAAGGATAGAAACTATATCATTATATCAATAGATGCAGAAAAGACATTTGATAAAATCCAACACCCATTTATGATAAAAAAAAAACTCTCAGCAAAGTGGGAATAGAGGGAACATAACTGATCATAATAAAGGCTATATATGATAAACCAACTGCCAGTATTGCTCAATGGGAAAACTACAGGCATTTCCCTAAAGATGAGGAAGAAGACAGGGATGTCCACTTCCACCTCTCTTATTCAACATAGTACTGGAAGTACTATGGAAGTACAACAGGAAGTTGCTACAGCAATCACACAGGAAGAAATAAAAGGCAACCAAATGGAAAGGAAGAAGTAAAACTGCCTTTATTTGCAAATGACATGATACTGTATGGATTCCACCAAAAAACTACTACAACTGAGAAATCAATTTAGTAAAATACCAGGATATATAATAATATCCAGAAATCAGTTACATTTTGAATGCCAATAATGAAATAACAGAAGGGGAAATTAAGAAAACAATCCCATTCACTATTGCTACAAAAAGAATAAAATACCTAGGAATAAACCTAATGAAGGATGTAAAAGACCTGTTCTAGGAAAATTATAAGACACTGAAGAAAGAAATTGAAGAACATACAAACAAGCAGAGCACATGTCATGTTCATGGATAGGAAGTATTTACTTCATTAAAATGTTATACTACCCAAAGCAATCAATAGATTCAATGCAATTCCTATCAAGATTCCAATGATATATTTCACAGAACTAGAACAAATATTTCAAAAATTTATGTGGAAACACAAAAGGCCTCACATAGCAACAGCAATCCTGAGAAAGAAGAACAAAGGTAGAAGAATCACACTGCCTAATATGAAACTATACTATAAGGCCATAATAATCAAAATAGCATGGTACTGGCATAAAAACAGACACATAGATCAATGAAAGAGAATAGAGAGCCCAGAAATAAACCCACACTTTTATAGTCAATTAATATTGGACAGAGGAAGCAAGCAAATACAACGGACTGAATATAGTTTATTCAATAAATGGTGTTGGGAAAATTGGACAGGTAAATGCAGAAAAATGAAACTAGACCACCTTCTTATACCACACACAAGAATACATTCAAAATGGATTAAAGACTTAAACATTAGATCCCAACCATTAAAATAGTAAAAGAAAACATAGGCAGTGAAATCTTGGACATTGCCCATAGAAATTTTTTATCTGATACATTTCCCCAGACAAGGAAAACAAAAGAAAAAATAAACAAATGGGACTTCATCAAACTGAAAAGTTTTGCACAGCAAAGGAAAACATCAACAAAAATAAAAAGACAACCCACAGAATGCGAGAACATATCCGCTGATACAGCTTATAAGTGGTTAATATCCAAAATTTATAAAGAACTTAGAAACTCAACACCAAAAGTAAAATAACTCAATTAAAAAATGGGCTAAGGACCTGAATAGACACTTCTCCAAAGAGGATATACAGATGGCCAATGACATATGAAAAGATACTCAATGACACATATCATTAGAGAAACGCAAATTAAAACCACAATGAGATATCACATCTCATATCTGTTAGAATGACTATCATCAATAAATCAAAAAACAAGTGCTGGCAAGGATATAGAGAAAGGGGAACACTTTTGCAATGTTGGTGGGAATGCAGATTGGTGCATCCACTGTGAAAAGCAGTATGGAGATACCTCAAAAAATTAAAACTGGATCTGCCTTTGACCCAGTGATCTCACCTCTGGGAATATATCCAAAGGAACCCAAAACACTAATTCAAAAGAACATAAGTACCCCCATGTTCATTGCAGCATTAGTTACAATCACTAACATGTGGAAGCAGCCCAAGTGCCCATCAGTAGATGAGTGGATACAACAACTGTGTCACATTTATCCAATGGAATACTACTCAGCCATAAAAAAGAAAATTTTTACCTTTTGAAACAGTATAGATGGACCTGGATAACATTGTGCTAAGTGAAATAAGCCAGTCAGAGAAAGACAAATACCATTGATTTCACTCATATGTGGAATCTAATAAACAAACTGAACTAACAAGCAAAATAGAGACAGAATCATAGATAGAGAGCAGGATGACAGCTAAGTAGGGAGAGGTTAAAGGGTAGAGGAATTAAGCAAAAAGGAAAAGGACTCATGGACATGGACAATAGTGTAGTGATTGCTGGGGGGTATAAGGGGACTAAATGGTAATGGGGAAAGAAGATTAAAAAAATTTAAAAGGACTAAATGTCAGCAATGTGATTGATTACAATAGCAAGGTTTAAGAAGAAAAAAAAGGATATTTTTTTATCATAGACTGAGGAAAATCATTTAGCAAGATTCAAATGAAATTTCCTTAAAGACAGACTTCTGATCAAGATGGAGTTGTAGGTTAACATGGCTCACCTCCTTGCACAACCACAACAAAAACTACCACTTAACTAGAAAAACAACTATAACCCTTAATCATCAGGAAATCGATCTGTATGGAAGTCTGACAACCTAGTAATTAAAGAAACCACATTCATCCAGATGGATAGGAGGAGTGGAGTCATGGAGATGCAGAGAAATGGGTAGTCTCATACCCTGTGTCAAGGATAAATTTCAGGAGGATACTTCAGGAGCAAGTGACCCCAGTCCCACACCATACCACCAAGCCCAGGGTTCCAGTGCCAGGAAGATAAGTACCCATAACTTCTGGCTCTAAAAACCAGTGAAATTTGGGGTGGCTGAAGAAACTGCAGGATACTCAGGTGTCTCTTCTTAAAAAGCCCACAATGGACTTAGGACTTACACAGACTCCCTATGGGCTTCAGCACCAGAGCAGCATCTAGAAAGGCACCAGTTGCATATGGGGAGGAACTGAAGTGTCTGGCATCAAGGTGAGTTTGGGGGACTGCTTCCTCCTGGACAAAACTACAGAGGCCAGGCACCAGCCATAGCCCCCTTTCTGAGCCCTCCCTGACACAGAGCCACAAGTGGCAACACCATATCTGAGACTCCATCAACATGGTTCACATGGGTTGCCCTGCCCTGGCAATTACTTAAGGCTCTGCTCCATACAACTTAGAGGTGCACTTTTCTAAAATAGGCTATGCTACTAAGACAGGGAGTCAAAGCAGCTCTACCCAAAACATAGAAACACATAAAGGTAGGCTGACAAAATGAGGAGACAAATAAATTATGGCCCAAATGAAAGAACAGAACAAAACTCCAGGAAAAAAAAATACTAAACAAAATTGAGATAAGCAATCTATCAGATATGGAGTTCAAAACACTGGTCATTAGGATACTGAAGGAATTCAGTGGGTACTTCAACAACATCAAAAAAGACCCAGGCAGAACTTCTTGACAAGATGGCAGCATATGCAGACATGGCTCGCCCTTCACACAACCACATCAAAATTACAACTAAAATATAGAACAAACATCCCTCAGGAATGTCAGAAATTGAGCTGAATGGAAGTGTGACAACTATGGAATTAAAGAAACCACATCCATCCAAAGTGGTATGAGGATAGCAGATGAACAATGGGCTGATCCCACACCCATGTGGATAAAAATTCTGGAGGGATATCTCAGGAGCAAGGAGTCCCAGACCCACACCAGGCCTCCCAGCTCAGGATTCCAATGGCGGAAAGATAAGTCCCCACAACTTCTAGCTGCAAAAATCAGCAGGGATTGAGTCAATGGAAGAAACTTCTGGAGCCCCAAGCATTTCCTCTCAAACCACACATTGACTCATCTACTCAGGCTTACTACCTCTGAACTCCAGCACTGGGGTAGCAGCTTGAAAGGCACCAGTAGTAGACAGGGAGAAACTGAAGTATCTGGCACCAAGGTGAGCAGAGGGCATTATCCCTTTGCAAAATGCTACCCCTACAGATCCAGCATCTGGTGCCAAATCTGAGACTCCATCAACCTGGCTCACACTGTTTGACCCACCTTGGAGACCACCAGAGGCTCTGCCCCACCCAATTTACAGGCCAACAAAAGCTTCTTTTCCATAAGAATGGCTGATCCTGTCTCCTAAATCCTATCAAACAAGCAACAGCTGGCTTCAGTGAGCCCTAGTGGCAGCCAGATTAGATTCATAGCTTGGCTTCCCCTGGGAACCTGCAAGCCCAACACAAGTAATAGCCACCTCAGATTGCTTACAGTTCAGGCAGGGTAGCCCAGTGCAAAACACAGGTTGTGGTTGATATTGACCTGCACCACCCAGGAAACTCCAGGGCCAACGCACCCAGTGGACAGCTACAGACCACGTAAGAGCACCACGACCCTGCTGCCACTCAGCTGATCCTCCACAGACAGCATAAATTGGTGGTCAGTGGTCACAGCAAATCCTTGCAGCTGACTAGCCTGAGTTAATCCCTCCCATTGATCTGCCAACAGCAAGCAAGGCTCAACTACAAAAAGAGGGTGTACCCAGCCCAAACAAAGGGCGCACCTCAAGTACCCAGCTTGGGTGATAGGGGAGGCTTTGTCACTGGACCTTACAGGACACCTTCTACATAAGGCTACACTACCAAGACATGGAGTCAAAGCAACTCTACCTAATACATAGAAACAAACAAGGGGAGGCTGCCAAAATGACGAGACAAAGAAATGTGACCCAAATGAAAGAACATATCAGAACTCCAGAAAAAGAAATGGAGATAAGCACCTATCAGATGCAGAGTTCAAAACACTGGTTATAAGGATGCTCAAGGAACTTAGTGAGGACCTCAGCAGCATAAAAAAGACCAAGTAAGAAATGAAAGATAATTGAAATAAAGAACAATTTACAGAGAAACAACAGTAGAGTGGATGAAGCCGAGAATCAAATCAATGATTTGGAACATAAGGAAGCAAAAAACAACCATGTAGTAAAATAGGAAAGAAAAGAATCCAAAAAATGAGGATAGTGTAAGCTTCCTCTGGGACAACTTCAAGAGGCCCAACATTCACATCATAGGGGTGTCAGAAGGAGAAGAGAAAAAGCAATAAATTGGAAATCTATCTGAAAAAAATACTGAAAGAAATCTTCCTTAATTTGGTGAAGGAAATAGATATGCAAGTCCAGGAAACACAGAGAGTTCCAAACAAGATGGATTTAAAGGAGCCACTCCAGGATACATCACAAGTAAAAGGCCAAAGATTAAAGATAAAGAAAGACTCTTAAAAGCAGAAAGAGAAAAGAAGTGTGATACAAGATGGTTGCCAGATTGGAGGGGGGAAGGGGAGAATGACTAATGAAGTAAGATTAAGAAATGTAACTAGGTGAGAACCAAGACAGTGGTGTAGGTAGACACACTGCGCCTCCTCGCACAACCAGAACTGACAGAAAATTGAACGGCAAGGAAGTCCGACACCAAGGAGATAAAAAAGAAACATTCATCCACACCAGTAGGAGGGGCGGAGAGAACTCGTGTTGCTGCAGTAGGACCAAGACTGGCAGAGTGTGGGACGAATGGGGCAGGCAGTCTGACCACTAGCAGACCCTGCAGCCCCACATTCGCACACAGATAAATCGAGAGGGCAGGACTCAGACGGGCCAAGAACGGGGCAGGCAGAGCCGGGGGGAAGCACCCCGCGCCCCACATTCAGGCATAGATAAACCGGGACCAACAGCGGGGGAGTGAAGCAGACTGCATAAACCAGGGCTCCAGCGCGAGAAATAAAGCCTCAAACCTCGGAGTGAAAACATCCGTGGGGGTTGGGGCAGCAGCAGGAGAAACTCCCAGCCTCACAGAAGAGGCCCACAGGGGCCTAGGGCGTGCACAAGCCCACCAACTTGGGAACCAGCACCAGAGGGGCCCAATTTGATTGTGGGTAGCTGAGGGAGTGACTGAAATCCAACAGAGAGTAGAGCAGGTGCCATTACTCGCTCTGGGCCCCTCCCCCACATACAGCATAACAGCGCAGCGACCAGCGTTACCCCACCCCGGGGAACACCTAAAGCTCCGCCCCTTTAAGTAACAGAAGCACCAAGACCAAAAAAAAAAAAAAAAAAAAAAGGCCCAAATGACAGAACACTTCAAAGCTCCAGAAAAAATACAACTAAGCGAGGAAGAGATAGCTAACCTATCGGATGCACAGTTCAAAACACTGGTTATTAAGACGCTCACAGAATTGGTTGAATTTGTTCAAAAACTAGATGAAAAAATGAAGCCTATGCTAAGAGAAACAAAGGAAAATGTACAGGGAACCAACACCGATGCAAAGGAAACTGGGACTCAAATCAATGGTGTGGACCAGAAGGAAGAAAGAAACATCCAACCAGAAAAGAATGAAGAAACAAGAATTCGGAAAAAAGAGGAGAAGCTTAGGAACCTCCAGGACATCTTGAAACATTCCAACATCCGAATTATAGGGGTGCCAGAAGGAGAAGAGGAAGAACAAAAAATGGAAAACTTATTTGAACAAATAATGAAGGAGAACTCCCTAATCTGGCAAAGGAAATAGACTTCCAGGAAGTCCAGGAAGCTCAGAGAGTCCCAAAGAAGCTGGACCGAAGGAGGAACACACCAAGGCACATCCTAATTACATTCCCCAAGATTACACAGAAGGAGAGAATCTTAGAAGCAGCAAGAGAAAAGGACACAGTTACCCACAAAGGAGTTCCCATAAGACTGTCAGCTGATTTCTCCAAAGAGACTTTACGGGCAAGAAGGGGCTGGAAAGAAGTATTCCAAGTCATGAAAGGCAAGGACCTACATCCAAGATTGCTCTATCCAGCAAAGCTATCATTTAGAATGGAAGGGCAGATAAAGTGCTTCTCAGATAAGGTCAAGTTAAAGAAGTTCATCATCACCAAGCCCTTATTATATGAAATGTTAAAGGGAGTTACCTAAGAAGAAGAAGATAAAAAATATAAACAGTAAGAATGACAGCAAACTCACAGTTATTAACAACCACACCTAAAACAAAAACAAAAGTAAACTAAGCAAACAACTAGAACAGGAACAGAACCACAGAAATGGAGATCACATGGAGGGTTATCAACAGGGGAGTGGGAGGGGGAGAGGGGGGGAAAGGTACAGAGAATAAGTAGCCTAAATGATAGGTGGAAAATAGACGGGGGGAGGGTAAGAATAGTGTAGGAAATGTAGAAGCCAAAGAACTTATAAGTATGACCCATGGACATGAACTATAGGGGGGAATGTGGGAGGGAGGGGGTGGGCAGGATGGAGTGGAATGAGGGGTGGTAATGGGACAACTGTAATAGCATAATCAATAAATATATTTAAAAAATGTAACTAGGTAGTTACAGAATGGTCATAAGGATGTAAAGTATAGTATAGGAAATGGAGTAGCCAAACAACTTATATACATGACCCATGGACATGAACAACGGTGGGGGTAATGCCTGAGGGATTAGGGAGAGCTGGATGGAAGGGGGCAAAGGGCAAAATATCAGGGCAACTGTAATACCATAATCAATAAATATAATTTTAGAAAAGACCCAGGCAGAAATGAAGGTTACACTTAGTGGAATAAAGAAAAATTTTCAGGGAATCAACAGTGGAGTGGATGAAGCCAAGAATCAGATCAATGATCTGGAACATAAGGAAGATAAAAACATTCAATCAGAATAGCAGGCTAAAAAAAGAATCCAAAAAATGAGGATAGGCCAAGGATCCTCTGGGACAATTTCAAAGTACCAACATCCAAATCACACAGGTGCTGGAAAGAGAAGAGAAAGAGCAAGAAATTCAACATTTATTTGAAAAAGTAATGAAGAAAAACTCACCTAATTTGGTGAAGGAAATAGACATACAAGTCCAGAATGCACAGAAAGTCCCAAACAAGATGGACACAAAGAGAATGACACCCAGACACATCATAATTAAAAGGCCAAAGGTTAAAGATAAAGAGAGAATCTTAAAAGCAGCAAGAGAAAAGCCAAGAGTTACCTACAAAGGAGTTCCCATAAGACTGTCAGCTAACTTCTCAAAAGAAACTTTGCAGGCTAGAAGGCACTGGCAAGAAGTTTTCAAAATGATGAAAAGCAAGAGCCAACAACCTAGATTACTCTACCCAGCAAAGCTACTATTTGAATTGAAGTACAGAAAAAAGTGCTTCCCCAGCAAGGTAAAGCTAAAAGAGTTCATCATCACCAAGTCTTTATTATGTGAAATGCCTTTTCAGTCTTTATAATTCCACTTGAGTGCTTTCTCTTTTTTTCCTTTTTTAAAATTTTTGTTCAATTACAATTGTACCAATATATTTCTCTGTTGCTCTCCCCCACCCCACCCACCCCCTGCACCCACAGTCAATCCCCACTCTGTTGACTATGTCCATGAGTCCTTTATACATGTTCCTTGACTAGACCCTTCCCCTTCTTTCCCCCATTATCCCCTCCTCCCTCCCCTCTGGTCACTATAACTCTTTTCCTTATTTCCATGTCTCTGGTTCTATTTTGCTCATTTCTTTGTTTTGTTGATTAGGTTCCACTTATAGGTGAGATCATATGGTATTTGTCTTTCACTGCCTGGCTTATTTCAGTTAGCATAAGGGACTTATTTTTTTTTTAAATATCAGAGAGTTCCACTAAGATTGAGGTGTAGGTAGAAGCACTTCACTTCCTCACACAACCAAAAGAAGGATAACAACCAATTTAAAAATAATAAACAACCAGAACTGCTGAATAGCAATCTGCATGGAAGTCTGACAACCAAGGAGTTAAAGAAATATTCATCCAGACTGGAGTGCCAAGGCAAAGAAATACGGCACAAATGAAAAAACAGATCGACCAGAGACATTGAAGCTAAGAACAATCTAACAATAGCCAGAGCGGAGGGGGGAAGGGACAATGAGGAGAAGGGTTTTCAGGAACTACTATAAAGGACACATAGACAAAACCAACCAAGGGGTAGGGTGCAAGCAGGGAAGGTAGGTGGGTTTGGCTGGGGTGAGGTAGAGGGGTGGGGAGAAAATGCAGACAACTGTAATTGAACAACATTAAAATATTTTTTTTAAAAAAAGAAAGAAAAAACAGATCAAATCTCCACAAAAAGAGCTAAGCGACAAAGAGATAGACAACCTATCAGATGCAGAGTTCAAAACACTGGTAATCAGGATGCTCACAGAATTGATTGAGCTTGGTCGCCAAATGAAGAAACAAATGAGGGCTACAGAAGGTGAAATAAAGCAAAACATACAGGGAAACAACAGTGAAGGGAAGGAAACCAGGGCTCAAATCAATTATTTGGAACAAAAGGAAGAAATAAATATCTAAGTGGAACAGAATGAAGAAACAAGAATTCAAAAAATGAGGAGAGGCTTAGGAAACTCAAGGGCAATTTTAAATGTTCCAACATCCAAATCATAGGGGTGCCAAAAGGAAGAGAAGAAGAGCAAGAAATTGAAAGCTTATTTGAACAAATAGTGAAGAACTTTCCCAACCTGGCAAAGGAAATATACTTCCAGGAAGTCCAGGAAGCTCAGGGAGTCCCAAAGAAGTTGGACCCAAGGAAGCACACACCAAGGTACATCATAATTACATTACCCAAGATTAAAGAGAAGGAGAGAATCTTAAAAGCAGCAAGAGAAAAAGAGACAGGCATCTACAAAGGAATTCCCATAAGATGAGCTGATGAGCTAATTTCTCAAAAGAAACCTTGCAGGTAAGAAGGGGCTGGAAAGAAATATGTGAAGTCATGAAAGGCAAGGACCTACATCCAAGATTACTCTATGGAGCAAAGCTATCATTTAGAATGGAAGGGGAGATCAAGTGCTTTCCAAATAAGGTCAAGTTAAAGGAGTTCATCATCACCAAGCCCTTATTATATGAAATGTCAAAGGGACTTATCTAAGAAATAGAAGAAGATCAAAAACTATAAATAATAAAATGACAACAAACTCAAAACTATCAACAACTGAAGCTAAAAAACAAAAACTAAGCAAACAACTAGAACAGGAACAGAATCAGAAATGGAGATCACATGAATGGTTATCAATGGGGAGAGGAAGGGGGAGAATGGGGGTGGAAAGGTACAAGGAATAAGAAGCATAAATCGTAGGCATAAAATAGACAGGGGTAGGTTAAGAATAGCATAGGAAATAGACATGCCAAAGAACTTGTATGTACAACCCATGGACATGGACTAAGGGGGTAATGCTGGAGGCTGGGGACATTGCAGAGTGGAGGGGGGATAAAGGAGAGAAAAAATTGGCACAACTGTAATAGCATAATCAATAAAATATATTAAAATAGATCAAAACTATGAACATTCAAGTTGCAATAAATTCACATCGACAATTGAATCTAGAACACAAACTAAGCAAACAAGCAGAACAGAAACAGAATCATAGATATGGAAATTGGAGTGTTGTCAGATGGGAAGGGGAAGGGGAGTATGGGGGAATAGGTTCAGGGATTAAAAAGTACAAATTGGTATGCACAGAATAGACAGGGGGATTTTAAGAACAGTATAGGAAATAGCCCTGGCTGGTGTGGCTCAGTGGATTGAGTGACAGCCTGGCAACCAAAGGGTCACTGGTTGGATTGCCAGTCAGGGCACATGCCTGGGTTGAAGGCCGGGTCCCCAGTAGGGGGCACAGCATGTGAGAGGCAACCACACATTGATGTTTCTCTCCCTCTCTCTCTCCCTCCCTTACCCTCTCTCTAAAAATAAGTAAATAAAATCTTTTTTAAAATAAAAGTAAATAAATGAAATCTTTAAACAAATTTTTTAAAAAAGAACAGTATGGGAAATGGAGTAGTCAAACAACTTATAGGCATGACCCATGGACATGAAATATGAGATGGGATGCTGGTGGTAATGCGGGATACCAGGTGGAAGGGAACAAAGGGGAAAAATTGGGAGAACTGCAATAGCATAATAAAATATATTTTAAAAATCCTTAAAGAAAGGAATACATATTTTAAGTATGCAATCAATAAATTTTATAATAAATTATATAATTTAGTTATATTATTAATTAATACATGCTGTGATCTAAGTTAAGAAGGAAAGTGACAGATTGGGAGAAACAGTTGCAACATATATGAGAAAGGATTCATATCCAGGATATATCAGGGAAAAAATCTCTTAAAGAAAAGGCAAAGAATTTATTTTGAAGACAGGGTTGGAAATGATATGATTACACCATTCAGAGAAGAAGAAATTTAAATGGCAATTACGAATGTGAAAATGTATATAATCTGACTAGTTATCAGGGGAAGCAAGATTAAAACAAGTTTTTTTGTCCATATAATTGGTAAAAATTTCCACATTTGCTGGAAGTCTGTAGAATATTATGAGTTCTTTGGAGAGAAATTTTTCAGTTGCATCCAAATATAAAATATGCACACTTTTGGACCCAGCATATTTGTGCATACAAAGAGACAAGAACAAAGATGTTTACTGGTGCAAAATTTTTAGTTACAAAGGTTGGAAAATCGAAATGTTCATTGGTTAAATAAGCATACATCTGTATTATGCAATACTTAAAAAATAAAGTAGGTATTTTTTCACTGTCATGAAAAGTAAGGCATATTGTTCAGTGAGAAAAAAGTTGCTAAGTAATTTTTATGGTATGATCTCAATAAAGGAACCAAGCAAATTTGTAAGCATGTATAGATGTAAATGTATAGGGAATGGATCGGAAAGACTCACATTAAACTGATGACATTTGCTTCAAAGAGGGTGGAATGTAAACAGAGCATTTGAGCATTTTGTTTTCTGTACTTGTGAATGACTTGAATCATTCCCAGTGGGAATATATTGTATATTACTGGTATAATTTTTTTACATAAAATTTTTAAATACTAAATAAAACTAGGTAACTGGAAGACAAAGGGCAGGGACTTCTGTTTATCATTATAAACCTTTGAATAATATTTGATTTTAAAAATTATGTACATGCTTGAATTTGATGAAAAATAATTAAAAGTAAAGGTTTAAAAATGTATTTATTTATTTTTTTAAGATTTTATTTATTTATTTCTAGAGAGAGAGGAAGGGAAGAAGAAAGAGAGGAAGAGAAACAGCAATGTGTGGCTGCCTGTAGCACGCTCCCCACTGGGGACCCAGCCTGTAACCCAGGCACATGCCCCAACTGGGAATCAAACGAACAACTCTTTGGTTTGCAGTCAGGCACTGAATGCACTGAGACACACCAGCCAGGACTAAAAATGTATTTAAAATATACTTTTATTCAAGTCCTCATAGCAGTCAGTGGCAGAATTGGCCTTCAAACCAAGATTGTGTTAATAGCTTCTCAAGAAAAAAATAAAAAAGAAAAAGGTCTAATCTAGTAATGCATTATAATTAAATACTACGTCAGCATTTACCTATATTAAGAGAAAGATGATTATGCTTGCATAATAATTTATATAGAGAAAGATTATTATGATTCCATAATAATTTATATCATAGTCTTTAAGTAGTAATCTGTTTTAAAGGTTTTAAATAAAGCCCTTATCTACAAAATCACTATGAATGTTTTCTTCCTTGGGCCTCTAAATTTGGCCCTAAAACTGGTGCAGTTAGAGTTAGCTTGGTGTCATCCTCCTCAGTTAATTTTCAGGAATGATTGTTTTGCATGATTTGTTAGTAGCTGTCTACTTTAAATATACTGTCTGCTAATTTATACCTCACTTTGGGTCTATGAGATTTAGATCAGGAAAAAAGATAGCTGTCTTTTGGTTTTGAGTTTGTGTATTTTTCTATGAAATATAAGGACATTCTTGTTTCTACATATCTTTATTTACAGATCAGCATGTGTTCTTGGAAGTCCCTGAATATGAGGCCAAATGGTTTTGACTTTCCATTTTTATAAAAATGTATTTTTTTTTTTTTTAGTTTCTGTACTGTGGACAAATGATTAATGAAAAATTAGCATCTTTGTTTTTATAATGCATGAAGCAAGCTTATTTCTAAAAATTTAAGAAGTTAAAATATATCAAAGAGAAAGAACCTTATAAATCTTACCTTCAAAGATAATATCTTTGTTATCATTTTAAAGCCCTTATGCTAAAGCATGGAATGTAAAGGAAGTTAGAATGTAATGTTTAAGAAAATTCGCTTTTTTTTTTCCCCCAGTAGCAGATGAGGCCAGCGCTGTGGGGGGGTCCAGAGGCCCCATAATCCCGGGGCGGGGGGGCGGGCTCTGGAATGGGAGGCCACCTCGGCTTCCGTGGAGGATTTGGCAACAGCGTCCAGCACTGAGATCCCAGCAGTGGTTGGGGTCTGTTGAGGCAGTGGACCTGTGGAGGCAAGGCCGAGGATAAGGAGTGGATCCCCTTCACCAAGTTGGGCTGCCGGGTCAAGGACATGAATATCAAGTCCCTGGAGGAGATCTGTCTCTTTTCTCTGCCCATCAGAGAATCTGAGATCATTGACTTTTTCTTGGAGGGGATCCCTCCAGAACGAGGTTTTGAAGATTATGCCTGTGCAAAAGCAGACACATGCAGGCCAGAGGACCCAGTTCAAGGCATTTGTTGCCATTGGGGACTACAATGGACACATTGGTCTGCGTGTTAAGTGCTACAGTGGACACTGCCATCTGTGGGGCCATCATCCTGGCCAAGCTCTCTATCATCCCTGTGTGGGGAGGCTACTGGGGGAACAAGATTGGCAAGCCCCACCTGTCCCTTGTAAGGTGACTGGGAGCTGTGGCTCTGTGCTTGTGCACCTAATCCCTGCACCCAGAGGCACTGGCATAGTCTCAGCCCCTGTGCCCAAAAAGCTCATGATGATGACTGGTATGGACAACTGCTACACTTCAGCCAGGGGCTGCACTGCTGCCCTGGGCCACTTTGCCAAGGCCACCTTCCATGCCATCTCTAAGACCTACAGCTATCTCACCCCTGACCTCTGGAAAGAGACTGTGCTCACCAAGTCTCCCTGTCAGGAATTCACTGACCATCTTGTGAAGACCCACATCAGAGTTTCTGGGCAGAGGACCCAGGCTCCAGTTGTGGCCACTACATAATTTTATACAAGAAAAATAAAGCAAATTAAGCCTGAAAAAAAAAGAAAAGAAAATTAAGCACTCATTGGACAGGAAAGTACAGAGTGATAGCCACTGGAGCTGACTGTTTAAGTTGGGGCTTAAAACAAAAACAATGTGTAATATTTAGTGAGCAAGCATGATATGCCACCCTCATGTGGATTGTCTCATTGACTCATATAACAACCCTCCGAAGTAGGTGATACTATTATCTCCATTTTATATAAGACAAAAAATGAGGCTCAAAAAAGTTTAAAGTTTCACCCAAAATCACAGATCCAGGAAGAAGTAGAGCCAGGATTTGATCTCATGTATAAAACTCACAATCAGTTTTATTCTAATTTAGACTCCAGTACCCAAAATGCAGATGGTGATCCATGGTGAAGTAAGTACACTGTGAGCCTTCTTGGTAACCATTACATCACTGCCATCAGTGAAATGACTAAAAATTAATACTTAATGCCTTCACACACACATACCTCCAATTTAAGGCCAGGCAGATTGTGTTAAAGCTGTTGTAGACAGGTGTTTAGGAACTATAATCTGAATTTTATCTTTGGATGTCAATATTTGAAATTGCTTTTACTGGAATGCTTGCTGACATTGACATCAGACTGTATTGAATGGTAAGAAAGAGAAAAATCACATTTCATTAGCACCAAATAGGTATTCTCTTTTCAAGTATACAAAAGAACAATTCTCAAAGATCCCAATACCTAAAAAGCTGTCCTTCTTGGCACCTGTGACAGGACAACAGGAGACTGCAGGAGGAGTTCCAGACAGCCACAGCCCAGCTGTGCAAATTTACAGAGTTGTTCTTCAACACCATTGACAAAAAGTCTTAGCCAGTCTGTCTCCAATCAAGGGACAACTGGGAAATGCCTAGAGACCCTTGGAAGTCTCAGACCTCAGACATATGTGTTTTTTTAAATTATTTATTATTTTTAGAGAGAGGTCAAGGGAGGGAGAAAGACAGGGAGAGAAACATTGAAGTGAGAGAGAAACATCAATCGGTTTGCCACTCACATGCGCCCCCAACCAGGGACCTG
The DNA here is from genome assembly GCF_022682495.2 of Desmodus rotundus. Lineage (NCBI taxonomy): Eukaryota > Metazoa > Chordata > Mammalia > Chiroptera > Phyllostomidae > Desmodus > Desmodus rotundus. Next base: position 16,147,582 of record NC_071400.1, read on the forward strand.
GTTGCAACCCAGGCATGTGCCCTGACCGAGAATTGAACTGGTGACCTTTTGCTTTGCAGGATGACACCCAACCTACTGAGCCACACTGGTCAGGACAGATGTATAGTTTTAGCTGTAATTTCATCCTGTCCTGAAGTCTTTGCTGTCCTACTCTGCCTAGCACCATGCATCACCAGGAGGAGGGGACCAAGATGCTGTCTCAGTGGCCATCATGGAGAGCAGACGGAACGTCAGCATGAAGATGAATGTAACTCCCTGTTGAGATGAATGTAACCCTGATGTCACTTTAGATCTTTTCTTTTTTTGAATTTAATATTTATTATATTTTTCCATGACTATTAAGTCTCCTGAAACCCCCCTACCCCCTCAGCAATCACCACACTGTTGTCCATGTCCAAAGCTCCTAAAGGGTGCTCTGGCATGAGGAGTTTGATTTCATATATAATAGGTGACCTGGTAGAGATGGTAAAGTCATTTACCATAGTTTGGACTTTAGTATTGTAAAATAAACATGAAAACAAGTAATCAGATATATACTTTACTGTAAAGGTGTTCTGTATTTTTGGATGTACAGTATTATGTTCACAGACACATTATCATAGCAGTAAGAAAGAGGCATAATATGTTCTTAATTTCAATGTCTCTGGTTACATTTTGTTTGCTTGTTTGTTTTGTTGATTAGGTTCAACTTATAGGTGAGATCATATGGTATTTGTCTTTCACCGCCTGGCTTACTTCACTTAGCATAATGCTATCCAGTTCCATCCATGGAGTGCTGAGGGGGAAACGGAGACGATTGTACTTGAACAACAATTTAAAAAAGTAAAAAAAATAAAAATAAAAAAAGAAAGAGGCATAATAAAGAGTTGGAAAAGCCATGTCGGGGGACAATAAAGCATTGATATCTTTTACACTACTTTGAACGCAATTACTTTAGAGGCTTATTTATTTGCAGGAGCAAAAGGTGCCTGAATATTAACAGTGTTGTGATTGTTTTTAAAAGATATTTACCCCTTATAAATGACTCACTAACTAGTCACATCAAGCTTAGTTCAGTTTTCTATACTTAACACATTCCTGGAGAAAAGAATAAACCTGCTCGCTTACTAGATAGAACTGTCCTGTGTGTTGTGAGCCAGCGAATCACACATGCACTGACAAATTATCTTTGTACAGAACCCTTGATAAAATGTCCTGTATTCAACACCCTTTTGGCTTAACAATTTCATCTTTAAATCATTTCTCCTCGAATTTTACTATAAGCATTCAGGAGGAACCAGGCTGCTTTTTTGACACTTAGCTTAGAGATTTCCTTTAGCAAATTTCCAATTTTATTACTTGCAGGTTCCATTTTCTTTCCACAAGACACTAGGATACAAAAACAATTCCAAGTTCTTTGCCACTTTATAGCAAGGATTGCTTTTCCTCCATTGTCCAAAATCATGTTCATCATTTTTGTTCGAGATCTTTACCATCCATAATTCTACCAATATTCTACTCAGTATTACTGAGTTATTCTCTAAGAAGGTTGACACTTTATCTACAGATATCTATTTTCTTTCTGAGCTCTCACAAGAATTGCTGTTAATGGCCTAATCATGGCAATGCAAGGTGTTCTCTAGCATGCACCTCCAAACTTGTCAAACCTCAAACAATTATCCAGTTCCAAAGCCACTTCCACATTATAGGTGTTTACTAAAGCAGCACCTCCGTTTCTTATACCAACTTCTGTCTTAGCCAATTTGAGCTGCTACAACAAAATACCATAAACCAGTTTAAATAACAAACATTTATTTCTCACAGTTCTAGAGGCCAGGAAGTCTAAGATCAAGGCACAAGCAAATTCAGTGTCTGGTGAAGACTCATTTTCTAATTCATAAGTGGTCATCTTCTCATGTAGGAGAAGGGTTCAGGGAGTGTTCTGAGGTCTCTCTTATAAGGGCACTAATCCCATTATGATGGCTTAACCCTAATGACCTAATCACCTCCCAAAGGTGCCACCTCCAAATACCAACACATTGCAGATTACATTTCAACATGTGAATCCAGTCTCTAGCAATCTTCACTGTTTATTTTATTTATATCCTTTTGCTGTATGTTAGTTTAGCCCCCTTTGATTAAAAGTAGCAGAAATCCTTCTCACCAAAAAAAGGAAATGATAATTATGTGGTATGATGGTGTCAGCTAATAGTGATGATAATCATTTAGCAGTATGTAAGTATATCAAATCAATGCATTGCACATCTTAAATTTACACAATGCTATGTGTAGATTATATCACAACAAAGCTGGAAAAATATGTGTGCTAAGTAACCTACTACATAGTTTGTGGTCAATAAACATAGCTTCATCTCTTGCCTCAGATGTATAGATACTGGCATCTACAAATAATTCCCGTCTTTTGGTCACTATAGTGACTCGAGGCAAGCTCATATAAAAAGTAACAGAAATTCAAACTACTCTAATCCATGCCATCCACACATGCACACATTATCAGGAGCCTGAATACACATCCACACTTCTGAACTAGATATACAAAGCATGCTAGCTTCATTTCAGATGAGTCTATGATAGTGAAGTATAAGGTATATATAGTCCAGTATTCTCAACCAAGGACAACTTGGTCTCCTAAAGGATCTTTTGCAATACCCGAACATGGAAGGTGTTGGTGCTACTAGTACCTATTGGGTAGAAGTCAGAGATTCTGATAAACATCCCAAAATGCACAGAACAGCCCTCCCATCAAAAAGAACTATCCAGTCCCAAATATCAATAGTGGCATGATTGAGAAATCCTGGGAATAGCCAAACTGATTAATGACTAAACTAGAGTAAAAGGAGAAGAATTTAGGATAAAACAGACTAGGTACTGTGAAGGTAGGACAGTAATAGCTCTAGGATTGCTATAAATGAATGGCTTAGAAGTGGCCTTCTGATTAGAAGTGAAATCTTGCTTAAGACTTTTGTTAAATTGAGTAAATATTAATCATGCATACCAAAGAATGGGAGAAAGCCCTAAAATTCCACCAAATCCCATCCTTTTCATAGCACTCCTGAACCAGGAAGTTAAAATAGTTATCAGCTTGGATTTTTTTTTAGTAATTCTTAGGGATTATTGGCAAAGAAGAGGAAGAGAGAAAGCAAGCCATGGATAGGAAATCTGAAGATTTGAGTTCTAGTCTCACTCTTCTTCTGTATGACTTTGGGTAAGGGAGGGAATCACTTGGTCTCATCTGTCTCCTTTGTAAACTGAGAAAATTTAGTTGCATTATTTCTAAGACTCTTTGTAGTTCTGACAGTTGTAAGTCTGTGATTTCATTCATTGGGAGTAGACAGAATAAAGCCTAGCAATATTTTTTAGTAACTTATTTAGACATATAGTTTGTAAACGTGAACAGTCTTGAAAAACAATTGTCTTACAAGGTTAATGAAAATGGACTATCCTTGCCTACTGCTACCCTAGCAGATGCAGGGGATTCCACTGTTGAAAATTTTATATAGAAAAAGCCCAAATTGGATTAATTGTTCTTCCTGCTATAGACTCACATAAGATAAAGCTTTTGGTGATTGTATCATAGAGTAATTTCATAAGTTTTTGAGGTGTCACACATTTACTTATTGTTTGTAATGAAAAATATAACTGTAATTCAATGAATGGACCAAGTGGTTTATTTCCTGATTGTTTCATTATGTTTAATACATTTAGAGAAAAGGCTATTAAAAAAAAAGAGAAATGCTTACAATAAGAAAGCTATTCCAGCACTAAGGAATGGGAGTACTTCATATTAGAAGCAATCTTTACCAACTCATTGCCTGCACATTAGTCATGATTTCAATCTTTGGACCAGGGCTTCCATTTTGAATGTGAAATATTTATCAGAAAAGATCTTATGAGAAAGTTGAAGTGTTCAATACTCAATCTCATGAGAGCAGAGAGGATACTTTGTCTTTTATCACTTGTACCTAAAATTCTATTCAAAGCCAAATATTTAATGAGGGTTTAGAGAAAACTCAGGACTAGTATTTGGTATTCAGACCAGAAGTCACCACATATAGCTGTACGGGTTATTCAGTGCACAAGGGCACTTAGTAGAAAGAACAAGTGGAGGCTGAAATCCATATTCCTGCCTCCATTCACCAAGCCATGAACCTTGGAAAGGAATTGTGTCTATAGAGAGGTGTCCTTGTCTAATTTAAACAAAGATACCATATGACATTGCATCATCATATCACCTGATATCTAGTGATATTAGATATCACATGATATTAGGTGATGCCTTCAGCAAAAACTGATTGTAACGTAGTGTTGTAAAGTCTTTTTCTAAACTACAATAGTGTAAATCCTTGAAATTTCCCAAGCAACAAATTTGATGCAAGTAAAAGAAGCGGATAGTAGAGTAGGCTTAAACTGAAAACTCTCTGAGTGTACAATAATAACAAAAATTGTTTATGAATGCTAAAAAGTAAAAAGACAAGCTAAGGATATGTAGGGGAAGATTGTGAGAGCAGGAAGCAAATAACTTGGCAAAGTCCTACTTAATCTCTTGAGGCAATAATTAAATTTACAGAAAGGCACCCACATTGTGTGGCCCAGGAAGTTATCAATTTGAATATTATACATTCTGTTTTTGATAGAGATGAATGATATATAAACAAACCAATCCTCTGGGATTATTCTAAAAAGCAACTTTCAGTCAAGTCGTCAGGTCGGTACATTCTCAAACTAACTTCCCACATCTGCTTGACAAAGAGAATTCAGATATGCAATGATAAGCATAAGAAACGTTGTGTCTTCTAAATCACAAAAAGAAATTACACATATGTGAGGTCTGGGTTAGATTTTGTTTTGCCCATTGTCTCCTAAACCCATGACAATTTATAATCTAGCAGTAAAATATATCTTAATTCAGCATTAACAAGAGGATGAGTGCCCAGGCCCATTCTGCAGAGTGTATAATATTATTGAAGGTGAAAATAATGTCTAGCTATTATAACCTCACGTTTAGAAGATTTTTCAAATAAAATAATTCTAAACACTGATTTTATACATTTTAGAAATTACGGGTATTCTTCAGTGTGTAGCTTACTAAATTAAGAAAAACCTTGTTAAATAAAAAGTATAGTGAAATCTTGAACTAACCTTTTCTAACTTAATTCGAATAAAAAGTCTGATTAATTTTTGAGCCATTTCACAGCAGATTTATGTTCTCCCCATGTTTATATCCTTCTAAGCAAGCACAAAATTCAGATCACTCAGTCAGCTAGTTCTCTATTTGCATTCTTGATTGGCATGATGAGGGTTGCATCACAGTTCGTGAATATTGTGTATTATATGAGACCAAAAAGGAGTCTACGCAATCTGCAGGATATGGTAGGCAATCAAGCAGCATAAAGGAGATGAATTGAAAGTCCTTTGAGAACAGGATCATTATAAGCTTAACAATCATCATTCTCAGTTATGTCTATTTTAGTAGTGTTAATGTGATATTCATTGTTGTACTATGAGCTGTTGTGATAGCTTGAGATTTACCAAGATGATAAATATTTTAGAATGACATCAGAATAATCACAGAATTTATTTTGGTGCTGTCTATTTAATAGTACATCTCCTGTGCATGAACAAAGGAGGGGTATATTTTTTAGATATTATTTATTTATTTTTAGAGAGGGGAAGGGAGGGAGGAAGAGAGGGAGAGAAACATCAATGTGTGGTTTTTCACACACACCCTACTGGGGACCTGGACCTGCAACCCAGGCATGTGCCCTGACTGAGAATTGAACCAGCAACCCTTTGGTTCACAGGCCAGTGCTCAATCCACTGGGCCACACCATCCAGGGCAATATATTTTATAGCTGAACAAAGAATAGAAAGAAAAATCAACATAATTAAATGCAAAAAGGGTCAGTGAAATTACAGAATGTCAGAGTTGAAGAGAACCTTCAATATCAAATAGTTTATTGTTTCTGCAAATGTTTTACCTAAGTGTTTCTATGGTAAAGAACAGGTTTTATGTAGCACCCAGCAGTCTGGGAGTATACACTGGGATTGTGTGTGTGTGTAATCCTCAGAGGCCACTGGCATATTTGAAACATTTTTTGAAATGCCCTCATTTACCCTAAAATTTACTTTACCTCTGTCTCAATTTCCTCATCTGAAAAATAAATTAATAATGTTTACCCAATGAGCTAGATTTTAACACTAATTGAGACACATATGAATCACTGAGCATAGTGCTTACCACATAGTAAGTGCTCAGTTTAGAGTCAATCATTTTATTTGTAATAAGGAAAAAACTAATTGTGTTTGCCACATGTGAAAAGAAAGCAGGATGGGGTGAAGCATGGAGATTGACTAAAAATACTGGCAAGAGAGGATAGTGGTATATCCAGGGCCTGGAACTTTACTCACATAAGGCTCATACAAGCTTACAGCGAGAAGTGACCTTGGACTTCATTAACAAATCTACTTAAATTTGGGCAAAAATATCCCTAGCAATGCACTGGGATTGACTTGAAATCATAAGACAAACATGGAGAACATTCTGGACCAGCAATTTTATTAGATATTAAGGGAGACAGAGAAATTATCAAAATAAGCATACATATATTATAAAGTAAAATGCTGATTTTAATATAAATCTTTAAAATAAAACATTAGTCTTCAAAGAAATGTCTTACCCCTTCCTCTGGGGGTTGAGTTTACATTGTTTGGCTATTAGGAATACTTTATTGGAAAGTAAGAAATGTACTGAAAACCATTCACAAACCCATTATTTGTCACTCTTCTTTCATGTTGCCCCATTCAGAGAAGCTCCTTAACTATAAATTCCCTGGAGCATGAATCTTTCTTATTTCAAGTTTTATTCTAAGCTCTTAGTTCAGAGTTTGTAACACAGTGGAATTGTTGAATAATGGGTGGCTGTATAGTTGAGAAGGATGAAAGAATGAAGTGATGCATTTTATTTGTTTTTTGTATCTAGAGTCTCAGTAATAGTACTAAATTGGTTCATGTTAACAATCAAATAAATAAGGAACTAGATAATCTGGGCCTGAGGCCATAGTCAACCTGGGTATCTGAAGATAGGGGGAAAAAAGGATGGATATCCATGCCCAAATCCCACCCTACCTCATCCTTACAGTGTGCTCCCCAAAGCATAAAAGGCAAGTCCTTATGATATCAGGCCACTAGACTGTTTCTAATGTTAAGAACTATCATTGGACAGAGAAGACAGGGCACTGTATCCTGAATCACAGACAATGTTTTCCCAGAAGTCCAGCTAGCCTAGTCATCATTAGGATTCATCCATCCTTAAAGGAATGGATTAATATTTACATTTGCCAAACAAGAGACAAGAGACAAGAAAGGTGTGTGTGTGTGTGTGTGTGTGTGTGTGTGTAAGCACACATATGTGAGTGTCTGTGTATACATGTATTACTGGAATTCTTTATTAAAGCCATTCAAAGTCTATCTATCCCTCTATTTTAGTATGCATGTGATCTAATACAAGCTACTTCACTTTATCTGCACCTCAATTCCCTCATTGGTAAAAGTAGGATAATAACACCTGTCCTGCCCATCATATTGACTTTCCAGTATTGATCTGATAATAAAAATCAAAATTAGATTATGTATGTGAAGTGGTATATAAACTGTAAAAAGCTATACAATGCTAAAGGAAGCATCTAGTATGCCTACATACTGGGTCATAGCAGAATTAATAGCAATAAACTATACTAGCAGATCATTTCCCCCTAATTTGTGATTATTGTTTTAGTTAATTGGGCCAGCAAAAACTTATTTATTACAATTGAAAAAGATTACAGTGCAGGAGGAAAATGTCTTTCTTGTCTACTTATTCACATAGCTTGAACTGTAGTCTTAAGCATCAAAAATTCCATAAAGGTGGGGAGGCTGATTTCCTCTTCATACTTGTATTTGTACCACCCCCCACTGGGGGCCAGAAGATGGTGACAAGACTGCCATTCTATAGGAGGTAAGATCCCAAGCCATGGTTTTCACTACAGACTGACATCCAGCACCTTGTTAATTACAGATTTCCATTAATGGGATGAATCCCATTGTCTTCCTGGATGACAATCTCCCCTTCAATGCATAGATGTTTTATTTTGTTCTGCATCCCTTAGCAACCTATGTCAGGTACTATGTTCTGACATTTACACTTCCTTATTAGTCTTGAAGCTTGAAAAGAAGTTGCTCTTGAACAACCATGTCTCTTGCTGCACTTGATTCTTGCCCCTAAGTATTTTTATTTTTTTTTTAAGTTTTAAAAGATTTATATTAACTGGAAACACATAGAAACAACATACCTTTTCTGTGGCAGCTTACTTTTTAAAGCCTAATCACATAAGAATTATCTGTCTTTGGAACACAAATCAAAGAGCAGTCTTGCAAACACAGCCAGAGTTGACTTCCATGCACTTTCTTTGGAAAGGAGACTAGATTCACCAGATGGACTTCCCCAGAAGAACCTGTTTCATCCCGTACAGAATTCTTTTTTTATGTAGAAAAATATAAGAGATGACAGTCACAGAAACCACAATCTAGGGAGAAACAGAGCAGGTGGAAATTTGGGGGAAATGGAGGAGAGTGGTGATAACAACATGGTGAGGAGTAGCCAACCTAACTGGAGAATAACCAGTGGAAGCAGCTAGTGAGACCAAAGTTAAACAAGAAGAAGTATGATTAACAAAGAGATTAAAGGGTTAATTATCTAGAGTTCAAAAATCTTTAAAGAAAGTGCCCATCTCAGAGGATTGTTTTCAACAGGTTGGCAGCAGGCAACACAGCCAGCTCTCATCTCTTCTAGGGAGATTTAGGGCACCCAATATTTGTTTTGCATGTTATATATTTGATGCCCCTGTAGTTTCTGTTTCATTGGAAATTAGTATTCAGCTGAGAAAATCTATGTCTTTCCATCTTCCTGACACACGCACACAGTGGATACTGTGGAGCAGCATCTATATAGTAATTAAGAAGAGCACATCTAGATTCAGATAGCCCTGAATATTGATTCCAATTTACTAGCTGAGTGACCTCAGTTAAGATATTTTACCTCTCAGATGGTCAGAAGATGGCGGGGAGATAGGTGGGAGCGGAGTCCACTTCCCGTCAGCACCAGGGAAACACCTAGCTGATCTGAGGAACAGAGCAAACAGCCAATGGTATTCCAGCCAGATAGGAGACCAAAGAGAGAGGACATTGAAAGATCTGACGGTGAAATAATAAAACCTGGAGTGCTGAAAAGACCAGAGTTAGACCATGTCAGACCCATAAACATTAGCACAAGACCAGTGAGCGCAGGAGATTAAGGAGACAACACCACTGAATCCTATTGGAATTCTACCATAGAAGTTCATACCATAAACCCAGGGGGTCAGAATAGATCAATTTAAGAAGCAGAGGCTAACAAGAAGACTCTCACAAACAATGAGAAGACAAAGAAACAATCCCCAAATGAAAGGAAAGGAGAAAGCCTCAGAAAGAATGCAAACTGAAATAGAGGCAAGTCAACTATAAGATACTGAGTTGAAAGCAATGATTATCAGGAAGCTAACTGAGTTCACAGAGAACTACCAGAAACTACAGGGAAACTACAATGAACTCACTGCAAACTATATTAACATGAAAAAGGAAATAGAAATTATCAACAAGGGCCAAGAAGAAATGAAGAATAGAATTTCTGAATTGAAGAACACAGAGAAGGAATGAAAAGCAGACTTGATGAAGCAGAGGATCGGATCACTGAGCTGGAGGACAAAGTAGAAAAAAACACCCAGAAAGAGCAAGAAAAGGAAAACAGGCTCAGAAAGAATGAAGAGGCAATAAGGGAAATGCAGGACAACATAAAACGTAACAATATCCGTATAATAGGAATACCAGAAGGAGAAGAAGAAGAGCAAGGGATAGAAAACCTGTCTGAAAAAGTAATGATGGAAAATTTCCCTAATCTGATGAGAGAAAACGTCACCCAAATCCAGGAAACACAGAGAGTACCAAGCAAGAGGAATCCAAAGAGGCCCACTGCAAGACACATCATAATTAAAATGGCAAAATTCCAAGACAAACAGAGGATCTTAAAGTCAGCAAGGGAGAAACAGGAAGTAACATACAAGGGAGCCCCAATAAGGTTAGCAACTGACTTCTCAATGGAAACACTCCAAGCCAAAGGAGAATGGCAAAAAATATTCCAAGTACTGAGAACCAGAGGCTTGCAACCAAGACTATTTTACCCAGCAAGGCTCTCAATTCAGATAGAAGGCCAAATAAAGAGCTTCCCAGACAAAAGAAGTCTAAAAGAATACAGCTCCACCAAACCAGCTCTGCAAGAGATGCTAAAGGGACTGCTTTAAGGAAAGGAAGGAAAAGAGAAAGAGAGAGGAACACAGGTAGGAAAAAAATGGCAATGAATAACTACCTATCGATAATAACCTTAAACGTAAATGGATTAAATGCTCCACTCATAAGACATAGAGTAGCTGAATGGATAAGAAAACATGACCCACACATATGCTGCCTACAAGAGACCCGCCTCATGGCAAAAGACCTACACAGACTGAAAGTGAAGGGCTGGAAACAAATTTTCCAAGCAAACGGACAGGAAAAAAAAGCAGGGGTAGCAATACTCATATCAGACAAAATAGACTTCCAAAGAAGGGCCATAAAGAGAGACCCAGAAGGTCACTTCATAATACTCAAAGCAAGAATCCACCAAAAAGACATAAACATTGTAAATATATATGCACCCAACATAGGAGCACCCAATTACATAAAGAAAATCTTGGAGGACTTCAAGAAAGATATCGGCAGCAACACAATTATAGTAGGGGACTTTAACACCCCACTGTCAAAAATGGTCAGGTCTTCCAAACAAATTATCAAGAAGGATATTGTGTCACTTAACAACATCCTAGAGGAAATGGACGTAACTGATATATATAGAGCTTTTCATCCCAAAGAAGCAAAATACACATTCTTTTCAAGTGTCCATGGAACATTTTCAAAGATAGACTACATGATAGGACACAAAGCAAGCCTCAACAAATTCAAGAAAATTGAAATCATATCAAGCATTTTCTCTGACCACAAGGGACTGAAACTAGAAACCAACCCCAAAGGAAAAAACCTAAAAAACTCAAAATCATGGAAACTGAATAGCATGCTATTAAACAATGAATGGGTCAAGAACGAGAATAAGGAAGAAATCAAAAACTTTCTGGAAACAAATGAAAATGAACTCACAACAACTCAGAACCCACAGGACACAGCAAAGGCAGTCCTGAGAGGTAAGTTCATAGCAATACAGGCCTACCTTAAAAAGATAGAAACATTTCAAACAAACAACCTAACCCTACGCCTACAAGAACACGAGGAACAACAACAGAGACAGTCCAGAGCCAGTAGAAGGAAGGAAATAATCAAGATCAGAGCAGAGTTAAATTACATAGAGACTAAAAGCACAATTCTAAGGGTCAATGAATCTAGGAGCTGGTTTTGAAAAGACAAACAAAATCGACAAGCCTCTAAGCAGGCTCATCAAGAAAAAAAGGGAGAGGACCGAAATAAACACAATTAGAAATGAAAGAGGAGAGATTACAACTGATACCACAGAAATACAAAGCATTGTAAGAAATTACTACGAAGAACTGTATGCCAAGAAATTTGAAAACCTAGGTGAAATGGACACATTTGTAGAAAAGTATAATCTTCCAAAACTGAATGAAGAAGAAGCAGAAAACCTGAACAGACCAATAACAGCAGACGAAATTGAAGCAGTCATCAAAAAAATCCCAACACACAAAAGGCCTGGACCAGATGGTTTCACAGGTGAATTCTACAAAGCATTTAAGGAAGAGCTAACCCCTATCCTTCACAGACTATTCAAAAAAATCCAAACTGATGGAAGACTCCCAAATTCTTTCTTTGAAGCCAGCATCATCCTAGTCCCAAAACCAGAGAAAGACACAACGAAGAAAGAAAACTTCAGACCAATATTGGTGATGAACATAGATGCTAAAATTCTCAACAAAATATTGGCAAACCGCATCCAGCAATACATTAAAAAGATCATACACCATGACCAAGTGGGATTCATCCCAGGGATGCAAGGATGGTACAATATTTGCAAATCAATAAATATGATACATCACATAAACAACAGCAAAGACAAAAATCACATGATCATATTAATAGATGTGGAAAAAGCATTTGATAAGATACAGCACCCATTTCTGATAAAAACAGTCAGCAAAGTGGGAATAGAGGGAGCATTCCTCAACATAATAAAGGCCATATATGAGAGACCTACAGCCAACATCATACTCAATGGACAAAAACTTAGAGCTTTCCCACTAAGATCAGGAACAAGACAAGGACGCCCTCTCTCACCACTCCTATTCACCATATTATTGGAAGTCCTAGCCACAGCAATCAGACAAGAAAAAGCAATAAAAGGCATCCAAATTGGAGAGGAGGAAACAAAACTGTCACTGTTTGCAGATGACATGATAGTGTACATGGAAAATCCTATAGACTCCATGAAAAACCTACTCAACCTAATAAACGAATTTGGCAAAACAGCTGGATACAAAGTCAATACTCAGAAATCAAAGGCATTCCTGTATACCAACAATGAAACTGCATAAACAGAAATCAAGAAAAAAATCCCCTTTGATATAGCAACAAGAAAAATAAAGTACCTAGGAATAAACCTAACCAAGGAGGTAAAAGACCTGTACTCAGAAAAGTACACAACACTGAAGAAAGAAATTAAGGAAGACACAAACAAATGGAAGCATGTACCATGCTCATGGATTGGAAGAATTAACATCATCAAATGGCCATACTACCCACAGCAATTTATAGATTCAATGCAATCCTGATTAGAGTACCAATGACATCTTTCACAGATATAGAACAAACATTGCAGAAATTCATATGGAACCATAAATGACCCCGAATAGCTGCAGCAATTTTGAGAAAGAAGAACAAAGCAGGAGGGATCACAATACCTGATATCAAACTGTATTACAAGGCCACTGTAATCAAAACAGCCTGGTACTGACATAAAAACAGGCACATAGACCAATGGAACAGAACAGAGAGCCCAGAAATAAACTCTAGTCTATACGGTCAATTAATATTTGACAAAGGAGGCAGGAGCATAAAATGGAGCAAAAACAGCCTCTTCAACAGATGGTGTTGGGAGATCTGGACAGCTACGTGCAAAAAAATGACACTCGATCACCAACTTACACCATACACAAAACTAAACTCAAGATGGATGAAAGACTTAAATATCAGTTGTAACACCATAAAAGTCCTCGAGGAAAACATTGGCAGGAAAATCTCAGACATTCCACACAGCAACATCCTCACAGACATGTCCCCTAAAGCAAGGGACATAAAGGAAAGAATAAACAAATGCGACCTCATCAAAATAAAAAGCTTCTGTAAGGCTAAAGAAAATAGCACCAAATTACAAAGAGAACCAACAGTATGGGAAAACATATTTGCCAGTGATACCTGAGACAAGGGCCTGATCTCCAAAATATATAAAGAACTCACACGACTCCACTCCAGGAAGACAAACAGCCCAATTAAAAAATGGGCAAAGGACTTGAACAGACACTTCTCCAAGGAAGACCTACAGAGGGCCCAGAGACATATGAAAAGATGCTCACCATCACTAGCCATCAGAGAGATGCAAATTAAAACCACAATCAGGTACCATCTCACACCGGTCAGAGTGGCCAACATAAACAAATCCACAAACAAATGTTGGAGAGGATGGGGAGAAAAGGGATCCCTAGTGCACTGTTGGTGGGAATGCAGACTGGTGAGGCCACTGTGGAAAACAGTATGGACTTTCCTCAGAAAACTAAAAATGGAACTGCCCTTTGACCCAGCAATTCCGCTGCTGGGGTTATACCCTAAGAACCCTGAAACACCAATCCAAAATAACCTATGCACCCCAATGTTCATAGCAGCACAATTTACAATAGCCAAGTACTGGAAGCAACCTAAGTGCCCATAAGGAAACGAGTGCATCCAAAAACTATGGTATATTTACACAATGGAATTCTACTCAGCAGAGAGAAAGAAGGAGCTTATACCCTTTGCAACAGCATGGATGGAACTGGAGAGCATTATGCTAAGTGAAACAAGCCAGGAAGTGAGGGACAAATACCATATGATCTCACCTTTAACTGGAACATAAGCAATAGAAGGAAAAAGCAAACAAAATATAATCAGAGTCATTGAAGTTAAGAACAATCTAACAATAGCCAGGGCGGGGGTGGGGGGTGGGGGCGGGGACAGTGGGTAGAGGGGATTACAGGAACTACTATAAAGGACACATGGACAAAACCAAGGGGGACGGTGGAGAGGGGGGAGGGAGGTGGGTTCAGCTGGGGTGGGGTGGAGGGATGGGGAGAAAAGGCATACAACTGTAATTGAATACCAATAAAAAAAATAAAAAATAAAAAAAAAATCATAGGCTACACAGAAAAAAGAAAAGAAAAAGAAACTGTTCCAATTTATAAGTAGTATTACTCTTTTCATTCTTGTTATTACATGAAAATACCTTCTAGATAGAGCTGGGAGAGAGCTCTGAACTTTAGAAGAGCAACTCCCCATGTTTGGGGTACCCTGAAGAAGAAAGCAGAAGAAAGCAAAGCTTACTTGATATAAAATGAGGACACTTTGCCCTTAGTGCTTAAAAAAATGTATGGCCAGCATCCTGAATCCCTGCACCAGACAATCATCTCCATTTAATGATAGAGTGCCTGGGTGCTAATGAGGTTAGTATCACTGATTGAAGGGCTTGTTCTGATCATTATAAATGTCAAGATCCAGATGATAATTTTTAACTCTACATACACCATTTACCTGCCTTATGCCAAGGAGGAAGGAGGCATCTAGGAAAAGAAAACAGTGAAAAGAAAGGAACAGAAAAACTGGATTTTTCCTCCTGGGCAGTCTTTATCCTAATATTTTCCTTTGCTTTAACTGCAATTTTGTTTGGTTTCTTTAATATATTCCCCCACATTGGAATACATAATGAAATGCTCCAAGTCCTCATGGTGAGCTCTGTTTCAGAAAAGCTGCTTATTGGTTCAATTGAGTTATTTGTCTAATTTACAGGGCAGATACTGCAGAGACTTCTATAATTTTATAGAGACATCTAGTAACAATCATAGATAACTACTGAACTGGGGAAAGAAATGAAATTTTCATTTGCTCTTGCCTGTTCTCATGGGCACTTTGATTCCTTTATGTATACTTGTCCCAAAGTAACTCTATGAAATCACAGCAGTAAACAAAATAATTTTAAAATATATTGAGATATATTTCTGTGCCACTGCCCTTTGTATAAGGGAAGGGCCAAGAAGAACTGGGAAGAAATAGACCCTACTTTCAGCAGAATAAAGAAGAATATTTACGTTAAGAAATAAAATGAACGCTAGCTCCCTGGTGAGTGACAGAATTTCTTCATTTAATTTAATAAGTGGTAATATGCATCCCATCTCAAATGAGTAGATCTGTGTTGTAGGAGTTCATCATGAAAACCACTGTTTTTCATGGCTGCTCAGGTCTCTTATAACTTGAAATTCCATGACTTTCATTATAAATATGCAGATGAATTTTTATAGTGGGGAAATCCTTCTCAATGGATTTTATAAGCTTGAAACTTTTAGAAAGAAAGGAGTCAAGCTAGTAGGCAGGTCTGAATTGCACCAGGCATTATTCTACACTGAAAAGGCTCCTGAGAATTTTACAGCACTTTTCTGACTTGGAGACTTCTTTTCCGTGCCCCTCACTTCCCCTCACACTGGATGAAAAAAAGTTCACTGCTGTCCCCAAAGCCAAGCAGCTTCCTGATTAGATGACCATACAAGTCTTATTTCATCATTTCAAGTGAAAAAGTATCTTTATTTTTAACTTCAAGAACAGACCACAATATAACACTCAGCCAGAGTAGGCATTTTGTTATACAGTGCTATGTTGGAGCCTCTTGAAAATCATGATGGATTCCTTGAGGAGCAGCCAGAAATCTTCTAGATAATCTATCACCAGGAGGGGTGTAGCATGGTGGGGAATGAGGAAATTCAATCCAAAAGAGTCACAGAATATGATATTATTTAGTCCGACCCCACTTGTGCAGTTGGAAAAACAAGGTCAAGAGAAGAGATATGGCACAGATAAAGCCATGCAGCAAGTTAGTGGAAGAGCAATAAAAATCAAGGAGTAGTAACAACCACTACAGCTAACATTTACTGAGCATTTACCATGGATTAACTACTGTCTTGGGAGCTTGTCATCTACTCTCTGATGGTTTATTCTTAAAAACATCAAACTGTAAGTTGGTTTATATAGATCAAAAATCAACATAAGTTACTATTATCAAAATGTGTCTGTGGTGATGTTGTTAACTTCAAGGTCAAGAAAGAGTTCAATATTTCCAAACTATATAATTGTCCAAAATGATCTTGACACAATATTTTAAGATTAGTTGTTATTATAACATTAATACATGCCCTGATAAAAGAAGAGAGAGAGGGGAGAAAAAGATAAAAATACTATAGTTTTCTTGCCTCCTCTCTCCACACCTCAACAATTGTCCCACTCCTTAGTGGTTATCATTTTTAAGAGTTTCCTGTGAATCCTTCAATAAATAAATTAAGTATATACATGTATATACATATATGTATATTCTTTTATATAAATAAATTACAATATACTACTAAGATTTTGTACTTAATATTTATTAGACACTTCTCCATATCAACAAATATATTCATTTTAATGGTTACATTAGTATTCCCTTACATGGATGCACCATAATTTATTTAAACAACCCCTTTCTGAAGGGCATTCAGGCGATTTCCACTTTGTTAAAATTTTTTGCTGTTATAATGATGTGATACATATATGTCTGTATGTATTACATATAAATGTATGTATAATCATCAGTAAAATTTGAGTCAAAGAGTACCCATCTTTTAATTTTCACATATTCTGCCAAATTATGCTCTAAAAAAGAATGTTTAGTTTACTCTCTTACCAACAATGTATGAGAATGTCCATTTTCCTACACTGTGGTTAATACTGGCTCTTCACCCAATTTCTTTTTTATTTTTATTTCTAATTACAGTTTACATTCAATATTTATTCAGTTTCTTAATATTTGACAATTTGATGAGGAAAATAAATACTATTCAATATTGTTTTCATTTGAATGTCCTTAATTATAAATTTGTTCAAGCATCTTTTCTATCTTTATTATTATGTTTATTTTTCTATGACTGTTCATATACTTTATTGTGTTTTCTATTGAGTTATTTTATTTTTTCATATTAGTTTCTAGGAACTCTTTTTATATTTATAAATTTATCTCTCTGTTATATGCATTGCAAATATTTTCCTCATTTATTGGATTTTAAAAACATTGTTCATGGTATTTTTGTCATGTATAAATTTCATATTTTTATATAGTCAAAGTTATCAAACTACAATTTCTGGAGATGCATCTGTATTTCTATCTATCTATTTATCTACCTATTATCTTTCTAAATTTACCCATCAAATTAGCCTTTAGAGAATATTAAATACATTAGCTTCTAAAGATACTGGATATAATATTTATTTTGAAAGTAAGGGGTTTATTTGTGGGGAATAACATATTAGAACTCATAAGAAATCTCATAGTCAGGATAATGAACCTGAGTTTAATGCTGTAATTCTTTGTATTTGAACATTATTAAATTACAGTTCAATGTTTAGTGGTATATACTTTAGAGGGAGAATTTATGTCTCTATGTGCCGTACACCATTAGGCAATATCAAGCATTTCCATATATGTTACAAACTAATATCCTGTGAGATAGGTATAAGTACAATCATTTTCAAGATGGAGATATTTGATGCAAAAAGAAGTTAAGTAGGTTGCTGAAGGTTACACAGCTACTCAGAGCTGGAACACAAATTTTTAGACAAAAAACAAAGGAGTTTTTCTGATTCCAAAACTAGTGGCCTTTCCAGCAGACCACATTCAACTAATATTTCACTATATTGCATTAAAAAGATTTATTGTACAGAGATAAACAACTAAATTAAACAAGTCTATGCCCTTAATAAGCTTACAATTTAATAGGGAAAACATACATGTAAATAATAAATTATAAATATATTCCAAAAAGTAGAAGAATAAAAATGGATTATGACTTAAGGAGATTGAGAAAAACTTCATGGAAAAAATAATTTAAATCAAGTATTGGAGAATGTGTACAGAGAGAACCAGTGGAAAACTGGAGAAAAACACATTCCAGTCAAAAAATAATACATGAGCAAAGGCCCAAAGGTAAAACGTAGCCAGACCAAAGGTTTCATCGTAAGGTGAGCTTGGCCTGGTAAGCTGGATCTTGAATACCATGCAAAGAACTTTGGATTTTTTCCTCTATCTTAGAAACATGAAATAAACTCACCTTATTTTTACTTTGTGATGACATATAATCATTTTTTGGTAATCAAGAATCTATAAATATGGGTATTAAGAAAATATTTTGCAAATATACAAAATGGCCCTGCAAAAATGATGGAAACAACTATGAGAAACACTATTTTCCATATCTACAGAAATTTGAACTTCCAAGTGACTTTCACAAATGTTCATTCCTTTCAGAAAACAATAACTAACACATAATAATGTTAACTCTATACCAGGGACTGTTTTAAAATTTTTGCATGGTTTTTTTTTTTTAGGTTGTTAGGCTTTATTTTAAATAGAACATAAATGCATACCTATTTACATAGATAAACATGGACTCATTCTGTCTCCAACTTGTATATTTTTTAAAGTTTTATTGTTATTCAATTACAGTTGTATGCTTTTTCTCCCCATCCCTCTACCCCACCCCAGCCAGTCCCACCTCCCTCTCCCACCTCTACCCACCCCATTGATTTTGTCCTCTGTCCTTTATAGTAGCTCCTATAGACCCCTCTCCGGACTATCCCCTCCCCAATCCCCTCTGGCTATTGTTACAATGTTCTTAATTTCAATGTCTCTGGTTATATTTTGTTTCCTTTTTTCTTCTGTTGATTATGGTCCAGTTAAAGTTGAGATCATATGGTATTTGTCCCTCACCGTCTGGCTTATTTCACTTAGCATAATGCTCTCCAGTTCCATCCATGCTGTTGCAAAGGATATAAGCTCCCTCTTTCTCTCTGCTGAGTAGAATTCCATTGTGTAAATATACCATAGTTTTTGGATCCACTCATTTGCTGATGGGCACTTAGGTTGCTTCCAGTACTTGGCTATTGTAAATTGTGCTGCTATGAACATTGGGGTGCACAGGTTCTTTTGGATTGGTGTTTCAGGGTTTTTAGGGTATAATCCCAGCAGTGGAATTGCTGGGTCAAAGGGCAGTTCGATTTTTAGTTTTCTGAGGAAATTCCATACTGTTTTCCACAGTGGCCTCACCAGTCTGCATTCCCACCAACAGTGCACTAGGGTTCCCTTTTCTCCGCATCCTCTCCCACATTTGTTTGTTGATTTATTTATGTTGGTCACTCTGACTGGTGTGAGATGGTACCTCATTGTGGTTTTAATTTGCATCTCTCTGATGGCTAGTGATGCTGAGCATCTTTTGATATGTCTCTGGGCCCTCTGTATGTCTTCCTTGGAGAAGTGTCTGTTCAAGTCCTTTGCCCATTTTTTAATTGGGTTGTTTGTCTTCTTGGAATTTTTACATGTTTTATTAACTCATTCAATTCAGTATTAATCCATTCAAACATCAAAAGCATCTCTTGAAGGCATGATCAGTATCTCCACTTTACAGATCAGAAAACTGAGGCACAGAGAAGTTAAATAAGTTGTCAAGGTTAAATCCAGGTTTCAGTCTTAGATAGCCTGGCTCTTAACCACTGTTAGCCACAGTCTGTGTTCTGTTTTATACTGTCTACTTAGGAATCCCTGCAGGAAACTTGTCTGGCACAAAATTAACATTATGGGATCACCAGCCTCTGTTTACATCCTGCCACTGCCATTCTATTATGGCAGAGCTGAGGTCTTCAGACATTTTTCCAATATTGATACATATTTGAATAGAGTATGGACGAGGACAAAGTCCTGTAGCACTCCACTAAATATCTCTCTCCAATAATGAACATTCTCTAGAGCACAGGTGGCAAACACAAGGCCTGCAGGCCAAATCTGGCCTTCTACCTTATTTTATCCAGCCTGGCACCTTGTTTCTACCCAGCAACAGCAGCGACAAGCTCTCGCTTAACAGTTAAGGAGTACTTACATTTATAACAGTCCTAAAATTACATTCAGCCCTTTGAAGACAACCACGAGGCTGATGTGGCCCCCCATGAAAATGAGTTTGACAACCCTGCTCTACAGAATAGTAATTGATATCTTACATTTAAATTTAGAGATTATACATTTATAGATTGCAAAATGCTTTCACATACATAATCAAATTTAAACCTCATATCTAGCCTGTGAGTTGTCCCATTTTATAGATGAGTACACCAAGGCTGAAAGAAATTAACAAACAACTTTTCTTGAGGTAATTGGACAACATTCAGAAGTAAGGAGGCTGAAGAAAAAGGGTATGCAAAAGCATGGAGGTGTGTATATATATATATGAAGGACAGATTACCTAAGGTGTAATTAATCAATTACAGATGAGAAGATAGATAGAGAGATGTGGAGATTCATACCCCACCCCTCAGATGGAAGAAAGGAGCTGGTAGGAAAAAGATAGGTCAGTCTTTGTGCTAGCTAGCAGGGGGCACAGAACATTCACAAATCAATTTCCTCATCTGTAAAATGGGGTTAAGATCCAGACTTGGCAGGTTTCTTGATAGGATAAAATGAAATCATGTGTGTAAAGTATGTGGCATCTGTGCTTGGCCTGTGGTAGGCACTCAATAAGTGTTACTTCCTTGTCCACAACCCCAATACCTTGAGAATTTCAGTGCACCAGAATCAGACTTCCTGTCTCTAAAGCTCTTCACCACTACACTTTAATATTATTATCTACCACTTAGACTAGAGAGGTGCCCTATTGTTAGGTTTGTAACTAGGTAGTGGTGGAGAGGTTAAGATACTCCTTGGAGCTTGTGCTTTCTACCACAGATCTTCATTTTCTTCTGTTTCTTCTCATTTTTCTCATGGCTACTTTTCCTCTGTCACCATTTGACACATTTCCTGAGGGTGTGTAGTGTTTGAAGACCATCAGAACTTATTTTTCAGGGGCCCTTCAATAATAATAACCTCTTTTTATTTAATGTTTACAGTGGTTAAAGATTTTTCTGTTTATTTTAACTTTGATTTTCATGATAATTTGATTCACGGAGGTGAAATAGGCATACCAGTGCTTTGATCCACTATTGAACAAATAAGGAACCAGACTCAAAGTCACATAGTAAGTAAATGTCAGAATTTGAACTAGAACTAAGGTTGTCTCACTCTAAATCCTCTTATACTTGAAATATGACAAGAAGTTATTGATTGTGCATCAAAAGCCATACATCAGAAACCAGAAGGGCACCACTGAAAGCAAGCAACAACACAACCATTGTTCCCCTAGATAATGTTCATTATCTTGCATGAGGAATATCTAAATCATATATTGGTCTCCTAAGCAAAAGCAAAACTAACATATTCCTACAAAGGAGCAAATATTTGAGATGCAAAATGCAACTGTTCTGCTTAATAGATGGATAATCATTTAGGAGAATCTATTTTCATCATCAATATAAATGTTTCTAATTTATTTTCTGTGCTTACAAAAAAATGGTGGTCCGAATGCTCTTTTCCCCCTTTTGTACTATGTTGTGTTCTGCAGGTTTCTTTCCTTTTCTTTAACCTGGTCTCTAAAAGGACCTCTACAGAAGTTAATATCTGGAGTGAAATTTGCTTTCAAGATGTGAATACAGTAGGACAGTACTTTAGGTCAGTCCATCAAGTATCTTCCTATTTTTTTAAAGATTTTATTTATTTATTTTTAGACAGGGGGAAGGGAGGGAGAGAGGAGGAGAAATATCAGTGTGTGAGAGATACATCGATTGGTTGCATCTCATATGCCCCCAACTGGGGAACTGGCAAAGTAGAAGTAGACCCTATTGTGAAATACAAATATGTCACCTACTTGAGAGTAAGATCCATGAGGGCAGAAATCATGTGTGTCTTAGTCATCTTGGCATCTCTGATTTAACACAGCCCTTGGTACCTAGATGTGTTTGCTAGAAAATAGTTCTAACTCGTGTCTATGTCCTTTTCATTATTGTCACAAACAATTCTGTTCTATATTTAGTATATTTATTCAATGGATATTTATAAGGTTCCTCCTATGTGAATGGCACTGTACATTGAATATTTTTAAATTAATTAATTTATTTTTATTCAGTTACAATTGTCTGCATTTTCTCCCCTTCCCTCCACCCCACCCCAGCCAGTCCCACCTCCCTCCCCCACCTCTACCCTCCCCCTTGATTTTGTCCATTGAATATTTTTCATATATATGTTGAATGAATACATGAAAGATATCTTATTGGCATCCATTAACACAATAGCATCAAAGTGTGTTCATTTATACGCTTAGCTAGCTGACTAACAGGAAAGGAACAGACAACTGGGAACGTAGCACAAGACACAAGAACTGAGGGAAAGGAGACCTGAGTGATCCATTCTTGGAGGTCACAGGTGGAGGGGCACTGGTCTGGAGGCAGGCCACTTTTCTAACACCTTATTACCAATAGCATGAGCAAAGTAACACTTCTTTATGTACATGTTCATTCAACAATTTATTGAACACTTACATTAGCTAGAAGACTTAGTCCCTGCCCTCAAGAAGAATGTATAGTTGTGGAGCATAATGAAAGAAATTTGGGCTTTGAGTCAGTCTGAAAGTATTGCTAGTTGGGAGATCCCAAGGGAGTTGCTTGAACTCTCTGAACCTCAGTGAAATGGGATGACTACACCTCTGACAGAGAGTTATTTTGCAGTCTTAAACCCACTCTTGTAAAATGCCTGTACTTAGTATGTGTTAAGAAATTGATCATTAGGGTTCCCTTTTCTCCGCATCCTCTCCAACATTTGTTTGTGGATTTGTTTATGTTGGCCACTCTGACTGGTGTGAGATGGTACCTCATTGTGGTTTTAATTTGCATCTCTCTGATGGCTAGTGATGCTGAGCATCTTTTCATGTGTCTCTGGGCCCTCTGTATGTCTTCTTCCTTGGAGAAGTGTCTGTTCAAGTCCTTTGCCCATTTTTTAATTGGGTTGTTTGTCTTCCTGGAGTGCAGTCGTGTGAGTTCTTTATATATTTTGGAGATCAGGCCCTTGTCTGAGGTATCATTGGCAAATATGTTTTCCCATACTATGGTATATTTACACAATGGAATTCTACGCAGCAGAGAGAAAGAAGGAGCTTATACCCTTTGCAACAGCACGGATGGAGCTGGAGAGCATTATGCTAAGTGAAATAAGCCAGGCAGTGAGGGACAAATACCATATGATCTCACCTTTAACTGGAACATAATCAATAGAAGAAAAAAGCAAACAAAATACAACCAGAGACATTGAGGTTGGGAACAATCTAGCAGTGGCCAGGGGGGAGTGGGGTGGGGACAGTGGGAAGAGGGGATTGCAGGAACTATTATAAAGGACACATGGACAAAATCGGGGGGGATGGTGGGGGTGGGGGAGGGAGGTGGGTTCAGCTGGGGTGGGGGGGAGGGAAGGGGAGAAAAGGCATACAACTGTACTTGAATAACAATAAAAATTAAAAAAAAAGAAATACTATGCAAATAAAAAAAAGAAAGAAATTGATCATTATAATTATTATTGACCTAACAGCCTTAAAACCTTTATATTCTAGCTGCAGTGGAGGTATAAAAGGGGTAAAAAAAACTGAGATACTTACCTCCAATGAAAGGCAGAATGAAATATAAACTATCATTGGTCATAAGATTGCAGACCAGAGTAAAATATTACAATTTCCAACTAACTCTGAGGGTTGGGGAAGGCTTCCCAAAGACTATGACATTGCATATTGGTCCCAAGAAGATGAGGATAATTTCCATAGATAGGAAGGGGAAGATATGTATCTGTATACTATCTTGCCCTGTAACACAAAGGTATTCCTGTACCAGAAACAGAATTATATTGGATAGGATGATAAAGAAAAGGAGAGTGACACAGTTAAGATTATGTCTCTATAACAGCAAACATACGTTCTGGCAGTGAATAAATGTATCATCAAGAATCACTTTATACAGACTCAGGCAAAGAAAGTAAAAAAAGAATTGGAGCTGAGTATCAGGATAAAATCATTTTACTAGAAAGATGGTTTTGATTGTGAGATGATCTCCAAAAGAAAAGAAAATAATCCTCTGCTCGTGCATTCCATTAACTAGAAAATACCTTGGATACGTTTGAATCTTTTGATTGTCCAATTGAATGAAAGTCCTAAAACAGGAATGGAGAACATTCCCTTGGAAATTGTGCTCTGGCAGTCTAGACAATCAGTCCTACCCATACTCATTTTAACAATCTGTACAACAAACATAATATAAATCTTACTGCACAGTTGGACATTGTAGTGTATAATGAGTTGTACTCTGTTTCATGGCTGTGCATTGCCTGATTGGAATTAGGTCTCTCTGAGGTCATACTGTCATATGTCCTTTTCAGAATTTAGGACCATTACAGGCACAGATTCTCCTTAGCTTGAGTTTCTCCACTGGGTCATCTCCCCAGTTACTTACATCTTGATTATTAGGTGATGAATTTGAGTGAAAACAGGGTCCATATTAACCCACCTATAATTATTTTCTAGGTTGCTAATTTTAGGCCTTGAGTTTATAACTGGACAGAAAATAGCATCAGGTTTTGGCTCCTCTACAATATACAGCAACAGGTTTTCCCCTAAGACCCAGAGTAGAGTGAAAATATGGAATTTGAGCAAATTCCTAGGGGTACAATACCCCAGAGTCACATAATATGACTAAACTCAAGGAGAGAGAGGGGTTGCTTTATAAGGGTAAGATTCAGCCATGCACCCATGAATCATGCCTTGGGGCATGTTACTAACCTGTGAGCAGTGGAGAGAAAATCAGCTCCCATTCTGCATGAAAGGACACCCTGAGTTGTGTCTTACAGTCCTCTGCCATACCGGGGAGGCCCAGTGTGGTCCCTGAACATTCCAGGAATGGAATTGATTGAGGAAATGGTGTGGCTTGGAGGGGGGGGGGGCAGAGTGTGATTTCTCAGTTGTGAGAGACCGTCTTTTCACCTCCTCCCTTTCTTTTCCAGAAGGTGGACTGAAGCTTTAATTAACTGTGCAAACTTGTCACATGGGAGTTGTTAAAAATGCAGAATCACAGGTTCTCTCTTTAACAAGATCCCCAGGTGATTCATATGCACAATAAAGTTTGAGAATCCCTTCATTCAATCCTCTGGGCCTGTTTCCTCTTCTGTTACATGGGATTGAGAACACCAGCCTATCTGTGAGATTGGCTATGGGAAGCAAATGAGATAACCGGGGGTGACAGTGTACTGGAGCCATTTGTTACATTTCCAGGAGTTTTTTTAGGACAATTGTTAAGCCGTTGGTTGTTTGAAATTGGTCTATGGTGGGAGTAGTTGCAGACCCTACAAATCTGCAGATCCTACAAATAAGAGATTCTTGTTTGCTTTTCAGAGACCCAGTTTATCTGCACTCCACTACAGAGCCTGAACCAGGTGAAAGCCAACACCTGTGGGCATGGAGTCCCCCCATATCCAGCACTTGCTGTATACTTGCAGATCCCTATGGGATTTTGGAAGCAGGGGCACAAGCCTGAGTTTAGCCCTAGGTTCTGGATAACAAAACAGGGAGTGGATCTAAGAAAGAAGGAAAGATACCAAAAGAGGAGGCTTCCCAGCCTCAACCTAAAATTCCCCATTTGGGCTCCCCTCCAGTTCCTTGGAGCCTGCACTCCACAGCTGGA
Organism: Desmodus rotundus; assembly: GCF_022682495.2. NCBI lineage: Eukaryota > Metazoa > Chordata > Mammalia > Chiroptera > Phyllostomidae > Desmodus > Desmodus rotundus. The sequence goes on from NC_071400.1 coordinate 16,173,604, forward strand.
TCTCATTACTGTATCCCTCACTGGTTAGGGGCTCAAAGGCCTTGTTCTGTTACAGGACAGAGGGTCTGCACTTTAGCAGCAAAGGAAACCAGGCCCAGCACAGCACCACTGGGCCCTGTCCGAGGAATCTTTGAAAACGAGTTTTCAAATCATTAAGGAAATAAAAATGAAAAACAAACCATGAGAGAGGAGCAAATCCGCTTGCCAGCCAGCTTACTTAATGCACACAGCACATTAATGGGACATTAAGATCACACTAAAAAGAAAGAAGCATTCATTCCTTGCAGCTCTCTGGTTCACACAGGGCAAAGATGAACTTCAACAGCTTTGCAAGATGATGATCAGTCTCTCAGAGGTACCATAAGCATTTGTGATCCTGAGGTTGCTATGGCGGCTGGTTTTGTGTTGAATAACAAACTACTATATAAACTTGGGCAAATCTACATAAAATATACCTGTGGTGCCATGGCTTTCTAACTCACTCACCCTGATATGTGATTGAAGAAACATGAACACAGCAATGGGGCATGGACATATGTTCTGCCAGTAAAGTGGCTTCTCAGGTAGTTTCAAGTGGCTATTTATTTCTCTGACTAAACTGCCATTAATTGCCAGAATAGCTTTTCTGGAATTATTTTTGCTAGCCTTTTAGAATAAATGGTATGATAAAGGACACTTGGTATTTTTTCAGATAATATAAAGCACAGCCTAGTGAGTATGTTTCCAGTTTGATGCTCAGAAATATAATACTCTTCTTTTGGACAGAGTACACATTCAGCCCATGTTTGTGACAAAATGATGTTTTAATATAAAATAAAACCCCAGAAACTCACCACTATATTGTTTCTCTGTCTTTTATCTCTTGCCTCTGTGAGCCACAACATTCCATGGAATCCAGAATTATATTATCACAGCCCAACTTCCCTTTGTTCGAGCAGAACACATTGCAGTTCTCTGAATATAACACAATATTGTCAGTTCCAAGCAACTCCCCACTTTCAACCTCCCCCCTATTTTGTTCCATTACTTTTCATAAAGAAGTTGCAGTAGAACAAATTATATGTCTATTTGTAGCTAGTTTGCAACCTTCACAAAAGGGGTTTAAAGACTGCTTCAAAAATATATCATATATCATCAGTCCATGCTTTATCTCTGCTGATGACCAAGATATGACGTTCTCTCAGAAGCAAGGTAACTACATTCCAGTTTTCACAGAGCAATGTTGTGTTATTCTGTACTTTTTTGTCCTGATGTCCAAGATAACATCTAAGCCATGAACATTTTACTTTCTTCTGGAAATGCAGCCAATCAATAATCCACACAAAGTCAACCTCCAGCTGGGAAAGCCACTCTCATCTCAGAGGTGAGTGCAGTATGGTGATGATTCGTGAGAGCTTACAAATGGCAAAACCAGGTGTCTGGGTTTCCAAGTGATATTAAAGGATCTCCCTAACATTACTGAGACTTGAGCGAGATTGAACTCCAGCTCGGTACCAACTGCAACTAGGAAAAGTATAAAGGAGTTTTTGATTTTCCTGTTGCATTCTTTCACACAGCCAACTTTTACAGAGGGTAGCCACATGATTGGAGCCTGGGATTTCACTTGGCTCTGAGCCATCAGCAGTAACACATGTGTAGGGACTCACAGTTCCTTCACTAGTGGGATCCTAGCACCTCCACCTCAGATGTGGGATTTTCAGGTTGTGTGATGTCTGCTTCTCAAAATTCCGGGGGGGGGGGCTACAAAGAGAAAGGAGCAGGTAGATGTGAGCTCTAATAAGTGCCCACTCACAGGTGAAAGGACACCCAGGAAGCAGACCAGGCTAAACCCCACACCACTAGCTAGGCATTAGGCAGATTTTCCAGAGTAGCAGCCTTGGACTGACCCTTGCTGATCTCAATTCTACCTCTACATAATGCACGTCAGCCACCAAGCCACGGGCAATGGAACTTGACCCTGAAACTAACCACTGCCCACCCAAGCAAAGATTGGGGAAGTTCTTGAGCCTTTTCTTTGTCTATAAGACTAAGTTAATCAATTGGAAGTTTCTAATGATAAGCAAATTATAGTAATGAATGGGCCTTGCTCCTTATCTGAAATGTCATGATAGCATCTGCAAGCTGAAAGCTCAGCATACTTTCTAGCACGAGTAGCAAAGGAGATCTGAAGTGTAGTTCTAGCTATGTCACTGACATGTTGGCTAACCTTTAGCAGGTCACTTTTGGTCTCTGTGACTCAGTCTTCCCATCTGTACAAGAAGGAAGTTGGATTAGATGACCTGCAAGGCAACTTCCAGTTCTGATTGATATTAAAGGAACCTGTGTGACACAAACTGGCTTTATAGCTAGGCTGCCCCAGGTGGTTATCAGAAGGTTCTCTCTCTTTCTGCTACATGTCCACTTCAGACCAAGTTGCTACAGTATAAGACTCAACAATAAGTTGGTTGCAGCAAGAAGCAAAAAACTCAACACACACAGCAAGAACATATGCCACCACACAGTATTTTCTCAGCTAAACAGATTTTAGACACATGTACACAGCACCTAAGTCACAAATCAACAAGAAAACATGTGAACTTCATAGGTGGCTTTTTCAAGATGTTCAAAATGTTCTAGGATATAAGCTCACCAGGTCTATACACACTCCCATCCCCTAGAAGGCATAGGATCCCTTTAATATCACCCTGCCTTGGTTGCAACAATCCATCAGCCTTTAGTTATCTCTTACCCTAAACTCAGTTCAGCTCTACACCCTAGGTCCCAGATTTCCTTGGTCCCAGGCCAACATATGAATCCTCTCCTAGCCACAGCTGCCTCTAAAACAACAGCTTGGTATAGAGCCTGCCTATAAGGAGCAAAATTCTGAAGTCTACCTCTAGCCATGTCACTGATATGATGGCTAACCTTTGGCAAGTCACTTTTTTCTCCCTATGACTCAGTTTTCCCATCTGTACAAGGAGAAAGTTGGATTAGATGACCTCTTAGGCAACTTTCAATTCTGATATCGAATGCTTCTGTGTTTTAGGACACAAACCCTGGTCTACAAATCAGGAGGACTGGGTTCTAGTTCTATTTTTGCTACTCACTAGCTCTGGTTGTCCAACTTGTACAGATGGAAAAAGTCTTGGACGTCATGGAGACCTTTGAAGCACACCATAAAATAATGACAATCACTTTGCCATCACCAGTCTCTCACTCACTCTGCCAGCCACTTTGGCTTTTTTTTTTTGAGTTCCTAGAACATTACTAACATGCTCCCTCCTCAGGGCCTTTGCACTTCCTGTTTTATCTGCTAAGATTTATTGTCCTTTTCACTTCCTTCAAGTCAAATGTCACCTTCTCAGTAGGGCTTTCCTTGGCTTCCCAACCAAATATTCTAAACCCCGATTAAACCTTCTATTGCTTTTACCCATTTGCCATTTTTTTTCTTTTTAGCACTCATCAATAACATACCATCTATTTTACCTATTTATTTATTTTTATCATCTCTCTTGCTTGCTAGAATGTAAGCTCCATGAGGGGATGAATTTTTGTCTGCCTTTTTTTTTTCACTGTTGTCTACCCAGTGCCAAAAGCAGTGACTGGTACAGAGAATGCACTCAGAAACTATGTTTTGGATGAAGGAATAAATAGTACCAGGCACCAAATGTGCAAAAAATATTTATGGGAGAAAAATTTATAGTTGAAAAAATATCAACAATTTGCAAATGAGGGAAAGCTTCCATTATTGTCAATGAGGAGTTGACACTACAATCCAGCTTTGAAAACTCCAGTGAGTGTCAGAAAGGCAGTTTGGAGCGAAGGGTGTAAATGCTCTCTCTCTCCAAATTATGTGTTCTGATTTTGGATTAGCTAATCCTGTCAGCTCCCTTTCCAATCATTAATCTACACTTCTTTCTAAAAACACCAGAGTCCAAACACAGTACTCTGGAGATAAATGTAACCACAAAGAATGTTTACTGATTGCCAGGCTTCATGCTTGAGTCCACTTCTGGCACGATCAGCAAAGCTCACAACCACCGTATGAGATGCATACCATTTTATCCCTGTTTTTCAAGTGAGGAAACTGATTCTCAAGAAAATCCCAGAGGTTATTTCTTGCTCAGGTACACACAGCTAAAAGCAGTCTCCTTCTCTCTTATCTCCCATTGTCTGTCTCCTTCCTGTTGAAAGTCCTCTGTCCACCTCTAACCCCTGAGCCTGGACATTTGTGTTTTGGATTAGAGTATCTAAATGTGACTACAATGGTGAGGATATATTGATAATTGCAAACAGCCCATTTCTTTCTATACATAAAATTAACGAGACTGGTGTAAGTAAAGAAAAGTTGCACAGAAAAAAACTTTGTTTTCCAGTCAATTTACTGGAGTAAATTACATAATTTGAGCCCTGGTTTCCTCAAGTATAAAAAGGAGGGATACAATAGACTTCACAGCATTGCCATACAATGCAATGAGATAATATTTAGGAGTAGGCCAAGCCCAGTGCCTGGAACCCAATAACAACTGAGTAAATGCTGATTTTTTCCCTGATTTTTAAGCCTCCTCTCATTTGCAGTTACTTTCACACTCCATCCAGGACACTGCTGTGTGAGTGGAAGTGGGAAGAGAACTTGTCCATCTAAAGAGATCTACTTTTTCCTTTTATTCTTTTGCTTCCCTTGTCACTTTCATGGCCCTTACTTTAGAAGTATGGAATTTCAAGAAGTGGAGATGACCTAAAAAATAAACTCTTAAAAATGGGGAAGATCCGGAAATCCATTATGTTGTAATGAAGAACACTTAGCATTTCTTTCTTTTTGATAAATAACAAATGGCCATTCAGATCTTAATTGTGCTGATCCTAGATGAGATAAGGTTGAGATAATAAAAATTAGTGTTGTGAAAAGCAACTCATGTCAATTAAAAATGAAAAAAGATTAAACCAATACAGAATCTTTTCTATGAAAGATATGTTTCAAAATTTTTTAAGTTCATTGTTTTGCCATGGTACCATCATTTCCAGCTATGTTTGGTTATCTTGAAATACTCAATAGGGTCAAGTATATCGTATGATGACCAATTGTCTTCCCAGGTTTATTCAAAAGCTTCATTCTCTAAATGCAACTGTTTGCAGACATCTGAATATTAATACTGAAATGAAAATATTTAGCAAAATGTTTATCCTTAGATAATGCCATAATGTTATCACTTTGAATCTATCCCTTGCCTTTGTTCTGAGCAGCTCAAAGGGCTGTGAAACCACTATCTCATTAATCAAATAGCACATTCCTAAACTAGAGTTTGTGGGATGATGTAGCTGGTTAGTCATGTCAGCAGTTCCACTCTTGAAACCACATACTGTTACCAGAGGACTACTGCAGCAAAATAAAATGATATTGGGGGGGTTGAAGCTCACAACTACCTAAATGTACATGTCCTAACACAAATCATGTTCTTTATCAAACTAGTGTCCTGGTGTCATACTAATGTTTTCTATGTTCCCAATGCAGATATTAGAAAACAATGCTATCATTTTCCCAAACTAGCAATGCTAAGTAAAATGGTAATTGCAGCAGACTGTGGTCGGAAGACCTGGTTCTTGTGGAGGCTCTGTCTTTAACTTACTGGGTGTCCCATTATGTGTTCTTTCCCTCTCTGGACTGAACTTTCCTTGCCTAAAAAAGAGGGTTGAATGGACTAGTGCCTTTTATACTGTCCTGACAATGAAATACTTTCCGCCAACTAATGAGGATACTTTTATCATTTTTTATCAGTCTTCCATGTAGGTATCTGCATGTTTTCATGGGGAGAAATTAAAAATCCCTACTCCCATGTTCATAGAAGCATTGTGTCTAACAGACAATAGGTAGAAGCAACCAACTGTCCATCAGCAAATGAATGAGATAAATAAAATGTGATACATATATATACATATATATGTACATATATATACACACACACACGTGTGTGATGGAATATTATTCAGCTCTAAAAATGAAATTCTGATACATGCTATAACAAGAATGAACATTATGCTAAATGAAATAAACCAGACACAAAGGAACACTTTATGATTCAACTACATGAAATATCCAAAATAGACAAATTCATGCAGATAGAAAGTCAAATAGTGGTTACCAGGGGCTGGGGAAATGGGAACTATTGTGTAAAAATGACCAATTTTCACTTTTGCATTATAAAGAATTCTGCAGATGAATGGTGGTCATGACTGCACAACAATGTTAATGTACTTAATGCTACTTAAAATGGTTAAGATGGTAAATTTTACATTATGCATATTTTTCCACAATTAAAAATATTTAAAAGAAAAAAGCAAACAAAATATAACCAGACATTGAAGTTAAGAACAATCTAACAATAGCCAGAGGGGAGAGGGGAGGGGACAGTGGGGAGAAGGGTTTTCAGGAACTACTATAAAGGACACATGGACAAAACCAATGGGAAGGGTGGAAACAAGGGAGGGAGGTGGGTTTGGCTGGGGTGGAAGGGAGTGGTAGAGAGGAAATGCAGACAACTGTAATTGAACAACAACAAAGTAATTTATTTTAAAAAAATGTAAAGCTCCTCTGATAAGGACCAGTTTGAAAATAGCAGGGCTTGCCCTGACTGGTGTGGATCATTGGATTGGACTGCGAAGCAAAGGGTTGCTGATTCTACTCCCAGTCAGGGCACATGCCTGGGTTGTGGACCAGGTCCCCAGTAGGCAGCACACAAGAGGCAAACACACATTGGTGTTTCTCTCCCTCTCTTTCTCCCTCCCTTCTTCTATCTCTAAAAATAAATAAATAAAATCTATAAAAAGAAAGAAAATAGCATGGCTAGTAAAATTTCTTCCAGATCTGAAGTGTATCTCTGTGAATATGAGAAAAATATTATTTTATTCAGAGTTCTGGCCAAGATGGAGGTGTAAATAGAAATGCTTCACTCCTGCACACAACCAAAAGAGGAATAACAACCAATTTAAAAACAAAAAAACAACCAGAACTACCAGAAAATCAAACTGCATGGAAGTCCAACAACCAACGAGTTAAAGAAGAACCATTCATCCAGACCTGTAGAAGAGGTGGAGATGGGCAGCCGCAGGCAGGGTGGAAGAGGACAAGCTGCAACGTGGTGATGGTGGACTGAACAGTGGACTGGGGTAGGTGAGGTGACAGGTGGAAGACAAGATTTCCAATAATCGCATGAGGATAAGCCAGGAGGAACAACTGGGGAGTGAGATAAACCACACAACCCAGGGTTCCAGTGCAGGGAAATAAAGCCTCAAAACCCCTGGCTGTAAAAAACTATGGGGGTTTCAGTGGCGGGAAAAACTCCCAGTCTCACAGCAGAATCTGTTGGAGAGACCCATGTGATCATAGAATACACACAAGCCCACCCACCTGGGAATCACCTGAAAGGGCAGAATGCTCTTGTGGGAAGTGAGGACAGTGGGGCGAGAGCTGAGCAATTTAGCAAGTAGCATTGTTCTCTCTCTAACTCCTCCCTGACAGTGCCACAATGAAACGAAGTGGGTTGCCCTGCCCTGGTGAATACTAAGGCTCCACCCCCTTACAACATAACAGATGTGCAGAGACAAAGAAATACAGCCCAAATGAAACAACAGATCAAAACTCCAGAAATGGAACTAAGCAACAAGAAGATAGCCAACCTATCAGATGCAGAGTTCAAAACACTGGTAATCAGGATGTTCACAGAAATGATTGAGTATGCTCCTAAAATAAAGGAAGAAATGAAGGCTATACAAAGTGAAATAAAAAAATATATACAGGGAACCAACAGTGAAGAGAAGGAAACCAGGACTCAAATAAACTATTTGGAACAAAAGGAAGAAATAAACATCCAACCAGATCAGAATGAAGAAACATGAATTCAAAAAAATGAGGAGAGCCTCGCACAACCAAAAGAAGGACAACAACAAATTTAAAAACAAAAAACAACCACAACTGCCAGAAAATCGAACTGTATGGAAGTCTGACAACCAAGAAGTTAAAGAAGAAACATTCATCCAGACCAGTAGGAAGGGCGGAAACAGGCAGCTGGGGCAGAGAGGACACGTGGCAAGATGGTGGCTGGTGGAGTGGGCAGTCCTACATTTGTGTGTGGAAAAACCAGGAGGAACAACTGGAGAGAAAGACAGACTATGCAACCCAGGGTTCCAGTGCAGGGAAATAAAGCCTCAAAACCTCTGACTGAAAAAATCTGTAGGGGTTGAGGTGGCAGGAGAAACTCCTAGCCTCACAGGAGAGTTTGTTGGTGAGACCCACAGGGTCCTAGAATGTACACAAAATCACCCACCAGGGAATCAGCACCAGAGGGTCCCAATTTGCTTGTGGGTAGCAAAGGAAATGACTGAAAGCTGGCCCAGAGCTGAGCAAGCTGAGCCCTCAAACCCTTCCCCACATAGAGCACGACAATGAAGCCAAGTGGGTAGCCCTGCCCTGGTGAATACCTAAGGCTCCACTCCTTACTAAGTAACAGGTGCACCAAACAAAAAAATATGGCGAAATGAAAGAACAGATCAAACCTTCAGAAAAAATACAACTAAGTGATGGAGAGATAGCAAACTTATCAGATGCACAGTTCAAAACATTGGTAATCAGGTTGCTCACAGAATTGATTGAATGTGGTCACAAAATAGAGGAAAAAATGAAAGCTGTGAAAAGTGAAATAAAGGAAAATGCACAGGGAACCAACAGTGAAGGGAAGGAAACTGGGACTCAAATCAATGATTTGGAACATAAAGAAGAAAGAAACATACAACCAGAACAGAAAGAAGAAACAAGAATTCAAAAAAAAAAAAATGAGGAGAGGTTCAGGAACCTCCAGGAAAGCTTTAAATGTTCCAACATCCAAATCATAGTGGTGCCAGAAGGACAAGAGGAACAGCAAGCAATTGAAAACTTATTTGAAACAGTAATGAAGGAGAACTTCCCCAGTCTGGTGAAGGAAATAGACTTCCAGGAAGTCCCAGAAGCTCAGAGTCCCAAAGAAGTTGGACCCAAGGAAGCATACACCAAGGCACATCATAATTACATTACCAAAGATTAAAGATAAGGAGAGAATCTTAGAAGCAGTAAGAGAAAAGGACACAGTTACCTACAAAGGAGTTCCCATGAGACCATCAGCTGATTTTTCAGAAGAAATCTTGCATGCAAGAAGGGGCTGGAAAGAAGTATTCCAAGTCATGAAAGGCAAGCACCTACATCCAAGATTATGCTATCCAGCAAAGCTATCATTTAGAATGGAAGGGCAGATCAAGTGCTTCCTAGATAAGGTCAAGTTAAAGGAGTTCATCATCACCAGCCCTTATTATAGGAAATGTTAAAAATGTTAAAGGGACTTATCTGAGAAAAAGAAGAAAATCAAAACTATGAACAGTAAAATGACAAGAAACTCACAACTATCAACAACTGAACCTATAAAAACAAAACCAAAACCAAAACCAAAACAAACTAAGCAAACAACTAGAACAGGAACAGAATCACAGAAATGGAGATCATATGGAGGATTATCAGTGGGGAGGAAGAGGGGGAGAATAAAGGAAAAAGTACAGGGAATAAGAAGCATAAATGGTAGGCACAAAATAGAGAGGAGGAGGCTAAGAATAGTATGGGAAATGGAGAAGCCAAAGAACTTATATGTATGACCCATGGACATGAACAAAGGGGGAAGGAATACTGGAGGGTGGGGTGGAGGGCAGAGCAGAGGAATATGAAAGGGGGAAGAAATGGGAGAACTGTAATAGCATAATCAATAAAATATACTTAAAATAGTATTTTATTGAAGAAAAAATGGTTCCTTAATTTTTACTTTGTTATTGTTGGAAATTGAGTCAATGGCAGACAATAGTAAAGAAAAGCCTCATTTCTCCATGCTATTAAAGTGGGTTTGTGTTAACAGAAAACTGCTCTCCAAGGTTTTGCACAAAGTGCGTGCTCTTAGTTATGCTGACTTCCTTGCAGAGGGATAGTAGGCCTAGTGATTTATTTCACATACACATGATCATTGCACCAAGTTGGAAGGAGCTAATGTGAGTTACTATATTTCCCAAGTTGTTAGATTGGAAAATAAGGAAAAAAGGGCAGATAACAATGGGATTCACAGTCAAAATTCTTGAAGGCTAAATTGGCATACAGTTATCATAAAGTAAGTTTGCTTTTGGACGACACTTCAGTCAGGAGACAATTTGAGTCTTCCTAGAGCTGTAGCATCCCCTTCTAAGTTTTTTCTTCCATGCCTGAGGCCAGATGAGAGAAGAACCCACTTTTGAGTGAAGGAATTGGAATCCTTTGGACATGATTCCAGTCCATACTATCAGCCTAAAAGTAAGGCTCCCTACAGAAGGGGAGATGAACCCAGTACAGGAATGATAAACCTAGCCACGAGGCTACCTTATCAACCATTCCCAAAATGTGAAAGAATGGATTGAAGCTCTCCTTTTAGTACTAGACTTTTTTCCCACATTGGTAAAAAATAAATAAATAAATTACAATAAACAACTTCAAAATAATTCCCACTGGAGAAGAAGAAAATTGTTACAAAACTTTAGGCATGGTTGTGGCTGGGGTAGGGGAGGGGGATGGCCTATAAAGGAAAGTCAGAGAAGGGAAAGGAGAGAATTAAAGGGACAAAAGTACTTCCCTCGTTCTCAGAGTAGGAGAGGGCCAGATTACCAGGGTCTTTACATTCAAGCTTCCATGTTGAGGGATTGATTAAGGAAGTACCCTATAGGAATGCACTTCCTCAAAGAAGGATAAAAGTTGCCAAGGGAACCTTGGTTCTGTACCTTTCTGACTTGGAAAAATGTATAAAAGTATCCTAGCTAAAAAGTTTATATTAATAGCTAAATGTCTTTTAAGAGAGGATTTGAAAATTTGCTTTATGAGATACATTTCAAAACAAAGCTAATTTCTCACTGAAAATTAATTGTGCAAGCCCAGTTTGTTTACAAGCATGGTGGAAAGGCTAGATGAGTTAGAGAATTTGGGTGTCAGTCTTCACTTGGGAACTTGCCAGCTGTGAGACACTAAGAAAATCATAACTTCATTGGGCCTCAGTTTCTTCATGAAGCAAGGATAATAAAACTTTCCTACAGGGCTGTTTCCAGGCCTTCCAACTTGGAAAAGCCAAGGTGGGGCGGGGAAAGAATTACTATGCCTTATCCTCAGAAGTGATCTAGAGCTTCCCCAAGGAATTTTGTATTTGATTGTTGATATAATTACTGAGACAAACTAGCGAACATTTTCTTTCACAAATTTTGAAAGCAGGAGGGAATTCTGACCCCTCCATTTGATAGATGAAGTTCTGAGGTTAAGTGACCTGCCCAAGGTCACACAGCTATAAAGTGGTGGATCTGGGATTCAAAATGCAATCCATCTGACTCCAAGTCCAGTGCTCTTTCCTCCACACCAATTAGGTGTGGGTCTGGTTCATAAGAAGGAATGAACCAGAGAAAGAAGCTTCTCTACCTTGTAAGTCCAAGAAGGAAAACCTAATTAAAAAAAAAAAAATACCTGTGTTGGCTGTGATGGGATATGCACACAAACACAGCACAGATGTAGCAGACCATCTCAAGTTTTCCAGATCAACTTAACGCCATTTTCCTAAAAGCAGTGTTTCTAAAATGATGGGTGAAGTGAATCAAATAAAGTAGAAACAATAGGTCTGTAGTTAGCTGGATTCGGTTAGGTAATTTTAAAGACAATTCTTTTTTTTTTCCCCCTGTTTTGCAGCTTCTATACTTTTGTTAAAAAGAAAAAAGTCTCCTTTTGGATATTTGCACATCTCAGGACAATGCCCTCCTAATACCTCCAAGGGCACACAACAAGATCAAGTAGCAAATCTGTAAAATTGCATACAATTGGCTCCATGATAAGAAATACTTGTTTAATGTGGTTTGTTTTCTTCTTAAATAAAAAGATCCTATCTTTAGCCATCAACCAGTTTGAAAAACACACCATCATTGCTTATTCTGTTTTGATATTTCTCTACATGTTAAAATTCGCTGCTTTTCCCATGGCAAATCAAAGGTTTTATAGAAAATTCTTCACAGGTAAAGTAAAGCCTTAGTTATATATCTTTCTATTTTCTGATGATTAGTGCTGTGTTTCTGTTATGGTAAATAAGTATCTCATAGAAGTTCAGAGAGTCCTTTTTAGTAATGGTTTGCAGAGTGTCTGAGGAAAATAGTCAATTCCTAATCTTTATTGTAGAGCTATGTGATTCTTTTCTCCAGAAAACCTTGTAACAAGTAGCAAGAGATAAGCTTTGTAACAAAGTTGGATAAGTTGGACTAACTCCTAAGTAAATGAGTGGCTTTTCAAGAAGATAGTCTTGTTGCTGGACAAAAATGTTCTGCGCAATTAATGTTTGCAAGAGGGTCATTGAGTAGGTCAAATTTTCGCTGGTGGCAATACATCATTCAACATCCAATGGCAAGGCTGATGAAAGCATTTGATTGGCCTCAGCCATATGAACCCAAAGCCAGGAATTTCTGAACCTTGCAAAAAGAGAGGAACAGTGGGGGACAACCTCTAAAACAGCTGTAAAATGTCTCAGCTCTAAGCCTCCAGTGATTCCACTCTTTTAAAACTAATGGCTGAATTATCAAGTACTTTTTAGCCAGTGATTCATAGTAAGTCTTGGCCAAAAGAAGGTTCCAGTGTACAGTACAAGAGAAGACACTCAAACACTTTAATCTAATTCTTTATTTGAGCTGACACAAGTCATTTAGAACCTCAATGTAGCTGAATCAGTTACCCACACTCCCCGCCCCCAACACGCACACTAACTCTTACAGAAAGATGAAAACCAAGACAATGTGATGATGCAGACTTGCAGAATGTCAGGGCTGGAGACAAACTTAGATTTCAAGTTGAATCCCTCCTATCAATTTTTCAGGTAAGGAAACCGAAACCTCCCCAAAGATGAGTTGCCAAAGTGCACAAATCCTTTCTCCTAAATCCAGACATTTACTATTTAGCCAGTATTTTGTCCCATTTTCAAAAGGAAAAATGCTAAATCTTTTAGTTTAATATTAAAACTAACTCTGTCTACGTATTTTATAGTGTTTTGTTTTGTTGTGGCTTTTTTTTTTTTTTTTTTGAGGAGCTGTGTGAAAGCAAAGTCCTCCAACCCTCACCAGGTTCTCTAGTTTAACAGTTTCTGTTTTTCCACTATGCCCTTCCAGCTTTCTGCCTCCAGCCCTCTAGAAGGATAGGTACAATTACTTGGTAGCCCATTTAGTATAGCAAAGAGCCACAGTCCAGAAATGTGTGGAAAAACCAGAGGGCACCCATTTGATGCTTTGTTCCTCCCAGCTGTGCTTACTTCCCAAGGAGAGCTGCAATCCCCACAGCAGTGGCTTCCCTTGGGTTTGGGTCAGGCCCCAAGGATACTGTTATTACATAATTTTGCATTGTACCTCAAAGCAAAAAAATGTGATGAAGGAGAAAGCCTACACATCTCCTTCCTCTTCCTTCAATGGAAAAATGGGTATCATCTTCAGGGCTGTTCTGTGAACTGGGCCTTGTGCAGGACAATAATATGCTTCTAAGGACAAGGTGATTAGGCCAGCAGTGCAGTGTGTTTGATTAGCACCAACCAGCTCTTTATAGAGGGAAGATATCTTGCCTTATAGTAATAAGATCACGTCTTTTGATTTGGGTTTTCTCCCTCTGTTGATATAATCCATTATCCTGTTTGCCTTTCTTACTATATATACCAAGGCGCCGCAGCAAGGGCTTCAAGGAGTTTATAATAAGCTCCAAATCCCTCAGCTCCTGCCTTCTGCCAAAGAACCTCCTTCTTCACATTGGTGCTTTTCTTTGTCCTTTCAATGTCACTTTGAATAGTTAGGTAAAGCTATACTTGCATCACAAGGAAAAAAGAAAACTAGAATGACAACTATAAGGCTTCATGTTCAATAAGAAACAAAATTAGGCAGAGCAATTGAATCATTGTTTGCTTAATCCTTTCTGTGCTGCTTTATCTTAGTTTCACTACTCCATTTAAATAGATTTGATGAAGCCCTGGCCAAGCAGCTCAATTAGTTGGAGCATTGTCCTGCTATACCAAGGTTGCAGGTTCGATCCCCAGTCAGGGCTCATACAAGAATCCACCAATGAATGCATAAATAAGTGGAATAACAAATCTCTCTCAATCAATCAATAAAAATATAGTTTTGATAAAAACATGAAGACAAGTTTCAGAACTTGAGGTAGTAGCCAGGAGATTCATAATGAGATTTGTCTTCACAAAGGCAACAACCATAACATTTAAAACACATATACACACACACACACACACACAGTATGATGTTGCCTATCTCAGGTCAATAAATTACCCAGTCCGTAAAGCAGATAATTGCACCCACCCAGAATTTGTCCAGACACTCCCAATCATCAATATCAATCACATAAATTGAATGCAATCTCTTGGATTTTAAATATCCCTTCACAACTTTGAAAATGTGTTCACATTTGAAAATATTTTACATCCAGCAACTTTCACAGACAAATGCTTGCCAAAAAAAAATCTTGATGAGATCATTCATGGCATTTACTGACAGAGCTGGCTCATTGATAAGAGACCAGATAATATCAGAAATTGGGACTTGTGTGAAAATAATGGATTATGTTTTTGTGTGAAGTGGCAAACCTCAAGCTCTGGCAGAACTCACATAAAGCAGTCAGTATCTTCTTTCATGCTCCCATCCTCTTCACTAGCATCTGATTTATGTTTATGCAATATACTCCTGCTTAATAATGATTCATCCCAATTTGAACTGTAAATAGAAGGCAAATTTAGAGGGAATGATTTAGAGGGAAAAAAGAACCTGTGCCCTTTTCTCTTCCCTTCATTCCTAGTTCAGCCGGCTCATTTATGAATTAGTGCTCAAGCGGCCTGAATAGCAGAGAATGAATGTTTGACTAAACCCTCTAAGTATGAAAGCTCTTCACACCATTTGGTCTTGATCTGATCCAATAGTGAGGTGTAACCACTAGTGACAATAAAGCGCCATCTGGCAAAGTGAACTCTAGGCAAACAATGACAAGCAGAAGTGAAAAGAACTGCAATGATTTCCACAAACATGTGAAATACTACAAACTGTGGGACTTAGCAGCTTCCTCTAGAGGCAAGTAAACAAATGCAACACTTTGGTGGCAGCACTGATGTATGGGGGCTCCATCTCTGAGAGCAGGCTAGGCTCCATTTGCATTTAGCTAGGGAAAAAATGTATGCAGATTGGCGAACAAAAAATATATAAGCACTACTAACCAGACGTCACTTTTCCTTCGCTCTTTACTGTCAGGGTGATGTACTGGAAGTCTTTATTTCTTTCAGCTAGGGCCTCTCGGTGCCTCATTCTCCTTCCAGCCTGTTCTCATGCCTTTCTCATCACCTGCTGAGGCCTTGATCACGGACAGAGCAGACGAGCAGCGGGGGGACAATTAGAGAGGAGTTCAGACTTTGATCATTTGACCATATGTGAATACAACAGCTGACCACATGTTTTAAAAGACAACTAACTTAAATGTATTTTTAAAAATCACAAAGCAAGCATAGATACTGAAATTTACATTTTAATTATCTGGCACAATGTGGCATTCAACTTTTTCAAAATATTTAATATGGAAAAATACATTTGCCCCTTCAAAATAGGAAGGGACAGCACTTTCCTGTGTTTTCTCCCCACCCCCACGTTCGCTTCCCCCTCTAAATGTGCTCCCTTTCAGCAGAACATTTGACCACTGTGGATGGTGAAGAATTCTGTGCTGGAGATTTCAAAAGGCACATTCAAACCAGCCAAAAGTTGGGTATGATTCCTAGAGGTAAATTAAGCTTAAAGTAAGCACAATCGTTTATGTTTAAAACATTATTTTATAGAGAAAAATATCTGTCCAGCACTTAACCTATTTTTTAAGTGAGAAGAGTATATTCAATGGTTAATCATCTCTTCTTTAATTCTTTAAAATGACCATGACAAAATTCTAAAATGTGTATTTTAAAATGTGTGAAAATAAAAGAGCTTTGTTGGTGATAAAATAAAACTATTTAATACTTGATTAGCTAGAAAACAGCCTCATTGCAGCTGAAGTGCACAAATGGAGGTTTATTTGTGACTAATTCTATGAAAACATTGTCACTTCTTTGATAGTTTAAACTATCGAAGTTGAACTCTTTCAGTCTGGCTAGGTGAAATGTGGACCTATGACTATACAGCTTAGAATCCTTTCTCGTGTTTTTATATGCAATTGATGATTTATCGGTTGCTTCTGGAGATATAAGGCCCCTCCTTATCTTCTGCACCTACTAGATAATTAACATATTCATGAAATGGTTATTTACCCTCAAATAGGAGGATAATAGAAAAATAACACTAATTGTTTTGACAGCAGTTTACTTAAGAGTTATCTAGGGGAACAAATGTTTCTTTTGTAGTGTTAGGAAGACAAGCATTTATCTACTAAGCTTATTTTTGTTCTTACGGTAGACAGACCAAAGTAATCTTGGATGGGGAAAAAGGCCTAGATGAAATAATTTAAATAAAATTTCATCTCACATTTCCTAAAATATTTTGATAGTCCATTTCTTTTTTCAGTGGTGAGGAAAATTAGTAATGCAATATACATTTTAATAGCTATATACGCTAGTGTATTTATTCATTATCTGTGCATCTTTGTATTTTTTAATATATATAAAACCCTTTAATTTTAAAAATCTCCATGTTGTTTTACTTTACTTTGATATCATCTTAAATATAACTTGTTTATATCTATTATCAGATGTGTTTGAAGCATGACAATTTTTATTTTTAGGGCACAATGCATTTTTGCTTTGAAAGAGTTCATTTTTAATACAGCCTTTGAAACAAAGATTCCTTAAAAGACATTGTTCTCTTAAGTACAAGTGTCTTTACCAGGGTTTGTGTGTCACCCTGAGACCTTGGGCATCACATAGTCTTCTCTAGGATTATTTTCTCTTCTCTAACACAAGTTAATTAAACTATTTGATCTCTAAGGATTCGTCCAGCTCCAAAGAATCTCAGATTCTATAATTTCCCTAGCAAAACAAAAGTTGCCATTCAATATTCATAAGTCTTTGTTTCTTTCCTTAAGGAACTTTTCCCTGTAGTATGGAGAGATAGGTGAATGAATCTTCCTGTTTTACCTACCATTTGTCAGGCATTTTGTAGATATTATCTCCTTTAATCCTTACAACCACTCTGCAAAGTAAGCATTACTATCTCCATTTTATAAATGAGGAAACTGAGACTTACAAAAGAGATGTACCTTGCAACAAGCCTCGCAAGTAGGAACTTGTGGAACCAAAGCTTGTCATCAGATAGGAATTCTGTTACTATACAAGACTTCCTCACAGAAAGATAATTGGTATCAGAAGATTAAGTTTCTAGACCCAGTTTATCACTGATTTCCTGAGACAAATCTGCCTCAATTTCTTCAGCCCACATAGGCACTGTAATTCCAGGATCCTATCACCTACCTCATTATAGATAGAGACAAAATTAGAAGAGCAATAGTAAATGAAACACAAACCATGCATTTCTTCTAACATGACAGGGAGAAACTGTCCTTGCAGATGGCAAAAGCATGAGACCACTTTTTTTGAACACAGAATGGCATTTGGTTGAGTCTGGATTAAAATTTTTTTTTTTAATTTATTTTTTAGAGGGGGGAAGGGAGGGAGAAACAGAGGGAGGGAAACATCAAAGTGCAAGAGAAATATCAAATTGGGTGTCTCTTGCATATCCCCAAGTGGGAACTTGGCCAGCAACCCAGGCATGTTACTTGACTGGGAATTGAACCAGCAACCCTCTGGTTTGCAGACTGGCACTCAATCCACTGAGCCACACCAGCCAGGGCTGAACTGGGGTATTAAAAAAATAACTTCAAGTATGGCAGCATTCTTTATTAACATTTCTTTAGGTTAAAATAATTTTCTGCAAAGTGGGAAAATTCTGAAAAACATAATTCAATAGCTTCTTTTGAACTGAAACAGAAAATCCTACAAAATGAAAAAAAAGTTAAAAATTCTTCTCTACAAGCCAGCTTTATTTTAACTTCATATGTACTCAACACTTTAAATGTGAACATAGGGAAAATCAGCCAGATTTAAACCTGACCAAGAGTCTTTGGAGCCACTGACAAACATGGAGAAACTTCCCAGAATGTCCATTTTAAACCAATATTTCAATGAGAAATTATTTTAAGACACACAGAATCAGTCTCTTTGCCAGAGAGTAAAAGCATCCCAGCAAAAAGAAACTAAGAGAGGTTCAGAATTTGGGTTGCTGGGTAAGAAAATAAGTGTGATTACAGAAATTTTGTAATTTCCTCTTTTGTTATTTTTGTCTTTTTGTTTGTTTTGTTTACCTTGGTAATTCACTAAAATACCCTTCCAGCTTTGTTTTGTAACATTTTGGAGGCCTAGACTCCTTGGAGAATCTGATGAAGGCTATGAAACCTCTGGCAACCCCACTCCCTCCTGAAGAGTACACAGAGGAACAAATCATTTGCATGAAATTTCTAAGAGTCTGCTGCCCATCCAAGAACTCCAGGTTATGGTGACATACTTCAAACAGATTAAGATACTAATATACCACTTTCAACTACCACATTGACAATGAGTAATAAAAAGCTGAACAATTCCCAGTGTAGTTAAACAAGCAAGTTCATATACTACTGATGGGAATAGATAATGGTGAGTTTTTAAAAAATGCACACATTCTTTGATCTAGCATATTCAAGGCTGGAAAACAACATCAATGTCTATTAAAAGAAGGAGACTAGTTAAATAAGGGCAGGGATATCTGTACTTCTGGTAATGATGTATGTTGCATTTTAGAGCAAAGGCACTGTCCCTCTCCCCATAGTGACTGTAGTCAGTGACTGGGGATGAGAGATTCAGGAATTGAAGTCTATATACTAAGGGTTTAGCTGTGAGTTACCTAATGGGCCTCCACATAAGGCAATTAGCGAGACAATGAGGGCACCTGTGGGGCAGTACTGACCGGCTGTACTATTAGGGTATTTCTACGGTGGTTGTTAATCTTTTGGGGGGTTCAAAGACTCCTTTGAAAATCTAATGAGAGCTAAAGACCTATTCTCTTGAAAATGCACATATGCACAAATTTTGCATATAAGTTCAGGAGATTCTTGGGCCCCCCGAAGTGGATTCATGGATACCAGGCGAATCCTTGCTTTAAGCTTCAAACAAAGGGAAGTTCTTTTGAGGCCAGATTTGAAGGAAAAAAACAACTATATGTAGCTGAGGGGCAGAGAGTCACATAGCTCATTGAGAAAATACAAGCCACCATAAAAGGATGGCTCCTTTTCCTACTACCAACCGACAAATCACACTTACCCCCATTTCTTCCTGAAGCTATTACTGAGGAAATGCCTCTCCTATCCAAGGCCAACACTGCCACTCATGCTTCTGGCATCCTTCTCACCTGACTTTCCCAAGGTCTTCTGTTGAAGTCAGAATAAAATCAAGACTCTGTGTTTACTTACAAGGATAACACATGATTTGATTTAAATTTTGTTTAGAATACTTAGTTGAGCAAGTTTCTTGAAATCTCTGTACCTCTATAACTCCATTTTCCCATCTGTAAAATGATAATAATAATTGTCCTTACCTCATAAGGTTAGTGTGACAATTAAATGACTTAATATATGTAAAATGCTTAGGTAGAGACAGAGAATTTTAGGGCAACAAAACAATTCTGCATGATACTATAATGATGGATACATGTCATCACACATTTGTCAAAATTCATAGAATGCACATCACCAAAATTGAATCATAATGTAAACTATGGACTTTGAATATTAATGTGTCAAGGTAGTTTCATGGCTTGTAGCAAAAGTATCACTCTGGTCAGAGATGTTGATAATGGGGAAGGTTGTGTCTATGTGGTGGCAGGGGTATATGGTAACTCTACCTTCCGCTTAAGTTTGCTGTGAACCTAAAACTACTCTAAAAATATAAAGTCTAATTAAAAAATGCTCAACACACTGATTGACACACAGAAAGTATTCAATAAATGTTAGTTATTATTTTACCACCATTATTATTTAGTTAGTTACCATCATTATTTTATAACATGCTCAGGGACCTGGAAAATGTATCCATGGGGGATATGCCCCAAGAACCCCAGTGGGTGCCTGAAACCACACATAGTACAGAACTTTATATATACATTTTTTCCTATACGTACAGACATATGATAAAGTTTAATTTATAAATTAGGCAATTTCACAGATAGAAAATTCATTTTGAAGGGACCATCTGTCTACACCCCCCTCTTTCTCCTTTGTCCAAAACATTTTATATGTCTAATGTTGCCTCACTGTGTTTGAAATTCTCATGCCTGTGTGAATTCCACGTGTGTATGTACTAAAAACTTTGATTTTTCCTGTTAATTTGTGTTGATTTGATTATTAGCTCAGCCAAAAGAATTTAGAAGATCAGAGGAAATACTGGTGTTTTTTTTAGCCCCCACAGTTTTTACCATAAATCTTAGCAAACTCAGCATATGAATATTTTTTTACTTTCCTTAGTAAGTCAAGAACTTCCACCTTTTCACTTGAAGGAAGCACTTTACAGCTTCTCTGTACATATTTCAATTGCCAGCATCAATACTCTTGCAATATGGGGCTATTGTGAAGTAAAATAAGGATTACTTGAACACCGGCACTGTGATACCTCAACAGTGGATCTGATATGTGAGCTAGTTACTAAGTGACTTAACAGGTGGGGCATGTATACAGTGTAGATACCCTAGACAAAGGGATGATTCACATCCTGGGTGGGACGAGACAGGCAGTGTGAGATTTTATCATGCTACTAAGAACAGCATGCAATTTAAAATTTATAAATTGTTTATTTCTAGAATTTTTCGTTTAATATTTTTGGACCATGGTTGACCAAAGATAACTGAAACCTATTGTAGTTGCCACTATGGTTGTTTTCTTCCCTTTTAGCCCCCTGTGCTACGCTCCAGGCCTGATCATCCAAGAGAAATTCCCAGTAAGCCACACACTTTACCTTCTCCATTGTTGTCTGTGGCCCCAAGGTGTCTATAAGTTGCTTCTTACAGCACTTAGGACTCCCAACTGTTTTATGGCCTGTCTCGACACCACTCCATTGTGAGCTCCTGTGAGGCAGTGATATTCCTCCCTCCTCGCTGTATCCTCAGCTCCTAAATCAAAATTTGGCAGCAAAGCAGAGTCAATGAAGGTTTCATTGGATGAATAAATACATTTTTAAAGAAATAATAAATAGCAGGCCCTGTCACTGCATGTTCTGTTCAGTTAATCTGAGCACAGTGTGAGCAGTGCTGATATTTCTGGCCCAGTGAGTGGTCCCACACTTCCAATTCCTGTAAGCATTGCAGAGGGGGCCTTTTCCTACTAGAGATAACATTTTATTTTGCAATTCATAGAAAACAAGAGGGACTTTTGGAATTTGTGTTTGTGAGCCTAGATTTTAAAGTCTCTCTACTAATCACGCAACATGGGCCAGCCCTGAGATTGGGGCCTTAGAATGGGCAGCCTCTTTCTGAGCCTTCTCTTAGTGAAAGCATCATTATTATGCTTCCCTTGGATTCATGAGGAGAGAAGAAACTAACTCTGTAGTGTTTTCCAAGGAAATGATCTGTATTATTTTCCACTTAAGCCTGCACTCACCAGTGATAGTCCCAAATAAAAAGATAAAGATTTCCACCTTCTCTGCCTCTATCCATCGTTCTCTCCCATCTTCACATATACCATTTTGTATATAAATGCAAATTTATGTATATGTCTCATGTATATATGTTATATAATTATGTCATGGCATTAGAATTCAGAGTTATTTTTCTTCACTCTATTTTTCAATATTGTATATTTCTGAATATTTTCATAATAGGAGAACCTGAATGAAAACAAAAGAGAATTTGGATAGAGATATAGTGCAGGAGAAAAACTGTAGACATGTACACCATGGCATGGAAAGTAAATGCATAAAGAATTTTTTTTTAAAAAAAGGCCTGTGTCCTACTTCTCACCAAGCTTTAGCAGTCTATATCCAGAAAGGTAATTAGGGTAAGACAGAGAAAAGCTCACTGTACATTAGGAACTGGACAAACTGGGTCTGACCCTTCTTTCTGCAAATTCTTTAAATTCTCAGAGCCTCACTTACTCCATGTATGGATAATAATACCTAGTTCACAGTATTACTGTGAGGATTATATGAAATGTTTTTAACATACAACTGTAATTGAATAACAATAAAAATTTTAAAAAATACAAAATCTGGATAATTTCTAAAAATGTTTTCTAAAAATCTAAATTAGAGATTCTCAATTTTTTATTTTCAAAATATTTTTTTCATGGCAAATATTTTATAGATACCCCACCAAAACCACTGGGTATTAGTGAATTGAGAAAATATGTGACAAAAAGCAATTAAGCACTTAACACCTACTAGGATGGGTTCAAAAATAAAGGAAAATAGGTGTTGGTGAGGGTGTAAAGAAATTGGAACCATTGTACATTGTTGGTGGGAATGTGAGATGGTACAGCCACTGTGGAAAACAATTTGGTGGTTCCTGAGAAAATTCAACATGGAATTACTACCTGACCTAGCAATTCCACTCCAAGGTATATAGCCAAGAAAAATGAAAACAGGGACTCAAACAGATACTTGTATGCCGATGTTTACAGCAGCATTATTCACAATCACCAAAAGGTGGAGACAACCCAAATGCCCATAAACAGATACATGGATAAACAAATATGTAGTATTCCATATATATAAAAAATGGAATACTAAAACAATAAAAGGAATGAAGCACTGACACATGCTACAACATAAATGAACTTTGAGAACATTATGCTAAGTGAATATCAGGCATGAAGGGATAAATATTGTATGATTTGACTTATATAAAATCTCTGTAATAGTAAAATCCATAAAGACAAAGCAGGATGACGGCTATTGGCGGGGATGGGGAGATTAGCGGGTGGCGGGGATGGGGAGATTAGCGGGTGGAGGGATGGAGCAAAAAGGAAAAAGGACTCATGGACATGGACAACAGTGTGGTGGTTGCTGGGGGGAGGGGTTATGAGGGGACAAAATGGTAATGGAAAAATACAATAAACAATTAAAAAAAAAGACAAAGTAGATAAGAGGTTACCAGGGTTTGGGGGAGAGCTATTGCTTAATGGATACAGAGTATCTGTTCCAGATGATGAAGCTATTTTGGAAAGAGATAATGGTAATGGTTGTACAACTTTGTAAATGTAATTAATGCTACTGAATTACTCTTAAAATGCTTAAATTAAAAATTTTATGTATCTATATGTACACAACTTTAGAAAACAAATATAAGAAGCTACTGTAAATTCATTAATGCCTTGCATATAAATGTGAGATATGTTGGTTATTCAATCTGCATATGGATTTGAGGATCATTTACATGGATTTCAGTCAGTCTTCTCACCTCTAGCACCCACCTATCCTGATAGAGAACTATAGATATAAATCATTCAAGTTAATACAAAACTTACACCTCAAACATCTGGATAATAGCCTCAATTTTTCATTTTGTGTTGAGAATATAGTCTTAGCTATTGGAGTTTGGTACAAAGATATACACACGGCAAATATTTTCTAAATGCTTCTTCAAGAGATGGGACTTTTTAGTATAATATCCAAGCACTAGTTCATATAAGCCAATTAGAGACTGTAAATAAATGAGTGTGTGTTTTGGGGGAAGGGGAGCAGTAGGCAAGATGTGTTATAAGAAACTGAAAGGTCCTGCTGGTGAATCCTGGGCAATTGCTTCCTTTCAGTAGAAGCACCAAGGATGGAGAAGCCTGGCCTTTGCCCCATATGGGTTCCTGCAGGGGCAAAGGGAGGACAAACTGCTAATGTGACAGAGATGTACCATGCTGCATATGGCCCACAGATAAACAGGTCTGCAGCTGTCAGCCTAGTGCCTTTCATGAGCCTTAAAAGTGAATCAGAGAGAAAACAAAGAAGGGTAGTTTTTAAGACCTGTAATTCTCACCATTGCTGGAAGTAAATTTGAGGCATCTGAGAGAAACAGAGCTCATATTCAAATTTTATATAAAAATGAACAAGAAAGGGAGATGGGGAGGGGTGATTGGAGAAGTTACAGAATAGATAAAGGAGACAGAGCACACATTCAAAATATATTGAGAGCTTCTACCAGTCATTGTTCAGTAAGAGTTGATGAATGTAAATTCCTATGTTGCCACCAGTATAAATAGTACCAAACACTACAACAAAATGATTCTTTTTCTTTTCATTCTTTAAAAGTTAGCCAAAATCACAAGCTGATTCCTTTGGCTTACATGGGTTTGTTTTTTCCTCTGGAATGTGCATGTGAAAATGTCTTTAACCAAAAGACATTGATCAATTTTTTCAAATGCCTGCAAGTTGTTTTTGGTGGCCATACTTTACAATAATCAGCCCTTACACACTGGAGGCATTTCAGCCACATTCATTACATTCTCTGATCTCAATAAAGTTTAACCTATTAACAAAGGAGTGCATTTCTTTACAGTTAGAACAAAATTTGCCAATACACAAAATTTTGTTAAATGATACCTTTTCTTCCATTCATTGACATGATAGGATTGGAGACATATTTTACTGGGGGGAAGGGGATTGATCCTTCTATTAAATCAAATTGCCCACTATAATATAGCAATTCTTTCTTAAAAACCACTCATTTCTACATATGTCTGGGTGTGCATAAAGAACACTCTGAAACTAAAAATTTTAAAAAACTCTGAAAGAATATACACCCAATCTTTACTGTGGTTACTTCTGGGGAAGCATGTGGGATGGGAGAGAGGTCACAGTGAAATGTGAATGGGAACATTTACTGTTTGTATGTTCTGTACTCTTTGAATTTTTTCACAATGAATATACACTTACTCTTACAATTAATAATTTTAAAATAAAGGCAAAGTTTGATGGATGCAAGGGTAGTAAACTAATATAATATCACTATGACACTGTGGAAAATAATTTACTGTTTTCCCTTTTTATAAAATATTAGATTGAATAGTATCATGCACTTCAATGTATTCAGCTTCAATATTTATCAATTTCTGGCAGATCATGTTTCATTCATACTTCCTCATGCATTTAAACACAGAGAGCTTAATTTGTTAAGGCAAAGCATGAGCAAATATAATTTTATTTGTAAATTGTAAATTCTTTCCACATTTTAGAAGAAACTATAGAACAGTGCAAGTAACTTTTCTGGATCATATCAACTTCCTAAAGAAGATGTGTTTCAAAAAGGAAAAGAAGGCAGGTTTTTATGAGAATGGGAATGTGATTTCATGATAATGAACATAACCTTTTTATTCATATAGTAAATCTTCCAAAGCTAGTCCATTTAATCAATGACTAAGAAAATCATCATCCAAATAAAGCAAAACTGAACAACAGCAGGCAAGCTAGAAAAATGACTTTAAAAAGATACATATTTCTCCATCTGCCACTTCCAAGCCTTAAAGCAAAGCATGCAAATACTCACTTTCTTCCCAGTTAATTCTTCACAATTAAGATTAAGCATTTGAAAGAGAAAAAAATAGTTGCTACAACCTAACAAAATGACTGATGTAGTCACTGAGCTGAAATTGGCAACCTGTGGCTTCCATAAGATTCCTTATGACAGGTGAATATAGCACCAAACATGCTTTAAAATTTAGGCCAGGGATTACACTGTGTAACTTGCATTGTCCATCTCACTAGGGTTAAAGTCTTTGAGGTCTCTCACTCAAAGCTGAAGCATAGCCTGGGTAGATGTCCAAGTCTCACCACCATCACTACCAACACATACTCCCACCTCTGCTCAAGATTTAATTTCTGGTCCATGACTATTGACTTTAAGTAGACAACCTCTGGTCAATAGATATATAAAAAGATGCTTCACATCACTAATCATAAGAGAAATACAAGTTAAAATCATAATGTGGTATCACCTCACACATGCCAGAATGGCTATTATCAATAAATCAACAAACAAGTATTGTCAAGGATGTGGAGAGAAGGGAACCTTAGTACACAGTTGGTGAGAATGCAGATGGGGGAAGCCACTGTGGAAAACAGTATGGAAGGCACTCAAAAATTAAAAATAGAACTACTTTATGAACCAGGAATTCCACTTCTTGGTATTTATCTGAAGAAATCTGAAGCACTAACTCAAAAAGAAACATGCATCTTTAGGTTCATTGCTGCATATTTACAATAGCCAAAATATAGGAGCAACCCAAGTACCCATCAGTAGACAAGTGGATAAAGAACATGTGGTGCATATATACACTGAGATATTACTCAGCCACAAAAAAGAATGAAATCTTACCATTTGTGACAGCATGGATGGGCCTAGAAGGCATTATGGTAAGTGATATAACTCAGAGAAAGACAAATGCTATATGATTTCACTTATATATAGAATCTAATGAACAAAATAAACAAACAAAACAGAAACAGACACATAGATGCAGAGAACAAACTGATGGTTGCCAGATGGGAGAAGGGTTGGGGGGCTGGGTAAAAAAGGTGAAGGGACTAAGAAGTGCAAATTGGCAGTTACAAAAGTCACGGGGATATAAAGTACAGCACAGGGAATATAGTCAATGATATTGTGGTAATTCTGAATGGTGATAGGTAGGTACTAGACTTATTTGGGGGATCACTTTGTAAATTATATAAATGTATAACCACTATGCTATCCATATGAAACTAATATAATATTGAATGTTAACTGTAATTCAAAATTTTTGAAGAACACTGAAAAAAAGAAAACAATTTCTTTAAAACACAAGTAGGTTTTAGTATAAGGATGTTGCTTTGGCTTACAACCTCTAGATTCTCCCAAAAAGTGAGTTCTTCAGCTTTAAAATTTTTAAAAATAGGGGTCTTTCCCTTAGGCTCATGAAGCTGTTTGACAAACTGATTATTATCCCTGATTTTTATCAGAGCAACATTCACCAACCTGGACCATTGTCTAACAAGTGGCTTATATCAAATCACTTTCACATACATCATTCACTTAATCCACACAATTATGTGGCAAAAACATAGTAAGCGTTCTTATCTCCACCTTATAGATGGGAAAGCAGAAGCCCACAGAGACTAAGTGACTTGTCAAAAATCTCACAGCTATAATGAATAATCAAATTTGAACTCAGGTCTTCTGATTTGTAGTGTATTGCACTTCTAGTAAACCAGAGATTAGCAGTCTACAGGCCAAACTGAGCCTCTACATATGTAACCAACATCTAAAAATCAGAAAGTTTTACAGAAAAAAATCTGGATTTCCAGCTTTTTAAAAAATGATATGATAGTAACCACACTGGGCCTGCATTCCCAAAATGCAGTCATTTGCTAGGGCTGAGGTATTTCTGGCCTCTGAAGATAGAACACATTATTTCCATTTCACCCCAGTTTCCCCTCAGCCCACATTTCTCATTTATGTTCCTGGCTTGGTCCCCATAAGCCTTTGAGATCCTTGCATAATACCAAACTTCCTTTAAATGTGTAGAATTTGATTTTGGAAACTTTTGTGCTAAAAACATCACATGGCTATGTTGCTCAATCTGCATTTTTCTTCTTTTTGTAGCATGTAAGAAAATTAATGAGCCCCAAATCACATAAATTTAGATCCTCAGGCTGTGAGCACCTCCTAAGTGCCATTTTTACAGACTTGGTTCTTGCGGTGACTACAATGATTGCAGTAGTTTGGGTACTCAGGAAATCTCAATTTGTCCTTGGTAACTTTGTAAGTTGTTTGCTCTTTAAAGTAGACTTTGCTGCTGCTTGGTCATTTGAATACTTTTTGATTAGGAGGAGGATTTGCCACAAGGTTGACTGTCAGTGATACCTAAGCATTTAGCAATATGCTAGGAATAGACCCCCCCAAGATAGACAGCAAATCAACAGGTTAGTAAGTTTCCACTGCAAGTGGACAACCTTATAGATTCAGAACTTCCCAGAGATGATTAACTAACCTGGATAAATATACTAATGTTCTGCTATCCAGTGCTGATCATCCTGCCCCCATCCTGCTCCAATGCAGCAGAGGCTCTTTGTCAATGTACTCTGCATCCCATCATGGAGTGGATGTAGGGAGAGAAAGGGGGTATTTGCAGGCCTGCCTACCATGAACTCATAGCCAATTGCTCTTCTATTTAGAGAATAAGTCCTAACTAGTGATATCTCCATGCCTACATAAGTCAGAAGGTTTCCTTTGGCTGGCATATGCAATCCATGCCACCTTCCCATTTTTTTCAAAGGCCTAATAATCACTGGGGAATGGGATCAGCATCTAAATGTCAAAATTTGTCAGATTATACAAAATTCTATGTTTGACACTAATGTGCTACCTTACCTATGGCTCTGATCCTTAATTTCTCTAATGGTATTTGTTTCACTGAAAATGTTGATAAAGCTAGGCAGACATTAAAAGGATAATTTTATGTAGACATAAAAAGATCAAAAAGCAAAAACTTAGGTAATAAGGGAGTCATTCTCAGTCCTCATATGCCTGGGCCATAAAATATAGTGAATTTACTGTGGAGCAATAAACAGAATATAATTGTATAATACTTAAGTTTCAATGTCTGGATATACCTCTCACACACTAACGTAGTACACTCAGGGTGTGCTACTATAGATCATCAGAACTTATAGGTATGCAATTCAAATACACTTTATTTTGGAAGTTGAGCATAAGAGCCTATGTTCTATCCCTGATATTTGGGGAAATACACTGGTTGCTATCACTGAACCTGAGAAGGTCTATGCATTAAATAAAATGAAGCCACAGACCTTGGCATGAATATGCCCCAGCATTTCACTGATGATTTATATGTATTGACTCATTTAGGTCCCGGTACATTCTATCACTTGTGAATAGCTGAAATGAAGTAAAAATTGATTCATTTGTGCTGAGAATTTTTTTGTGATGGTTAATTTTAGGCACCACCTTAATTTTAGGTGTCAACTTGACTGGGCTTCGGGGGGCCCAGATATTTGGTCAAACATTATTCTGGATGAGATTAACATTTGATCTGTAAACTGAGTAAAGCAGATTGCCTTGCCTAATGTAGGTGACCCGTATCCAATCAGTTAAGGGCCTGATTAGAACAAAGAAGCAGAGTAAGAGAATTCCTTCTGCCTGACTTGCCTTCGAGCAGGGACATTGTTGTTGTTGTTGTTGTTGTTGTTGTTGTTGTTGTTTGCCTGCATTTGAACTCAAATTGAAACTCACCTCCTCTGCATCTTGAGCCTGCCACATTTCAGACAGAAACTACACAATCAGCTCTGCTGAGTCTCTAGTTTACTTACTGTACATCTATGGACTTGTTAACCTCCATAATCACATGTGACAATGGGGAAATTCTTTATAATCTCTCTCTCACTCTACACATACACACAAATACACCCTATTGATTCTGTTTCTCTAAAGAACCCTGACTAATACTTTTGATGTGCATGAAAAATCCATAAACTTCAGAAGATTTGTAAATTAAAAGAATGGACTGCTACAGTTAAAAATATTTATCATGTATCTACTATGTGCTAGGCACTGAGGAAATTACTATGGGATAAATAAGGACGATCAAAACATTAGCCCTGTCCTTCAGAAAACTTACAGTCTGGTCAGGCATTTGTGTAAACTCCATATAATGCAGATGTGTACTACAAAATACATTCAAAGTATTCAGATGACAAGGAAATGACTTCTGGTTAGAAAAAACCAAGGGAGGTTTGATGGAGAAAGTAGCATTTGAGCTGGCTCTTAAGGAATGAATAAGCTGGACACATGCAGTGATAGAATAAAATTCATTTCAGGAGGAAGAACTAAACTGAGCAAAGGCAGAGATATTGGAACCCATTGGCCTTTCACAGGGAGAACAAAGCAATTCAGTCCTCCTGGATTGTAGGGTCTATAGAGATGTAAGGAACAAATCTGGAGAGATTCACTGGGACCAGATTTTAGATCATCACAAATGTTAGGCTAAGCAGTTTGTAGTTTATTGATTAAATATGGATGAGACACTGAAGGCTTGGATCAGGTTTCTATTTAGGACAATCAATGTTGCAGCACTGTGTACCTTGCACAGGAGTATATTACACTAGTCTAGCAGAGAGATGACAAGGTTCTGAACAAAACTTGAACACATCTGCCAGTGGGTTGGATATGTTAAATGAGGAAAAGACAAAAATCAAAGATGACTCAGGATTAGCCTGTGAAACTTAGAGTTGGAGGGTATCTTTGACATTGTCTAGTCTTGCTCTCTGACTCTACAGATGGGAAATCTGAAGCTGAAAGATCTACATGATTTGTCCAGAAAGTAGATAGAGAAGTCATGATTAGAACTAAGTTTTCCTGATTCGCTCCTGAAGGGACAGTAGAACCATTAATAGAAACAGGGAGAACAGGAATCAGGGAAAAGATAAAGAGGAGATTTTGGATTATTTGAATTTGAGATGTCTTTACAATATCTAAGTGGAGGCAGCCAAGATGATTAGCTTTGCAAATCCAGAATTAATCTCTATAGCCCACCCTCACCTCTCAGGAACCCCATTTTCCCCTCTTCTGTATCTTCACCATTTCTTCTTTATTTTCTCTTCCATATAAGAATTAAACATGTGAATTGTGCCTCAACTTCTGGCCAAAATGGAGGCATAGGTAGATACACTGTGCCTCCTCACACAACTAAAAGAAGGACAACAACAAATTTAAAAACAACCGGAACTGCCATAAAATCGACCTGTATGGAAGTCCAACAACCAAGGAGTTAAAGAAGAAACATTCATCCACACTGGTAGGAGGGGCGGAGATGGGCAGCCAGGGTGGAGAGGACTTGCGGTAAGGCAGCTGCTGGAGCACCGGGGCATGTGGTGGCTGATGAAGCAGGCGGTCCCACAGTTGTTTGCAGATAAACCAGGAGGAACAACTGGAAAGTGAGACAGATCGTGCAACCCAGAGTTCCAGTCCAGGGAAATAAAGCCTCAAAACCTCTGGCTGTAAAATCCTGTTGGCATTGTGGCAGTGGAATAAATTCCCAGCCTCACAGGAGAGTTCGTTGGAGAAACCCACAGGGTCCTAGAATGTACACAAAACCACCCACCCAGGAGTCAGCACCAGCAAGGCCCAACAACTGTGGGTTGTGGAGGAAGTGACTGAAAGCTGGCAGAGAGCTGAGCAAGTGGCACTGTTCTTTCTCAGAACCCTCCCCCACATACAGCGCCACAACAGAGCCTCACCCTGTCAAACACCTAAGGCTCCACCTCTTACTGTGTAACAGCCAAGCCCAGACAAAAAAATATGGCCCAAATGAAAGAACAGATCAAAGATCCAGAAAAAATACACTTAAGCAATGAAGAGATAGCCAATCTTTGAGACACAGAGTTCAAAACACTAGTAATCAGGATGCTCACAGAATTGGTTGAGAATAGTTGCAAAATAGAGGAAAAAGTGAAGGCTATGAAAAGTGAAATAAAGGAAAATGCACAGGAAACCAACAGTGACAGGAAGGAAACTGGGATTCAAATAAATGGTTTGGAGCAGAAGGAATAAATGAATATTCAACCAGAACAGAATAAAGAAACAAGAATTCAAAAAGATGAGGAGAGGCTTAGGAACCTTTGGGACAACTTTAAATGTTTTAACATCTGAATCATAGGGGTGCTGGAAGGAGAAGAGGAAGAGCAAGAAATTGAAAACTTATTTGAAACATAATGAAGGAGAACTTCCCCAGTCTGGTGAAGGAAATAGACTTCCAGGAAGTCCAGGAAGCTCAGAGAGTCCCAAAGAAGTTGGTCTCAAGGAAGCACATACCAAGGCACATCATAAGTACATTACCCAAAATGAAACAGTAGGAGAGAATCTTAGAAGCAGCAAGAGAAAAGGAGAGAGTTACCTACAAAGGAGTTCCCATAAGACTGTCAGCTGATTTCTCAAAAGAGACTTTACAGGCAAGAATTGACAGGAAGGATTTGAAGTCATGAAAGGCAAGGACCTACACCCAAGATTATGCTATCCAGCAAAGCTATCATTTAGAATGGAAAGGCAGATAAAGTGCTTCCTAGATAAGGTCAAGTTAAAGGAGTTCATCATCACCAAGCCCTTATTTTATGAAATGTTAAAGGGACTTATCTAAGAAATAGAATAAGATAAAAAACTATAAACAATAAAATGACAGCAAACACAATTATCAACAACTAAACCTGAAAAAAATGAAAACAAAACTAAGCAAAAAACTAGAACAGGAACAGAATCAGAGAAATGGACATCACAGGGAGGAGGAGAACGTGGGGGAAGGTACAGGGAATAAGGAGCATAATTGGTAGGCATAAAATAGATGGAGAGAGGTTAAGAATAGTATAGGAAATAGAGAAATCAAAGAACTTATATGTATGACCCATGGACATGAACTAAGGGGTAGAATGCTGGAGGATTAGGGAGTGGAGGGTGGAGAGGGGACAAAGAGGGAAAACTGTGAAGACTGTAATAGCATAATCAATAAAATATACTTAAAAATAAAAAATAAATAAATATATAAAATAAAATAAAAAGTAGAATGAGCTGTATATTGGAATGACCACAACTTCATCATCCTTTTCTTTTAAGATTTTATTGAATATTCATTTTTAGAGATATGGAAAGAGAGGGAGAGCAACATCAATGTGAGAGACACACCAATTGGTTGCCTCTCATACACACCCCAACTGGGGACCAAAACACATCCAGGCACATGCCCTGACCAGGAAAAAACTGGCAGTGTTTTACTTTTCAGAACAGTGCCCAACTAACTGAGCCTCACTGGTCAGAGCTCATCTCCCTTTTCATATCACTTCTAAGAAATTATAGCATCATTTATTCATTCAAGAAATATTTTTTGTGAATCTATCATATGGCAAGCACAGAAGATATGGTGGTGAACAAGTAAAGCAATTTCTACTTTAAAAAGCTTATATTTCAACCTCCAGGTTAGAGGTCAGGGGAGAGTAAAGGCAAATAGAAGCTGGGTGTAGAGAGGCCTAATCTCCCTATAGAGGATTGCTATGATCTCTCTATTGCAGACATGATTATTTGCAGGAAAAATTATAAGTTCAATTTACCACAGCTCAATTTACAGCTGCCATTAAGGTAGATTTACCTGTCTAGTAGTTTAGAAAATGAAGCTGTGGTCCTCAGTGGAAAAATTTGATCTCACTTAATCCCCAGGGGGCTTGTAGAAATAGGGAGAGGACATTTTTGTTTGTCAAAACAATGGACACTACTAGCTTTAGTAGTGAAAGGCCAGTGCTAAATGTCTTGCAATGAGCAGGATAGCCACACACAATGAATAACTGTCCTCATAAAATGCCCCCCAAAGAAGCAAAACATACATTCTTTTCAAATGCCAACAGTTCATAAAAATTTTCTGCCCACCCTTAAGGGAAAGGTAAGTTTTCCTCATACACTGTGTACCACAAATCATCCATCCAAAAGAGAGTTGTCCTCTTCAACAAAGTCCCTTTTGGAAGTTGCAGTCTTATTTCAACTACAAATTCAATAGTTTTAACCTTTTAAACACTGTTTCTTTTGAATTAATGCCCCTCTACCTCAATAATTTTTATGGCTTTCAATTTTTTTTATTCTTCTCAATGGTCAGCAAATATTCATGCTTTTGGAATAGTTGAAATTTCTGGAAATAGTCAAACCCCATTCCAAATACCAGGAAATAAAGCTGCGTAACTGGGCTCTAAATAAAATATGTTTAAAAAAATGACAAAATTGGGTTTTTTCCCTTCCCTTGGCTTGTAAATTTGCTGAGAAGTGGAAAAAGTTGAAAAAGTAATATTATATATTCGTCCAAAATATATCAGCTCCTAAATAATCAAGACTTGGCCATCCTTGCTGTTGAGTTAAGATAACCACCAAGATGTCACATTATAAGTGGTTTCTATTTTTCTATTAACATACCCTGGGATGTCCTAATTTTCCCATAATTACCACATATTACTTTTATATTAGTGGGAGCTCAATTCAAGTCATAATATAATAATTTTCTCACTATGTTCAATTTTTTTTTTCTCACAACCCTACCCTAGGAGAAGGGGACACACCATCCTGAGAGCTCACATTACCTACCACTCAGCAAAATAGGAGAATGATTTAATAAAGTAGGATATATTTACTCATTGGGAGGTTACATAGCCATTAATAAACTCATTTTGAAGACTGCAGACACATGGAAGCATGTATGTTTGACACAGAATACTAAGTGCAAAATTCAGACTCTAAAATACTAATTACCTAATAGTTGTAATCATGTAGTAACTTATGCATATAGATAGAAAGTCTTCAAAGATAATAGAAAAATTAAAATATTAGTAATATTTTGCAGGGATTATGGGTGGTTGCTCTTTTATTAAAATTGTCCTGCATATTTTATATCATCTTTTCTCTTATATTTCAAATGTAAAAAGGAGATATCTGCATGTATTATATTTATTCCAATCACCCTAATGAAGCACTTTTGTCATTTAAAAATTTTACAGTGATTTATTATCCAGTGTGAAATTAAACAATACATATGTGATAATTTTGTACATTCACAAAACTATGCAGAAATCATTAGTTAGTGAAAAATAATGTCTTATCCTGTGCAGCCTTCCATTTCACATTCAATGAAAAAGCTTTTCTTTGTTTTCAGCATATCTAGATAGGAGCTAATTGTTTGTGGAGTATTTTAAATATGAATATTTGAACAATAAATTAAATGGTTGAAAATGAAGATGCAAAGATTTTGCCTAATTTTGTTGCTGTTGTCTTTGCCAGGACATTAAATACTCTAAACAATGACCTGAGAAAATATAAGCAAACATGACTGATTTTGAAAAGATCAAAACCCAAATCAAATTATTATTTGTTCTCAATATTATCAGAGATATGGTTTAATTGCAAATGAACAAAGCCAATGACTGACTCCCATTTTACAAATATCACTAGCTTTTCTTCTGTCTCTGTGATCTTAGAATAGTGCAACCATTCTGGCCTTTATTTGTCTTTACTGGGCCTGCAAATAACTAGAAATGGATGTGCTTTTAGTGTAATTTACTATTTGGAAAGAATCATATGGTAATATCTCTATTAACAAGGAAGCTATGTGTCAGACCCACATTTTGCTGCCAGAAACCTCATTACCAAAAATAGAGATAATATCCAGGATGAGAGAATATATCCAAAGTATGGATTACCTCCCTGTGTGCCCCTGCAAATTATTCCCCACTTCTCACCTAACTCAGACCATATCTCCTCAGCCTCTTATCAAGGTGAAGAGGAGGCAGTATTTTCTACTTTATACAGTTTCCCACCTAACAAAGACCTCAGGCTGAGACTCTTTTTTGCCCTACTTGCCACCACCACCTTGACCCAGCTGCAAATTCATTATTTCCCCCAATACCCTTTGTGCCCAGGGAAACTGTGTAACAAGCTTTCTTTACTCATTCATTAATTCACTCACTCACTCAATAAATGTCTATGGAGTACCTATTACATGCCATGTTGTCAGATGTGGATCTAGGTGTTCAGGGTCTCAAAATTTTTACAGTTTGCAGTGTTATCTTTAAGAGAAAATGCAAAAAGTGTAAATATAAAATTAG
Organism: Desmodus rotundus; assembly: GCF_022682495.2. Classification (NCBI taxonomy): domain Eukaryota; kingdom Metazoa; phylum Chordata; class Mammalia; order Chiroptera; family Phyllostomidae; genus Desmodus; species Desmodus rotundus. The sequence continues at coordinate 16,209,324 of NC_071400.1, forward strand.
GTGACAAAATGAATATTTACTCATAATGTAGAAATCACAAGACCCAATTTTTAAAAATGGTTAAATTACACAAATATTACAAAATCCATTAAAATGATGTAATATTTATATTAACTACTTGACACATTCCTACATTTTCCTTACTTTGTTAGCTGCATACTCTAACTTCCTCACATGACAAGGATTTCATAATACAAATTTCCATATAGAAAACAGAGAGATAATTCAGTTTTTCCTCTACCATGATGGGTCAAAATTTTTTATTATTATTGATAAAGAAATTTCTTTTGTCATCACAATTCTTTATTATTAATATCATATAACATATTTTTAAGAAAATAGGGAGAAAACTTTATTGAGTTTCTCTCATATATCACCTGTAAAATTTGGAAGTATTTTCTATTTCCTATAGCTTATGGTTTTGTAGATTTCAACCTTGTTTCTCCTGCATTAACCATGCACTTCCAATTATGGGTGCCATAGGACACATTCGTATCAGGATATGACTTCCGGGCCTGCAATTCCAAGTAATGATGCCAGGTGACGTGGCACAGTGAGTGGTAGCATAAGCCATTCTTATCCATGACAGGTAGAGATAACAAAATAATACCCTAGGTGACTGCAAACAGCATAAATATATCCCATTAAACCCCAACTAATTTTATCCCCACTTCTACAAAGTTTCAGTCCTACGAAGTAAGTTCTGGAAATCTACTAGACAGCATAGTGTCTATAGTTAACAACACTGTAATATATGCTGAAAAAAATTGCTAGGGTAGATCTTGAGTATTTTTATCACATAATAATAAATAAAGAGGGCAGGAGGAAACTTTTGGAGGCGATGGATGTGTTTATGGACTAGATTGCGGTGATGGTTTCAGGGGTGTACAATTATCTCCAACCTCATCAAGCTGCACATATTAAATATATACAACTTTTTGTATGTCAACCATACATCAAAAGTTTAAAAACATATATCCCCACTCAACTTCCCCTTAGCCCAATCCCCAAAATACCTGCAGCTACTCAGCTGCCACTCTACCAAGAAGGGAAGAGTGATGGAAAGAAAGTTAAAATAGAAAGAGGCAGTTGTATTAGCCATTTCCAAATTTTGCAAAATCATAAGACCACATTAACATATTGCCTTGGGAAAGACCAAGTAAATGGCAGGCCCTGAAGCTTATTCTTAATTTGCTTTATGGTAAATCCACTACTGCTTATTACATATATAAAATTTTCTATCATTTTCCACTGAGAGGGCTTAGAAGCATTAATATCCCAGCAAAAATGAGTACATCTAGTTTCCAGATCTTGCTGCTTTAAATGCCATTCTCCAATAAATGTAGAGAAATTGCAGATTGTAGGACTTGGAAAGGGAAAAGCACAAGATAAGTCTGGGATATTCTGATGTGGCAGAAAGTAAGAAAATGTCCCAAAAATGATGGGGCCATGTCAAAAGGACATAAGAGCCAACTTGAAGTGGTTCCCATTGACCAAATCTGAGATAATTGGGACATCTAAATAAATCATGATAGTAACATATTATAACCTACTTTATAAAATAAAAATTCATGAGACTATATTATTATAAAAGAAAGAAACAAGGAAGGAAGGATGGAAGGAAGGTAGGCAGGCTGTTCCTTAAAGTGGAATTCCAATTTATCAATGTAGAAAAATGGTAGAATTAGAAAATCACCATTGGAACAGCATATTTGCACAGTTTCAAAATACAGCCCCACAAAATATTTATGACAAAAGGAAAATAGTAACTTTTCAGTGGAAAAATCTAGTATATACCATCTTAACCAGTTATTAAAGCAAATATCACTAGTAGTGGACAAATCAGTGTGACTCATGATATGATGCACTGACAAAACACATTACTTCTGGAATATTTTTGCTAAAAAATGCATAACTAAATCTACTCATAAGGAAACATCAGGTAGACCCAAATTGAGGGATCATCTACAAAACAACTGTATCCTAAAAATGTCTAGGTCACAAAAGACATAAGAAACTGAGAAACTGTTTCATATAGGGGAAAACTAAAGAGATGTGACACCTAAATGTAACATATGATCCTGGATTAGATCCTGGACCAGAAGAAAAAAATATATATTATTCATTGACTAATTGATTTTTATGGGGCATTATTGGACCATTGGTGAAATTGAATGGATTCTGTAGATTAGATGATAGTATTATATAATGGTTAATTTCCTGATTTTGATGGTAGCACTATCATTACATAGGAGAGGACCCTTGTCTTTCAGGAAATACACATCAAAATATTTAGGGGCAATGGGTGTCATATTTGCAACTTACTCTCCATTGGTTAGAAAAAAATAATAAACTATATATTTATTTAAGAAGAGAATGATACAGCAAATGTGAATAATTGGAGAATCTGCTCAATTGGTTAGTGTTGTCTCTATATTCCAAGGTTGTGGGTTTGATTCCTGGTTAGGGCAAATACGAGAAGCAACCAATGAGTGCTTAACTAAGTGGAACAACAAATTGATGTCTCTCTTTCTCCCCCTTCCTCTCATAAATAAATAAATAAATTTTAAAAATTAGGGAATCAGAGTGACAGTATATGAGAGCTCTTTGCACTATTCTTGTAATTTTCCTACAAGTTTGGAATTATTTCAACATAAAAAATGTTTTAAAGTTAAAAAAATAATAAATAAAATGGATGCACATTGCAAAATATTACATTAAAGAATGGGTTGTCTACTTAATCAAACTAGTTTATTTTAAACACTACTACAATTAGCTTATTAACTACTTTGTGTAATAAGAGACCAGAAGGAAAACCATTCATAGCTTAAAGGAGCTTAACATGATTATAAGAATCAATGTATGATGATGTTTCTCTCCCTCACTTTCTTCTTCCCTTTCTCTCTCTCTAAAAGTAAATAAATATAATCTTTAATAAAAGAGTCAGTGTATATATGTTCCCCTATTGACTAATTCTTAATCATATAAAATTTCTCCAAGAATGCTTCTAATGTGTAAAGTGAGCTGTACTTATTTCTGCAAATCAGCCATGTTAATTAGCCCTGAAGTAGAGGTTTATTAAGTGAACAATGCAGGCAGGTAAAAAATGTTAATAAAAAATAGAAAATGTGATTGTAACAGTAGCATTGGCATTCATTTTAAATGTTCATTGACAAGAGTCTTAAAATGAAATCAATGAATCTCTGTTAAATGCATAAGTATATTAAAATCTAGCTAAGAGGCTCCCAACAATTCTCAAGTATCTAAGAGAGAAAGACTACAAAGTACCAATTGGTGATCTTGTGACTATTGTCATTATGCACATTAATCATTTCCTCAAGAACATGATTGCATTACATCTGCAGTGGGTATAAGTGTAATAGAACAAGGAGGACAAGAAAATTCTCTTTAGGGATTTCTCCTTTGATTATAGAAGCAAAAACCTAAAATGAGGGATATAGCAACCCTTGGTAAGATGCCTGACTTGTAAGGATATTGAGAATATAAGGGTTGGGAGGGTCCCACCTAAGAGATTATGTCTGCTACAAGACCTTAATTTTATAGAAACTGGTTAGTGGCAGAGTTAGGGCTTCAAATACAATCCTTCCCAAACCAAGTCTAGCCTTCTTCTATTATGCCACTTTACCTTCATGATGCAAATAAATTCTTTTCACCAATCAAAAGTTTCCTTTAGAAACCAGTGGCACATATGGAAAAATTTTACCTTCCCGTGCCATGTGTAGAAGTGAGCACATGTACTAAGTAGTGACAGTTAACATGAGCACTATTCTTACAGAAAATGTTCATGCCACTTCTTCCCTACTTCAGTGAATGTTTACTACCAAAATCTCAATAAATAAAACTAAACAGAACTACCACCCATTTCAGGGATTTGAGTTGGAAGTACTACTACCAATGAACAACATCAACAGAAGCCCTAAGACCTTCTTTGAACACATCACTCATCCAAGTCATATTACAAGGAGAATCAGAGTCTTTTATATAGGAGAAAAATCTCTGTGAGAAATATGCAGAGGAATCATTTCATTTCTTTGCCTTTGACCTCCTGGTGGGAGGTATCAGGGCTTGCGTAGCCCAAAAAGCTATAGGAAGCATATTACAGGGAGTTTAATTTATTCAAAGAAAATCAGAATCAACTAATCAGAAGGAAGGGGAAAATGCATTAATTAAACAGCTTTACTCATGCAGAAAAGCTGCCAGCATGAGCATTTCAAATTACCTGGGCACACCTAATGCATTTGCATTTGCTGGAGAGAAATGCGTTCTGCCCTACAAAGCAACGAACATTTCATAATTCCATTTGAGCGAATAACAAAAGGGAATTGACAGCTAAGAACCACCTTCCACACTTGGGGGCTATAGCCTTTTCCTAGGAATTTTTAGCTCAAGCAGAAATTCTCTTCTTGACTAGATGTGGAGAGAGGAAGTTTAAAGTCTCCCATAAAGCAAAAGGCTAAAAAAGAATCCCTCTCCTCTCCACTCCCCCAACAAAGGAGGCGGAGCCTTTACTGGCAGGAGGCTAACAGCTTTCCTTTGTTAGATATTAACATAAAATAAGGCAGTAGAAATGGATGTCCATCAACAGAATTAGAAGGATTAAGTAAGTTTTAAGAACAAAAGGTTTACTTCTTTAAATTACAGGAGTTGAGAAACAGCTGGGAATGCAATTTCTTTCCCAGAGTAAGAAACTACAAATGGTTCAAAGTAATTATGTTTCAATATAATTTTATTATTTTAAATCGAATGTCTATAATCATTCTAATTAAAATAATCCTATAGACAATACTTACACATGTACATTTATATGTTTTATGTTAACCTTTTTCAATTCAGCTTATCCATCAAATAAATAGCAGTGTTTTATTTTGGTATTTACTCCTAAGAAAGCATTCTAGTGTAACATTAAACATATGCTATTAACCAATGAGATGTACCTTTAATTGTTTTAAAGATACATTGTGCTCTCATCACACTTTTCCATTCTATTTTACACAAGAAAATATGCTACAATTAGTAGTTGGGTTTATTGCTCTGGATTTTGACAGTAGAAAAAAATAGAAATGACTTAGAAAACTTCTCAGAAGTTTCTACTTCAGAAAGGAAAATGTTAATTTGAAATCCAAAAGAATTATAATAAAATGAGAAGTATCTAACTTTGATCTATTTAATAGATAATACATGAGATTTTTCCACCTTTAGTCTAACTTAATGCGTAAGGTATATAGTTTTATACTCAAATAGATAAAACTTGTTATTTGTTGTCAAAACAAGAGGCATATGAAGTAGGAAACAGATTAGGTAGAGAGAAACTTCCTTAAAGTATATAGGATTTGTCACATAGTGCTTAGTACAATATTCTGTAGTTTTGCCTAAAATGCCTTATCTGTGTGAATGTGGGATCAGACTTTTAACCAAATTGATCATCTCAGATCTGCCCCTAAAGGTGCAGGTTATAATCATCAAGGCTAAACTGTGAATACAAATGCAAGACATTTTCTCTGTTTCAAAAAGACTAATAGAAGAAAAGTTAGGCAGAATGTAGGTCTATATATTTCAAAGACCTGAGACAAACCTTCCATCAAGATTTTGAATGTTTTTAAAAACTCAACTGTTTTATTTTCACATATCCCAAACACATTTTATTAATCTCTTTCATGCATCTTTACCCCTCTAACTAAAAGACACCATTTTTGGTGGAATATCTTTCTTTTTTTCATTTTACTGAATTTTTGGGGGTGACATTAACTAATAAAAGTATACAGGTTTTAAGTGCACAATTCTACAATGTATCATCTGTACATTGTATTGTGTGTTCACCACCCCAAGTCAAGTCTGCGTCTATCAATATTTATCTCCTCTATAATCCTTTGAATATGGTCATCTTTTGTAGTAGATACCAGACAATAATTTCAAATACTAAAGAGCTTATAGTGAGTGCCCGCTTAAATTGCAGGACACTGCTGACTTTCTAGCCCAGGTTTCAATGCATTTAGGATATTTGCTTGGAAAATAACATTTACTAATTAATTATAAGGTATAAATGTACTGGTAAGACAGGTGTGGGAAATATGAATGAAGGTTTGAATATTTAGTTCCAAATATCCTGACAAAAGAAATGACGAAGACATGCCATTGATCTAATTAATACTTGTTTGCACATTCCTTAGTGCTATGTTTGAATTATAATAGGATTTCTATGGGCCAAAACAACAAAGGGTGTAAACTGTCTTTTCAATTGCAAACTTTGTTCATTTATTCTATTGCTAAAAGAATGCATATATTAAGTCATTATTTTGTTAACTGACTCCTAGTCTTTCTCACTAACATTTTTTTCAAAGATACAAGGGTAAAGTTCAGAGTAAAGTTAAGCTTCTTCTCCTGAAAATAAGGCAGTTTAAAGAAACAAGTTAATCATCCCTGCCAATTAGGACCTGTCATTTAAATTAATTCTAGTGCTTGAAGTATTTTAATACAGATATGTATAATTCAGGAAGGTAGATATGAGTATTTAAGAATCTCAACAGTAATTTGTCTAAATGTTAGTAATGCAAATATAAAGCAAATGATAGCAACATCTTTCATGAGTTGATTTAATTTCCTAGTAAGTATTTACCTAAACATATAATGAGAAAATTAAGATACTTTACTTGCTGTTACAATTATTTCTAAAGAACAAAGTAAGGACTAAATAGGAGGTGCTCAATAAAATTTAAATAAATATTAGCCAAATGGTCAATATAAAGAAAAAAGAAAGAGAGAGGGGACCAGCCGACAGGAAAAATGAGAGAAAGGCCAAAGTGGAAAAGAAGTAGAGAACAGGAAGAGAAAATGATATTTGTAACCACAAATTTGGTTATTTCTCTCAACTATTTTTAAAGATTATTTCAAGTTAAAAATTTTTATTTTACTAGTGTTGACTTCAATCCTAATTTATATATACACCCCATTTAAAAATGTACTACTAATGTCCAAAAAGTCGATGTTAGTAGCCAAGTTAGCTGACTTTCACTCATAGACTGTACCAAATTCTGTTGGGTGGATGGAGTCTTCCCGCTTACCGGTACTTAACTATTTCTAGACCCCAAGTCACACTACCTTGGTTAATTCAGAAGTTAATTTATCTGCCCCAGATTGGAAGACCATGGAGACATGACAATGTCAAGGAGGAAAATGTTTTCCTATATTCTCTTAAGTTACTCCTTGCAGGTGTGTGAATTAAACTAAAAAAAGAACAAGAGAAAAGGCACATACTTTCTATTAATATTTTACATGCATGGGAGTTCCCAAGGTTAATATAGTGAAACTCAGGTGACACTGTAAAGATTACATAATGTTTTAACAAAGGAAAAGAAGTTGGGACTTCAAGAAGCAATAAATTATGAGGAAGTGCATAGGAAATATGCAGGGGGACTAACTAAGTGTTATTTTAGTAAAAGGTTTGCTTATGCAGACTAATCTCAGTGCAAACTTTTTGTCTCTGGTGATGACCTACTCTCCTCCTACTGATATAGGAGAGCAGGACACCTTCACAGAAGGACTTTTTTTAAGACTTTATTTTATTATTTATTTTTAGAGAGAGAGGAAGGGAGGGAGAAAGAGAGGGAGAGAAACATCATTGTGTGGTTGCCTCTTGAGTGCCCACAAATGGGGACATGGCCTGCAACACAGGCATGTGCCCTGACTGGGAATAAAAACAGTGACTCTTTGGTTTTCAGGCCAGCACTCAAGCAACTGAGCCACACCACCCAGGGCTCACAAATGGAAATTTTTGCCATGTTTTTAGGCAGATAAAGGGAGGTCAGGGAATTTTTCCTGCATTTGTTGATTCTCAGTTGCCTTCAGCTCAAAATAATCCTAATGCCAATGAAGCATAATTTGGGTGATATATCCAAATCCCATTCACCAACCAAATGCAATGTGGGTTCTCAAACTGGATTCTGGACCAGAAGAAATGAATGGTGAGACAACTGTCAAAATTTGAATTCTGTGTCTGCAGGGTGCAATATAGTCATTACCAGCCAAACCTGGCTATTGAACATTCGATGTGTGGACAGTTCAAAATGAGATATGCACTAAGGGTAAAATATATACTGGATTTTGAAGACTAGCATGACAAGGGAATGTTAAATATATTGTTAAAATTAATTTCACATGTTTTGTTTTACTGTTTAAAATATGGCTACTAGAAAATTTAAGGTTATGGGCTTCTGGACAAGATGGAGGTGTAGGTATACATACCGTGCCTTCTCGCACAAACAAAAGAAGGACAACAACAATTTAACAACAAAAAACAACCAGAACTGACAGAAAATCGAACTGCATAGAAGTCAGACTACCAAGGAGATAAAGAATAAACATTCACACAGACTGGTAGGAGGGGCAGGGATCGGCAGCCAGGGACAGAGAGAACTCGTGGTAAGGCAGTGGCTGGGAGACCCAGCGAGGTGGCAGATTGTGGAAGGGGACAGGACAGGCTGCAGCTAGCAGACCCCACAAGGTGCTGGCTGGCAGACCCTGTGGCCCCACATTCAGGCATAGATAAAATGGGAGGAATGGTGGGGGGGGGGCAAAGTAGACCTTGAAACCCAGGGCTCCAGCGTGGGGGAAATAAAGCCTCAAACCTCTGATTGAAAACACCTGTGGGGGTTGAGGCGACAGCAGGAGACACTCCCACCCTCACAGAAGAGTTCGTTGGAGAGACCCATAGGGGTCCAGAGCATGCACAAGCCCACCCACCTAGGAATCAGCACAAGAGGGGCCAAATTTGATTATGGATAGTGAAGGGAGTAACTGCAATCCGGCAGAGAGCAGAGCAAGCACCATTGCTCCCTCTTGGCCACTCCCCCACCTACAGCACCACAGAGCACCAACCACCAATACCCCACCCCAGTGAACACCTAAAGCTCTCCCCCTTACATAACAGGCGTACCAAGACCAAAAAAACAAAAAAACAACAAAAAAAGGCCCAAATGAAAGAAAAGATCAAAGATCCAGAAAAAATACATCTACGTGACGAAGAGATAGCCAACCTATCAGATGCACAGTTCAAAACACTGGTAATCAGGAAGCTCACAGAATTGCTTGAATTTTGTTGCAAATTAGATGAAAAAATGAACGCTATCCTAAGAGAAACAAAGGAAAATGTACAGGGAACCAATAGTGATGCGAAGGAAACTGGGACTCAAATCAACAGTGTGGACCAGAAGGAAGAAAGAAACATCCAACCAGAAAAGAATGAAGAAACAAGAATTCGGAAAAATGAGGAGAGGCTTAGGAACCTCCAGGACATCTTGAAACATTCCAACATCTGAATTATAGGGCTGCCAGAAGGAGAAGAGGAAGAACAAAAAATTGAAAACTTATTTGAACAAATAATGAAGGAGAACTTCCCTAATCTGGCAAAGGAAGTAGACTTCCAGGAAGTCCAGGAAGCTCAGGGAGTCCCAAAGAAGCTGGACCCAAGGAGGAACACACCAAGGCACATCATACGTACATTACCCAAAATGAAACAGTAGGAGAGAATCTTAGAAGCAGCAAGAGAAAAGGACACAGTTACCTACAAAGGAGTTCCCATAAGACTGTCAGCTGATTTCTCAAAGGAGACTTTACAGGCAAGAAGGGGCTGGCAAGAAGTATTCCAAGTCATGAAAGGCAAGGGCCTACATCCAAGATTACTACATCCAGCAAAGCTATCATTTAGAATGGAAGGGCAGATAAAGTGCTTCTCAGATAAGGTCAAGTTAAAGGAGTTCATCATCACCAAGCCCTTATTATATGAAATGTTAAAGGGATTTATCTAAGAAAAAGAAGATAAAAAATATGAACAGTAGAAATGACAGCAAACCCACAGTTATTAACGACCACACCAGTAGGAGGAAGATGGCGGCGAGATAGGTGGGCTCAGAGTCCACTTTCCCTCAACACCAGTGAAACACCTAGCTGATCTGAGGAGCAGAGCGAACAGCCAATGGCATTCCAGCATATATGAAGATCGGAGACCAAAGATAGAGGACATTGAAAGACCTGATGGTAAGAAGAGTGCTTAAGGACAATAAGGTCCCTGGGACCAGCGCAGGGACCAGGGTGGCTAAAGCCCTGCCCCAGGGCGCAGGGTCTGCTACAGGATTCTTGGGAGAGAGCCAGGCTGGGCTGTGTGAGCAGCCAGGTGTTTGCTTGGACCAGGGGGGCTTGAATAGGAAGAATTTCTCAAAAAGAAAAAGAAAATAGAGGCACTCACCGGCTAGTTAGAGAACTCTCCGCAGCAGCCGCAGCCTCTGGCGCCCCTCCCCCTTCAGCCCCTGGATGGCGAACCCTGGATAAGCAGCCCCAACGCTCACCTGAACCCCGGTTGCGCGTACCCAGAGTAGCAGACTGGGGGCCCACAACTGAAACCCCAGCTGACCACCCACACCTGAAACCTCGGGTGGGTGCACACCGGAAGCAGAGGCTAGCTGCTCCACGCAAAGGCCCAAAGTGGCAGATCAGCTGATCAACGGCCTGGCAGCCTGTGAGGAACCACACCTAAAAGCACCGGTTCTGAACAACTCTTACCTAGCGCCTGCGCACAGAGCTCTGCAGGGCCTACTGGCTCTCTAGGACTAAGGCAGAACACCCAGCAGAGGGGAGCAGCAGGGCTAGGGGAGACTGCATTCCACTGAAAGACTCGACCCAGTAGGGGGCTGAACTACCCCATAGCAACACCGAGAGCCCCTAGCATCTAAGACAGCAAAGAGCAAGAAGGGGGAGTGTGAGTTGTCCCTAATTGGTGCAACTCAAGGAAAGCAAAACTGGTGAACTAAAGACCTAGTGGGGAGCAGAAGGACCCTGAGGAACTGGACTAGAGGCTGAACAACAGTGAAGAGTATGGCTCAGGAAGGGAAAAAAGTGAAACGAATCCTTCCAACCACCCCCTCCCGTTCCACAGACAGGAAGACCAGCAGAACTAACCTGAACAGTTTAAAGCCAGCAGAAGACTTTTTTTTTCTTTCTTTCCTCCTTTCCCTCTGAATTCCTTCTTCCTTTCTGTCCTTCTTTCTTTTTTTATTCCTTCTTCCTTCCATCCTTTACCTTTTTTATTCCTTCTTCCTGCCTTCTTTTATTTATTCATTTGTTTTAATTTTGGTTCAAATTCCTTCTTATTTGCCTCCAATCTTTCTTTATTCCTTCTTCCTTCCTTCCTTTCCTTTTCTATTCCCTTTTTCCCTCCTTCCCTTCTTTCCCCCCCACTTTTCTCTTTTTCCCACAGGTGAGACAACAAAACCTGGAGTGCTGAAAAGACCAGAGTTAGACTGTGTTACACACATAAACGTCAGCTCAAGACCAGTGAGCACAGGAGATAAAGGAGACAGCACCACTGAATCCCATTGACATTCTACCATAGAAGTTCATACCATTAACCCAGGGAGTCAGAACAGATCAATTCAAGAAGCAGAGGCTAACAAGAAGAGTCTCACAAACAATGGGAAGACAAAGAAACAATCCCCAAATGAAAGGAAAGGAGGAAGCCTCAGAAAGAATGCTAACTGAAAAAGAGGCAACTCAACTATCAGATACTGAGTTCAAAGCAATGGTTATCAGGAAGCTGACTGAGCTCTCTGAGCTCACAGAGAACTACCAGAAACTACAGGGAAACTACAATGAACTCACTACAAACTATATTAACATGAAAAAGGGAATAGAAACTATCAACAAGGGCCAAGAGGAAATGAACAATACAATTTCTGAATTGAAGAACAGAGTAGAAAGAATGAAAGCAGACTTGATGAAGCAGAGGATCGGATCAGCGAGCTGGAGGACAGAGTACGAAAAACACCCAGGAAGAGCAAGAAAAGGAAAAGAGGCTCAGAAAGAATGAAGAGGCAATAAGGGAAATGCAGGACAACATGAAACGTAACAATATCCGTATAATAGGAATACCAGAAGGAGAAGAAGAAGAGCAAGGAATAGAAAACCTGTTCGAAAAAGTAATGATGGAAAATTTCCCTAATCTGAGGAGAGAATAAGTCACCCAAATCCAGTAAACACAGAGAGTCCCAAGCAAGAGGAACCCAAAGAGGCCCACTGCAAGACAAATCATAATTAAAATGGAAAAATTCCAAGACAAAGACAGGATCTTAAAGGCAGCAACGGAGAAACAGGGAGTAACATACAAGGGAGCCCCAATAAGGTTAGCAACTGACTTCTCAATGGAAACACTCCAAGCCAGAAGAGAATGGCAAAAAATATTCCAAGTAATGAGAACCAGGGGCCGGCAACCAAGACTACTTTACCCAGAAAGGCTCTCAATCAAGATAGAAGGCCAAATAAAGAGTTTCCCAGACAAAAGAAGTCTAAAAGAATACAGCGCCACCAAACCAGCTCTGCAAGAGATGCTAAAGGGACTGCTTTAAGGAAAGGAAGGAAAAGAGAAAGACATAGGAACACAGGTAGGAAAAAAATGGCAATGAATAACTACCTGTCGATAATAACCTTAAATGTAAATGGATTAAATGTTCCAATCAAAAGACACAGAATGGCTGAATGGATAAGAAAACATGACCCACACATATGCTGCCTACAAGAGACCCATCTCAGGACAAAAGACCTACACAGACTGAAAGTGAAGGGCTGGAAACAAATTTTCCAAGCAAACGGACAGGAAACAAAAGCAGGTGTAGAAATACTCATATCACACAAAATAGACTTCCAAAGAAGGGCCATAAAGAGAGACCCAGATGGTCACTTCATAATACTCAAAGCAAGAATCCACCAAGAAGACGTAAACATTGTGAATATTTATGCACCCAACATAGGAGCACCCAAATACATAAAGAAAATCTTGGAGGACTTCAGGAAAGATATTGACAGCAACACAATTATAGTAGGGGACTTTAACACCCCACTATCAAAAATGGACAGGTCTTCCAAAGAAAGTATCAACAAAGATATTGTGTAACTTAACAATACCCTAGAGGAAATGGACTTAACTGATATATAGAGAGCTTTTCATCCCAAAGAAGCAAAATACACATTCTTTTCAAGTGTCCATGGAACTTTTTCAAAGATAGACCACATGATAGGACACAAAGCAAGCCTCAACAAATTCAAGAAAATTGAAATCATTATCAAGCATATTCTCTGATCACAAAGGACTGAAACTAGAAACCAACCCCAAAGGAAAAAACCCAAAACACTCAAAATCATGGAGACTGAATAGCATACTATTAAGCAAAGAATGGGTCAAGAACGAGATTAGGGAAGAAATCAAAAACTTTCTGGAAACAAATGAAAATGAACTCAAAACAACCCAAAACCTATGGGACACAGCAAAGGCAGTCGTGAGAGGGAAGTTCATAGCAATACAGGCCTACCTTAAAAAGATAGAAACATTTCAAACAAACAACCTAACCCTATGCCTAAAAGAACTCGAGGAACAACAACAAAGACAGCCCAGAGCAAGCAGAAGGAAACAAATAACCAAGATCAGAGCACAGTTAAATGACATAGAGACTAAAAGCACAATTCTAGGGATCAATGAATCCAGGAGCTGGTTCTTTGAAAAGATAAACAAAATCGACAAGCCTTTAAGTAGGCTCATCAAGAAAAAAAGAGAGAGGATCCAAATAAACACAATTAGAAATGAAAGAGGAGAGATTACAACTGATACCACAGAAATACAAAGGATTGTAAGAAATTACTATGAAGAACTGTATGCCAAGAAATTTGAAAACCTAGGTGAAATGGACACATTTCCAGGAAAATATAATCTTCCAAAACTGAATGAAGAAGAAGAAGAAAACCTGAACAGACCAATAACAGCAGAGGAAATTGAAGCAGTCATCAAAAAACTACCAACACAAAAAAGCCCTGGACCAGATGGTTTCCCAGGAGAATTCTACAAAGCATTTAAGGAAGAGCTAACCCCTATCCTTCACAGAGTATAAGAAAAAGTCCAAACTGATGGCAGACTCCCAAACTCTTTTTATGAAGCCAGCATCATCCTAATCCCAAAACCAGATGAAGACACAACGAAGAAAGAAAACTTCAGGCCAATATCTCTGATGAACATACACAATAAAATTCTCAACAAAATATTGGCAAACCGCATCCAGCAATATATTAAAAAGATCATCCACCATGACCAAGGGGGATTCATCCCAGGGATGCAAGGATGGTACAATATCCACAAATCAATAAACATAATACATCACATCAACAACTGCAAAGACAAAAATCACACGATCATATCAATAGATGCAGAAAAAGCATTTGATAAGATACAGCACCCATTTCTGATAAAAACACTCAGCAAAGTGGGAATAGAGGGAGCATTCCACAACATAATAAAGGCCATATATGAGAGACCTACAGCCAACATCATACTCAATGGACAAAAAGTTAGAGCTTTCCACTAAGATCAGGAACAAGACAAGGACGCCCTCTCTCACCACTACTATTCAACATAGTATTGGAAGTCCTAGCCACAGCAATCAGACAAGAAAAAGCAATAAAAGGCATCCAAATTGGAAAGGAGCAAATGAAACTGTCACTGTTTGCAGATGACATGATAGTGTACATGGAAAATCCTATAGACTCCACCAAAAAACTACTCGACCTAATAAATGAATTTGGCAAAACAGCTGGATACAAAGTCAATACTCAGAAATCAAAGGCATTCCTGTACACCAACAACGAAACTGCAGAAACAGAAATCAGGAAAAAAATCCCCTTTGATATAGCAACAAGAAAAATAAAGTACCTAGGAATAAACCTAACCAAGGAGGTAAAAGACCTGTACTCAGAAAACTACACAACACTGAAGAAAGAAATTAAGGAAGACACAAACAAATGGAAGCATGTACCATGCTCATGGATTTGAAGAATTAACATCATCAAAATGGCCATACTACCCAAAGCAATTTATAGATTCAATGCAATCCCTATTAGAGTACCCATGACGTATTTCACAGATATAGAACGAACATTTCAGAAATTTATATGGAACCATAAACGACCCCGAATAGCTGCAGCAATTTTGAGAAAGAAGAACAAAGCAGGAGGGATCACAATACATGATATCAAACTGTATTACAAGGCCACTGTAATCAAAACAGCCTGGTACTGGCATAAAAACAGGCACATAGACCAATGGAACAGAACAGAGAGCCCAGAAATAAACTCAAGTCTTTATGGTCAATTAATATTTGACAAAGGAGGCAGGAGCATAAAATGGAGCAAAGCAGCCTCTTCAACAGATGGTGTTGGGAGATCTGGACAGCTATGTGCAAAAAAATGAAACTCGATCACCAACTTACGCCATACACGAAAATAAACTCAAGATGGATAAAAGACTTAAATATAAGTCGTTACACCATAAAAGTTCTCCAGGAAAACATTGGCAGGAAAATCTCAGACATTCCACGCAGCAACATCCTCACAGACATGTCCCCTAAAGCAACGGACATAAAGGAAAGAATAAACAAATGGGACCTCATCAAAATAAAAAGCTTCTGCAAGGCTAAAGAAAATAGCACCAAATTACAAAGAGAACCAACAGTATGGGAAAACATATTTGCCAATGATACCTCAGACAAGGGCCTGATCTCCAAAATATATAAAGAACTCACACGACTCCACTCCAGGAAGACAAACAGCCCAATTAAAAAATGGGCAAAGGACTTGAACAGACACTTCTCCAAGGAAGACATACAGAGGGCCCAGAGACATATGAAAAGATGCTCAGCATCACTAGCCATCAGAGAGATACAAATTAAAACCACAATGAGGTACCATCTCACACCAGTCAGAGTGGCCAGCATAAACAATTCCACAACAAATGTTGGAGAGGATGCAGAGAAAAGGGAACCCTAGTGCACTGTTGGTGGGAATGCAGACTGGTGAGGCCACTGTGGAAAATAATATGGAATTTCCTCAGAAAACTAAAAATGGAACTGCCCTTTGACCCAGCAATTCCGCTGCTGGGATTATACCCTAAGAACCCTGAAACACAAATCCAAAAGAACCTGTGCACCCCAATGTTCATAGCAGCACAACTTACAATAGCCTAGTACTGGAAGCAACCTAAGTGCCCATCAGCAAATGAGTGTATCCCAAAACTGTGGTATATTTACACAATGGAATTCTACGCAGTAGACAGAAAGAAGGAGCTTATACCCTTTGCAACAGCATGGATGAAACTGGAGAGCATTATGCTAAGTGAAATAAGCCAGGCGGTGAGGGACAAATACCATATGATCTCACCTTTAACTGGAACATACTCAACAAAAGAAAAAAGCAAACAAAATACAACCAGAGACATTGAGGTTCGGAACAGTCTAGTAGTGGCCAGGGGGGAGTGGGGTGGGGACAGTGGGAAGAGGGGATTGCAGGAACTGTTATAAAGGACACATGGACAAAATCGGGGGGATGGTGGGGGTGGGGGAGGGAGGTGGGTTCAGCTGGGGTTGGGGGGGAGGGAAGGGGAGAAAAGGCATACAACTGTAATTGAATAACAATAAAAATTTAAAAAATAAAAAATAAAATAAAAAACCCTCTGCCTATCAGGGCCACACCATCTGGAGATACCATGTTTTACTCCTTCTTAGTATGACCATTTAAGCCTCCTATGAACATTCCATTTCATTCACTCGAGACTCTGGCATCTGGCTTACTAGTAACCTGTCCACCCCAAATCCTGGCACTATTGGCTAGTTGAAAAAGCAATCCTATATCCTAGACTCACATTCGTTGGCTAACTCAGCTCTCATGGTCACATCCTGAATAGTGCCATCTTCTAGAATGGCTTCACCTTAAAATAATAAATTTATATACTTCTTGACCAAGACCTCTCACCTTCTCCCTGGTCAAACTCCAAGTCTGGGCTTCCAAATTTCCCTGTTTGTGACTCTACGTTATTACTTGCTAGTTCATATTGAAACAGTTTACTAACATGTTTGTCTCCCATGAATATTTTGAGGGCAGGGGTTGTTTTACTAGTCCTGCATACCCAGTGTCTGGCACATGGTTGGCACTCAAATCTGAATGGATGTTTCTGAGTGAATTTTATATTCATAATACTGTGTTTTGTATTTGAGGAACACCAAAGCTGAGTGAAAATGTGTTCTGCTTCCAGGAAATCTAAAGACTAGTAGATGACCTAAGACAAATACACTAAAAACTAAATTTCAACATGGAAAATGAGAGGAGCCTCAAGAAATATAAAAGCAAAATACTATGGGATTGCTAAGGTAATGGAGATGGAAATAGAGAAACAAAAGAGAAATGTTGTTTTTATGAGGAAATCGGAGAAAGCTTCATAGAGGATGTGACACCTGAGCTAGCCTGGAAGAATGGGTGAGAATTTAGATATGTGACAATAGAGGAAGAAGGAATTCTAGGCAGAGAGACCACCATGAGCAAGGACAGAAAGCAAGGAAAGCATAGAGTACATGTGAGAAGTAACTGATTTAGTGGGAGCACAGGGACCATAAAGGAGAATGTGATAGCAACTGAATTGATCTAATTTTAGAGCCACTAAACTATCAATTTTGATGTTATTTCAGCAGTAAGTAGACATAGGTGCAGTTCCATGGTGTCTGATTTATCAATTAACCCTTAAGCCATGTGCTTTTCTTCAAAAGAATATTTCAAGGATTGAAAAAAAATTTACAAAGGCTTTTCATTCAAGATGATAATTATTTATTGTTCCTACTTAAGCTTATCTTTTTTATCAACACAGTCATTGTTTCCTATGACAAAGTGATAAACAGTTTTGTTTGTTTTTTAAAGGAAGGTAAGGCCAAACAACAAAGATGAGAAACATTTTCAATTCTTTAAATTCTTTAGATGATATTTTATTTCCATGAACATATTTTCCTGTTATTGTAAATTTATACTAAGTAAATAATTATGGCATTGACTGGTATTCTTGATGTGCTTTTGATCATCTTTCACAAAAAAGCAACTGCCAAGAGAGAACTTCCTAAGAAAGATCACTTAACCACTAAGTGGCTGTTAGTGTTAAAGACAATTAGGCAATCATTATTTAAGAAGCATGATGAAAACTACCCACTTTCACCCTGCTGGTGAGACTCAGTGGATTGAGTGCTGGCAAATCAAAGGGTTGCACTGGTTTAATTCCCAGTCTAGGGCACGTGCATGGGTTGTGGGCCAGGTCCCCAGTGTGGGGCACACTAGAGGCAACCACACATTGATGTTTCCCTCCTTCTCTTTCTCCCTCCTTTCCCCTCTAAAAATAAATAAATAAAATCTTTTTTAAAAGAGAAAATTACCCACTTTTCTTTTAAAGAACATAAAATACACACACACATAAACACACACGACAGAGTTCTTAAGATGTAATTCTCCATAGTACCTCATTTTAGGAACTGTTCAGGTCTTCATCCTCAGAGTTGGTAGCTCCGCCCTTATTAAAAAGTCCCCCTAAGGCTAGGGATTCACTTCAGAATTCTGGCTCTGCCACTTACTAGCTGTGTGACCTTGGGCAAGTTACTTAACAACTTAACCACTCTGAGCTTCAGTTTCCACATCAGTAAAAAAGTAGATAACACCTACTTCACAGGGTTGTTTTGAGAATTAAATGACATGATGCATGCAAAGTACTTATCACCAAGCCTGACAAATAAATCAGGCTCAATAATTGGTAACTGCATTATTATTGTAGGAAAAATAGACTTTTGGCAACAAATCTATTCTACAGTATGGATTTGTACCTACATGTAAAACATCTCTGTATGTAAAACTGAACTGCTCATACTATTAGGCTCCTGTACATTTTCTGGCCCTTTTTTATTATACAACTAAACTATTTCCAGATTTGGGACAATCCTAGTTCTAGCATTGTTTGGGATAACTCTAATTTTAAACAATCCTGTATGTTTTTAAACCCAGCCTGGATGGATCACATATTCTTCTGTTAATGGTACATCAAGCTCAAAATTTTCCTTTAAATCTCATGGAACAGATGCCTTCTCTCCCCTCTTTAATTCAGTGTCAAAACAAAATGGCATTTACTAGTTTCTGATCTGATCCACATGCTATACCAACCAGTCCAGACCTAAGTATACAGAAAAGCTGCTAAACTCTGCAACCACTGGCATGTGTTGTGGTTCCCAGTGAGAGTATACAGTTCTCCCCTAATTTCTGAATAGAGACCTATGTTAAGGCACTGATGAGACTGGCAAAGTATAAATTATTAAGCTCCCCATTGTCTCAATTTCTTTCAAGAAAATACTATATATTTTCATAAACTAAGTGTATTACTGAATGAAGGGGTAGGCGGCTCACATTTCCCTTCTTATATTATTCATAGGACTTAGAAAAATGGCAGCTCCCCTCCACCCACCTCAAACATACTCATGAACCTCTCTGAACCAACATTAGCTCCCTAAAAATATATAAAAATTTGGAGTAGCCTTGTCTGGCTGGAATGGGAGTAATTACATAATGTCTTGGCCTTTAGAAATTGGCTTCAAGTCAGTTCAGCATTTATTGAGCATATACTCTGTAAGGGTATTCTGTGCTTTAAACTGAGGGGAATATAAAGCTATGTAAGATATGATTACTACCTTCAAGAAATATGACAAATGGATTTTTGTCATGAGCAGGAATGAACTGTTCCTGCCTCCATTAGATGACATGTGTTTGAACCCTAAAATCCCCTGATATCACGGGAAACATGGAAAGGCAGCAGATATGTCTTAACAAATCCAATCATATTACAGTATAAGTAGGGATTGTCAATGAGGAAATTCACCTTTAGAGGCAATACACAGTGATAAGAAGAGGGGCTCTGGGATCAGGCAGACCTAGGTTCAAATTCCAGCTATACTACCTCCTAGCTCTGTAGCCTTAAGCACATGATTCAACCTCTCTGAACCTGTATTGTTTCTGGAAAATAGTAATAGCAATAATATAAATACATGTTTCACAAGATTATTGTGAAACTTAAATATAATAATTCATATAAAGCACAATAATAAGTGCTTTAAAGTTTTATTAATTACTATTATAATCATTATTCTTTCTGAACAAAAAGATTACTACTAAAAAGCTCATTTAAACAAACAGAGAGGTTTGTTTCTGAGACATAACTGTAGTAGGAAGCCAGGAGAACCTTATCAATTGATCTGGAAGTAGCTATACCTAAAAACTAAGGTTATGCCCAGAAACCCCAAAGAGGAAGGCACTGTTCTTTTAATTCTTTAAATAAAGGTGCCCCGAAGATTCTGACCCAATAGAGTTCTCTCCAGCCATCACAATCCAAACACAATGTTCTGCTCATTTCATTCCCAAATGCCTGAGCCTCTGTCCTTGACTTAAGGTAATTCCTGTCTAGTTTGCAAGACAGGATATACTCAGCAAACAATAGCTCAGAGTAGGTTAGTGTACCCTTGACACCTAAGAACAGTATGGAAGATGTCTGCAGGACTCCAGAGAAGACAGAGGCTGAAATACTCCCTGACACAAAGACCCTCCCCATAACACTTCCCATCTCACTTGGAGTAAAATCCAGTATCTTCACCATGGCTTGCAAGGCTCTGTATGATCTGGCTCCTTTTCAGTTCTCCAACTTTATTTCCTCCCACTCCCTACCCCTTTACTCTACTTCAGCCACTATGGTCTCCTTGTTTTCTCTCCAACAGGCCAGGCATGCTATACCTAGGAGCCCTTATATTGCCTGTTCTTTCTGACTGGAGAATTTCCCCTGATCTTTGCATGGATGATTCCTTGTCTCTGCTCAGGTCTTATTTCAAGTCCTCAAAGGCCTTCCTTGACCCTCTATTTAAAGGACCTGTCCCTTCCCCCACTCCTGTCACTTTCTATCACATAAACCTCTTTTATTGTCTTCATAGCATACTATTCTTAAGACCAAATGATCTCTTCTCAAGTTGTCCTTCCTGCCTCTGGGTCTTTGCATATGCTCTTTATTCTCCCTGGAATGCTCCTTCTTTTCTCTTCATATGGCTCTTGCTCGAACTTCAGATCTCAGCTTGTGT
This sequence comes from Desmodus rotundus, assembly GCF_022682495.2. Lineage (NCBI taxonomy): Eukaryota > Metazoa > Chordata > Mammalia > Chiroptera > Phyllostomidae > Desmodus > Desmodus rotundus. Next base: position 16,230,341 of record NC_071400.1, read on the forward strand.
AGCCTCTTCAGAAAGGACTTCCCTGATCGCCAGCACGCCCCACCCCCTACTTCTCTTAGCTTCTATTAACATTTTGTTCATTTCTTTCATGGCACATGGCAATCTTCTATATATCTATATGTACATCTACCTCTATATCTATATGTCTATCTATATCATCTATCTATATCTATATCATCTACATAAAATCTGTTTTTTGTTCATTTTTTTTCTCTCCTCACTCCAGACTGAACAATCTCTAAGGCCAGGGATTTTTGTCTGCTTTGTTCAGCCCTTGGATTGTTACAGAAAGCTTCACTTAGAAGGTGGAATTTGAGCAAAGACCTGAAGAATAAGCTGGCACTACTGGTACTAATACATTGATGTCAGACACTTTGACCTAACTTTCTTTTATATATATATATATATTGATTATGCTGTTACAGTTGTCCCATTTCCCCCACTTCACTCCACTCCATCCTGTACACCCCTTCCCTCCCACATTCCCCCCCTATAGTTCATGTCCATGGGTCATACTTATAAGTTCTTTGGCTTCTATATTTCCTACACTATTTTTACCCTCCCCCTCTCTATTTACCACCTATCATTTAAGCTATTTATTCTCTGTACCTTTCCCCCGTCTCTCCCAATCCCCTATTGATAACCCTCCGTGTGATCTCCATTTCTGTGGTTCTGTTTCTGTTCTAGTTGTTTGCTTAGCTTGCTTTTGTTTTTGTTTTAGGTGTGGTTGTTAATAACTGTGAGTTTGCTGTCATTTTTACTGTTCATATTTTTTATCTTCTTTTTCTTAGGTAACTCCCTTTAACATTTCATATAATAATGGCTTGGTGATGATGAACTCCTTTAACTTGACCTTATCTGAGAAGCACTTTATCTGCCCTTCCATTCTAAATGATAGCTTTGCTGGATACAGTAATCTTGGATGTACGTCCTTGCCTTTCATGACTTGGAATACTTCTTGCCAGTCCCTCCTTGCCTGTAAGGTCTCTTTTGAGAAATCAGCTGACAGTCTTATGGGAACCCCATTATAGGTAACTGTGTCCTTTTCTCTTGCTGCTTCTAAGATTCTCTCCTTATTTTTAATCTTGGGTAATGTAATTAGGATGTGCCTTGGTGTGTTCCTCCTTGGGTCCAGCTTCTTTGGGACTCCCTGAGCTTCCTGGACTTCCTGGAAGTCTGTTTCCTTTGCCAGATGAGGGAAGTTCTCCTTCATTATTTGTTCAAATAAGTTTTCAATTTTTTGTTCTTCCTCTTCTCCTTCTGGCAGCCCTATAATTCAGATGTTGGAATGTTTCAAGATGTCCTGGAGGTTCCTAAGCCTCTCCTCATTTTTCCGAATTCTTGTTTCTTCATTCTTTTCTGGTTGGATGTTTCTTTCTTCCTTCTGGTCCACACTGTTGATTTGAGTGCCAGTTTCCTTTGGATCACTATTGGTTCCCTGTACATTTGCCTTTATTTCTCTTGGCATGGCCTTCATTTTTTCATCTAGTTTTCGAACAAATTCAACGAATTCTGTGAGCTTATTGATTACCAGTGTTTCGAACTGTGCATCTGATAGGTTGGCTATCTGTTCGCTGCTTAGTTGAATTATTTCTGGAGCTTTGAAGTATTCTGTCATTTGGGCCATTTTTTTTTTTTCTTTTTGGTCTTGGAGCGTCTGTTACTTAAAGGGGCGGAGCCTTAGGTGTTCACTGGGGTGGGGGAACGCTGGTTGCTGAGCTGTGATGCTGTATGTGGGGGAGGGGCTGAGAGGGAGCAATGGCGCCTGATCCACTCTCCACCGGATTTAAGTCACTGCCTCTGCTACCCACAATCAAATTGGGCCCCTCTGGTGCTGGTTCCCGAGTGGGTGGGCTTGTGCACGCTCTAGGCCCCTGTGGGTCTCTCTAACGACCTCTCCTGTAAGGCTGGGATTCTCTCCTGCTGCTGCCCCAACCCCCACGGGCGTTTTCAATCAGAGGTTTGAGGCTTTATTTCCCTGCCCTGGAGCCCTGGTTTACTCGGTCTGCTTCGCTCCCTGCCATTTATCCCGGTTTATCTGTGCGGGAGTGTGGGGCCGAGGGGTGCTACCCACTGCTCTGCCTGCCCCGTTCTCCATCACTCTGAGTCCGGCCCTCTCAATTTATCTGTGTGCGAATGTGGGGCCTCAGGGTTTGCTAGTGGTCAGACTGTCCTCCCCGTTCATCCCACACTCCGCCACTCTGGGTCCCACCACGGCCAGGTGAGTCCTCTCTGCCCCGGTGCCCGTCTCCGCCCCTCCTACCGGTCTGGATGTACGTTTCTTTTTTATCTACTTTGTGTCGGACTTCCTTGCCTTTCGATTTTCTGTCAGATCTGGTTGTGCGAGGAGGTGCAGTGTGTCTACCTACACCGCCATCTTGGTTCTTTGACCTGACTTTCAAAGCCTTTCACTACCTGGACCCTCCTAACCTAGCCTATCCTGTTTTTCACCCAATACCCCCCACCACCCAGGACACGCTCTGCATTCTAATCCTAACTGTCTCACACATTCCCACTTGGAAAGTCTTCCATACTTACTTACCACAATCTGTAGAACAGTATGATATAGGTACTATCATTATACCCATTTTACAGAGGAGAACACACAGGTTCAGAGAGGTTAAATAACTTTTCTAAGGTTATTTATTGGAGTAATATTGGACCCTAGATCTATTGGGACTCTAGAGCCTATGTTTTCAAATACTACATGATACATGATACCAATAACAACAGGCAGAATGGAAGAGATAAAGAAGGAGTAGAGGACAGCATAATAGACCTTAAATTTACTAAGTTTTTCTAACACCGAAGCTTATGCTCATGACCTTTGTATAGGGTATTATACATCCAGGTTTGTCAGGAATGATCCTGATGTACTTCTGGTTTCTCAGCCTCATTATTAACATTATACTCCTTCACTTGTAAATTGTTGTAATTTTAAAGGGGATTTGATATTTTATACTTATTATAGCACATCTTGCCTTCCCAGAACTCATAGTGCCATTTCTCTCACTCTCAGAAAATTAAGAACAAGTAAAAATAAAAGAAAAAAAAGAAGAAATAGTAAGTGTATTCTTTGGTATATCATTTTCATTATGGGAGTTACTTGTGTTTACCATATGTTACATTCCCTAAAAATCACATTTGGCAATGAAGATATGGGGAAAATTCATCTGTCTAATTCAACTAATGCTTATTGCCCTTAGTATATGGGCAATAAATATTACTTGAATACTATTACAATATGGTGAATATAAGTCCAAATTTTGTCGCAATTAAGTAGTCTAGTTATTATTATAGTAACTAATACTCACTGAGAGTTTCATATGTTGAATAGTTTACATAGATCACTTCATGCAGTCTTCAAAAGAACTAATATTATTCCCATTTTAAAAGTGAGGGAACTGAATTTCAGGGACATTAAATGTCTTCTACAAGGCCCCATAGTTGAGAAGTGACAAAGCTGGAGTTCAAACCCAGATAACCCTGATTCCAAAGTCTGTGTGTTTAATCTCAATGCTCTACTCCCCTCTTCTACTTTGTTGCCTCATAACCACATTTAACACTCAAAATCTTTACAGAATATCCAGTATTTACCATATAAGAGGAATATGAAAGAAAATGACTTTCCTAAAATCCCACCCAAGCATCCCTTTTTTGATAGATTAAAATTTTTGAACAAATGAAGTTCAATACCAACATTCTCCTCTAAAATCATAGAAATGTAGCTAATATAAAATAGAGAAACTCATGTTAAAATGTTAGGTTTTACCAGAAACACTAATTTTTAAAGATATATGCACCCCTATATAAATAATGCAGCATTATTTACAATAGACAAGATATGGAAGCAACCCAAGTGCCCATCAGTAGATGAGTAGATAAAAAGTGGTGGTACATTTAAACAATGGAATACTACTTGGCCATAAAAAAGAATGAAATCAACATTTGAAACAACATGGATGAATCTAGAAGGTATTATGCTAAGTGAAATAAATCAGACAAAGAAAGACAAATACTATACAATTTCACTTGTATATAGAATCCAGAGAACAATGAACAAACAAAACAGAAATAGACTCATAGATGCAGAGAACAAACTGCTGGTTGCTAGAGGAGAGGGGAGTTGAGGGATGGGTGAAAATGTGAAGGGATTAAGAAGTACAAACTGATAGTTACAAAATAGTCATGAGGATGTAAAGTTCAGCATAGTGAATGTAGTCAATAATATTGTAATAACTATGTATAGTGCCAGGTGGGTACTTGAATTATTGGGGAGATCACTTCATAAATTATATTATTGTCTAACCAGTTAGCTGTACACCTGAAACTAATATAAACCAATATTGAATGTCAACTGTTATCAAAAAATAAAATTTGTAAATAATAAATTGAATGTTGGGTTTTATTTTTTATTTTATTTTATTTTATTTATTTTTTAAGGTTTTTAAAAATTATTATTATTTTTTTATATTTTAATTAATTTATTTTTATTCAGTTACAATTGTCTGCATTTCCTCCCCTTCCCTCCACCCCACCCCAGCCAGTCCCACCTCCCTCCCCTACCTCTTCCCTCCCCCTCGATTTTGTCCTTGTGTCCTTTATAGTAGAATGTTGGGTTTTAAATTCTTTCTCTGCCTGTGTGACAGTATCCAAGGCTGCACATGGGAGGGAGCCCAAGTAGAGCTATCCAGCAAGATTGTAGTTGGAGAATGAATGATGTGGAACAAATTGCAACCAAACCCCACTACTGAAAACAGTTACTGTATTCAATTTCACCCACATCTTTGAACACCTGCCATATGTGCTCATAACACTGGACCAAGCACTGAGGACAGGGGTTTGGGGGAGCAGTGCAAAAAACACCAGTGAAAAAGCTTTGTGCCTCATCTGAACTCTCTTAACACTTTTGCTATACCCATTTTATGATGCTTTAACTTGCTTTCTATCTGATGTTCTGTAGAGAGGCAGTGCAGGGTAGTAGCAAGCACTGAGCTTGGCAAATGGACTTTGCCTTAAATCGCAGTTCCTTCATTAAGGAAACAGCTGGGTTGAATAAGTCATTTAACCTCCTTTAATCTCAGTTCCCTCTCCTGGAAAATGGGATTTACAATATCTATCTCACAGAGCTGTTAGAAGGAATCAACTGACAAAATGTTATAAAGTTCCAGCCAAGATGGAGGTGTAGGTAGAAATGTTTTGCTTCCTCACACAACCAAAAGAAGGATAACAACCAATTTAAAAACAATAAACAACCAGAACTGCCAGAATAGCAAACTGTATGGAACTCTGACAACCAAGGAGTTGAAGAAACATTCATCCAGACTGGTAGGAGGGGCGGAGATGGGCAGCCAGGTAGGCAGAGAACATAGGACAAGGCGGCAGACTGTATGGACGAGGAGGGACTGGCTCACCAGGAAATTAAAGACTCAAAACCTCTAGCTGTAAAACATTGTGGGGGTTGCAAAGGAGGGAGAAATTCCTATTCTCATAGGAGAGTTCATTGGCAAGTGGGGCTAGAGAGGAGTGAACAAACAGCATTGTTCCCTCTCTGACCCCTCCCCCACAGACAGCACCACAACAGCAGCAAAGAAGATTGCCCCACCCTGGTGAATACCTAAGGTTCCACCCCCTTACAACTTAACAGGTGTATCAAGACAAAGAAATACGGCCCAAATAAAAGAACAGATCCAAACTCCAGAAAAAGAGAGAAGAGATGAAGAGCTAGACAACCTATCTGATGCAGAGTTCAAAACACTGGTAATCAGGATGCTCACAGAATTGACTGAGCTCAGTCACAAAATGAAGGAAGAAATGAAGGCTACACAAAATGAAATAAAATATACAGGGAACCAACAGTGAAGGGAAGGAAACCAGGACTCATATCAACGGTTTGGAACACAAGGAAGAAATCAACATCCAACCAGAAGAGAATGAAGAAGCAAGAATTCAAAAAAATGAGGACAGGCTTAGGAACCTCTGGGACAACTTTAAGTGCCCCAACATCTGAATCATAGGGGTACCAGAAGGAGAAAAGGAAGAGCAAGAAATTGAAAACTTATTTGAACAAATAATGAAGGAAAAATTCCCCAATCTCGCAAAGGAAATAGACTTCCAGGAAGTCCAGGAAGCTCAGAGAGTCCCAAAGAAGCTGGACCCAAGGTGGAACACACCAAGGCACATCATAATTACATTGCCCAAGATTAAAAATAAGGAGAGAATCTTAGAAGCAGCAAGAGAAAAGGACACAGTTACCTACAAAGGAGTTCCCATAAGACTGTCAGCTGATTTCTCAAAAGAGACCTTACAGGCAAGAAGGGGCTGGCAAGAAGTATTCAAAGTCATGAAAGGCAAGGACCTACATCCAAGATTACCCTATCTAGCAAAGCTATCATTTAGAATGGAAGGGCAGATAAAGTGCTTCTCAGATAAGGTCAAGTTAAAGGAGTTCATCATCGCTAAGCCCTTATTATATGAAATATGAAAGGAACTTATCCAAGAATGAGAAGATCAAAAACTATAAACAATAAAATGATAACAATCCCATGACTATGAACAATAGAACCTACAAAACTAAAATTAAGCAAATAACTAGAATAGGAACAGAATCACAGAAATGAAGATCATGTGAAGGGTTATCAATGGGGAGGGGGAGGGGAAGATTGGGGGGAAGGGACAGGGAATAAGAAGCATAATTGCTAGGCATAAAATAGAGAGGGGTAGGTTAAGAATAGTATAGGAAATAGAGAATCCAAAGAACTTGTATGTACAACCCATGGACATGAACTAATGGGTGCGGAATGCTTGAGGGTGAGAGGGTGCAGGGTAGAGAGAGCATAAGGGGGAGAAATAAATTGGGACAACTGTAATAGCATAATCAATAAAATGTACTTAAATAAATTGTTCTGTTGCCAAAAAAAAAGAAAAAAATGTTATAAAATGGTTGGCACCAGACCTAGCATACAGTAGGCATTCAATAAGGAGCACTCATTGTTTCTATTAACATTCCTTACCTACTGTACTAGAAAGTGAACTCCTTGTAGGCATTGTCCAAATGTATTTTATCTTGGTGTCTCCAGAATATTGAGCACAAAGCCTTGCACATAAGAAAGTCTCAAAAATAGCTGTCTAGAGATCAAGGAATGAACGAATTATTATAGTTCAAATTATTATAGTTTGGTAATTTGTGATAAAAATAAATACAAACGAAGTATTTTAGAGATACAAAGAAGGACAGCAACACATTTGTTGATGGGAGAAGAGGAAAAGGTCAAGAAAAGATTTAAGGAAGATATTGATAAGGAGAAATGACATTAAAAACCCTTCCTGCCTAAGGGGGTTTGAATCTTCACCTATCTGGCTTCAATGGTCCAGTCTTTCCAAACTTATACTAGACCATAACTGACATTATGGTCTCTCTCATAACATAAGTGGAAAGTTGTGGTGTAATAAAAAGCCAAGAGACCCAAGTCCTAGGCAGCCAAAGACTCGTGTCCTCTGGGTCTCACACTTCATCTCTCTAAGCCTCAAGTTCCTCCTCTATAAAATGGGGACTTAAAAAAAGATATCAGTCTCATAGAGTTGTTGAGAGGTATGTGCTCATCAAATGGCAGTTGCAATTTCTTCCCATTGCTGTAAATAAATCTGCTCACATAGTCTTTAAATTTGGCAAAACAAGCCCAACATATAGATGTACTGAGCTGGCCAGGCATCGCATTTGTTTGGAATATTAGATTTCCCATAAAGCTTTATATGTCACATTTTAGTCTTAGTTTTAATAAGTGCTATAATGTCTGGGACATCCCAAGTCTTTTTGGCATGACTGGAACTTTGACAGCATATAACAGTTTTGGTAAAATATGCTTGCTAGATAATTTTATAAGACTTTAGGATCACTAAGAAACTTTGGGAAATGTGTCCTCCAAAGGAAAATAAAATGTACTAAAAGCTAGCTAAAATCTTGATTCAGTGTGCTGATACTAAAATTCCCAAAGAAAAAAAATAAGAGTGTTGCCATCAAGAAACAAATAAGGAGCCAGGCCTAGAAATCAACAACATGAAGGCAATAATTAGGAGCTTAACCTGTACATTATTACATCCAACATTTTTAGTTTAAAGGTAAATAAAGCTACAGACTATATCAGACAAAAAGAAGGGAACTTCCAGAACCATGATGATATATTAAATTCCATTCCAGGCTCAATAAACTATGACTTATAAGGCTTGTAAAATCTTTACAAGGCTCCTGACAGCTCCACATGTGCTGATGGCCAGAAGAATGGAACCTTTTGCAAAACATCTGCTAAATCATGCATCTTGGCTATAATTTCTCTCTCTGCCCTTGATGACAAAGTACAGAAGGAGTGGAACGCATTGAGGTTTGAGGGTGTGGATGTGGGTGTATTGCACAATATAGGGGCTACTTCTTTAAAGTGGCATTCCATCATAGCTTCCATCGGTAAGATGCATTTCTGTATTGGATAAAAGCTGCTCTCTCCTAACTTTAACCATGCCTAAACAACATGACTTTGTTCATCACATATAGAATTACATTAAGGGTTTACTAGAAGATGCAAAGCTTCTGGTAAGTTATGACAAACATGAGCATGAATAGATTATACTCAGCAAGCTGAAAAAAGTTTCCTAATAATTTTAACTGGAGTTCATGTACAGATGGCCGAAAGTGGACTTTCATGGACAAACAAATAGTTTTCCATTGTCCAGGAAAGTTGCAAATCAGAGTGACTGGAACTTTTTCATATCATGCTGAGTTTTACTTCAGAGTTCAAGTGCTTATAGAGTGAGAACATGGAGAAAGAGGCTGATAAAAAGGGCTTTCCTCTTTTATGTTTTCAGTGCTGTGTTTTGGAGTTTTGAGGTTTTTAATAGTATATTGTTCAGATGATTGGAATCTGAGTAAGGAAACAAAAGGAATTAGAATGGTGCTCTTCTTCCACTCAGATTTTACTGTTTCTCCAGCTGGCCTCAAGGACTGTGCAATGTGGGAAAACAAATGGTAGCAATCAAATAATGATGCCACCTTCCCAATTCGTACTGAATTTGGGAGTTGCTTACATACTGGGCAGGAGAAGATGTTTTTTTCTATGTCTGATTACAATTACACAAGACAGCTCTCACTGACCCCAACCTCAGGTGGGTACATATAAGTGGGAAACAACCAAATCCTCACATTCGCTGGCCATTTATTGAGCCTCTACCATGTGTCAGGTACTATGCTTTCTATGAGCATGATTGTAGAGCAGTAAAGAAAATGGATGGAGTGTCTGTCCTCATGGATTTCAGCAACGCAAATAAGGAAGCAACAAGATGAGTGCAAGGCAGAGGGATAACTACTGTGGTAGAAAGTACAAAGGTGGAGTAAACATGGTGTGTGTTCATAGGGAGCTCAGAGCCTGCTGAGAGAGACACAATAGCAAATAATCAATTACAACACAGAGGGATAGTCTATGAAAGAAGGGAGCTCGGGAACTATGGGAGCACAGAAGAGAGAACTCATTCCTTTGACTAGGGAAGATAAAGATGGACTTTACATAGGACATGCCACTAAAGCAGGTCCTGAAGAATGAAATGGCTGAGGAATCAGATGGTTGAGGACTCCAGTGCACTAGCAGTCACAATTTTTCACCTTCAGGTGACTATGACCTTTGAGTCAAGACTGATGTAAATCCCACACAGTGAGCACTAAAGAGTTAAACCTCACTTCTGCCAGTACTTTCAAGGTTCTTGAAATCCCAGGGGAGGAAGAACTCTAATCCTGCCTCATAGTAGTAGGAATGCTTTAAAGGGAGGAAATTAGGAAACATCAAAGACAGGGTGTGTTTCTGGGTGATTGCAAAGAGCCCTGGGTTTGAGTCCTGGCTCCACCACTAAGTAACTAACTAACTAATTCTTTGTTCTTCAAGAAAACTTTTAATTTTCTATCAGACTCAGTTTCTTTATCTGTAAAATAGTAATAATCATGTCTTCCTCTTTGTATGGTTATGAGGATCACATATAGTGATAAAGAGAAGGGGCTTTGTAAACTCTAAAACCTGATGCAAATGTCAGCTATTGTTTCTTGGAAGGGGACTGATGGGAGGAGGTTGGGGGAGCAATTTGGATTTATAATTGGTGTCCTCTACCAGGAAGCCAGTCTTTGTGAAGGAGGTGCACAGCCCTTTCCACCATTTATGCAGAAAATGAGAGGGAAAACAGTGACCTGTTTGGCCAGGCAGTCTGGATTTGTATTTTCATAGTCTGCACTGAGGCCTGCTGCTATGGTTGGAGGGAAAGGAGGAAAATACAAGAAAATACATGCAGCAAGACAAAGTCTGAGGCTATGGCTAGAGCAACTCAGAAGAAAACAAGTACTTATATGGGAAAGCTGCAACAGACAGTAACTGAACAGACAATCAAGGGAGTATGTATATAGGGAGAAGCAAAGTCATTCCAGAGGCAGAAAGGGCAGAGCCTAGTGGTTAAGAAGACAGACTTCAGAGCAAGAAACCCTGGACTTCAAGTCCCATCATACAATCTTAGATAAAATGATAAATTATATTACTAGTTTTACTAATTTACAATAATTTATTCTCTCCCTGGACATGACTTCCCAAAGGTAGAGTATACTTTTCTGCCCCACTGACTTTGGACTTGACCATGTAACCTGTTTTGGCAAATGGAGTATGAGTGAACCTAACATAAGCACAAGCAAGCTTTAAATGAGCTTGTATGATTTGGCTTTGCCTCTCTTGCTTCTGCCTATGAGAACAGTGTGCCATACACCTGTGCCATACAGATGTTCAGAAGAGCAACATTTGGGTTGCTCTTTCAGCCAGAGTTCTAGAATAAAAATAACTGGGGCCAAGCATAGCCAGGCGGGGTAGAGCCTAGCAGTGCTACATTTGGCCTGCAGCTCTCACATAATGTGAACAAGAAATAAGTAGATGTTTAAATCAAGGGTCTACAAACCTACCTGTTTTTTTGTATAGCTTGTGAGCTAAGAATGTCTTTACATTTTTAAATGTTTACAAATACATGAAAAGAATAGTATTTCATAACATATAAAAGTTCTATGAAATTCAAATGTCTGTGTCTATCAACAAAGTTTTGTTAAAACACAGCCATGGTTACCTGTTTACACAGTTTATCTGGCTATCTTTGTACTTCAATGACAGAGTTGAGTAGTTGTGACAGACACCATATGGTCCACAAAATTTTAAATAGTTACTGTCAGGCCCTTTACAGAAAATTTTTGCCAAACTCTGGTTTAAGACCCAAGATACTTGGTTATTTGTAACTTCAGCAAAAGATGACTAATACAGTAAAGTACTTAAGTTCCCCAAGCCTTAGTTTCCTTATCTGCTAAATTGGAAAGAAAAATAGGAACTCATTCATTGGGATTTTAAAGGATTAAATCATTTAGTGCATCTAAAGAATGCAACCTGGCACATAGCAAGTGTTCACAATTATTGTTAAAGGGCCATAAGATTCCTGAAGCAAGCACAAGAAGAAGGTCAAAGGAAAGGAAAATTAAAGATAAGGACAAGACAAAATGCAGCAGGACTGAGACACTAGTCTTACTACCTATGGCTAGGTAATGCCTTGGATAAAGTAGTCACACAAAACTAGCTTGAATACAACATGATTATAATAAATTATAAAGTTGACATTTACTGCTTGGTATATCTGTTTCAAAGTTATCTACAAAGAATAGCTTATTGAGTATATATCCCAGCTTATGACCCCCCCAATGGGACATTGTTAATATTAAAAAATGTCCTCCCTGACCATCCTTCTGGCATTTGGGTTGGTACCCAGACAGTAATCCCCCTGGGTCCTTCTACTTGGTAGATAAAAATTGTTAAGGATTCAAGTGAATAATATCCTGAAAAAGGACAATCACACTGAGCCACATTCTATATAGACCCAGGGTTGGTTGAGCACCTGAATTCCAGCGGCTAACAAATTACATATATCAATAAATTGCTTCAATCCAGTTTCCTCCTTGACTCCCATACCCATATGTATCAATACAGAATCATCACTGTAAATCTTCTGTGTTTTGTGCTTATCCTATTGCAGTCTTCATTCCCCAAACACCAAAAGAACAAAGCAACAAAAGGTAAGGAGTAAGATTAAAAGGGTGATTAAAAAAAGAGCTTCAGAAGGCATTCCAGGGCCCCATTGGATGTTCAGAAGAAGAAATAAATTAAAACCCTTCAGAAAAGAACAAAAAAAAATGCTGGTCCCTCTTGCTCTACTCCTTCTGGAGCCCTGGGAGGCCTACCTAAAATTAAATTAATTCCCCTTCTCTCCAAAAGGAGATTCAGTGGCAAGCCTATGTGGCTGAGCCACCTGATTCAACTCCACATTTTCCCCTGCGTAATCTATACTACGCAGAATATTGAAAAGTATTCCCAAAGTAGTTAGAGATTGAATTAATTACTTACTTTATTTAACTTCTACAGTTCTAAAACTGAAGTGTCTCATAGGTGATCTTTTAAAGGCTAGATAATGTGGAAATATTTTAGTCATTGGCCAAATATTTTAATTTTTTTTCTCACTTTCCAGATGTAAAATCCATTAGTTGCTAAGGCTGCCTCTGTGTTGCTGTAAAATGGGAACCATAATGCTTTTCTCAGAAATATTAGATACTCCAAAAGTTTCTTTGGAAGCTCACCATTCAGAGCATCTGCAACATAAGGCTGGAAACTCAAAGGTACCTCTCCCTTGATATTTGCTATGAGAAATTTATCAGGCTCCTCTGATTCTGCTAAATCATCTTGATGGCATGCTGCAACATTTTCAAAAAATGCACCATTTTGCCATGGAGATCACTTTTTTTTTTTGTAGGAGTCCACACAAGCCAAAAAGCTTCCAAGTAATTTGGAACTAAAGAGAAACACATTTCAGATATGTCCCAGAGCAGCCCCTCTGCTGATACTCCAGGACTGGCTCCCCCAAGCTGAGCGGGCAGTAAAACCAATTATGCCGTCTGCAGGCCTCCATCTCTTCTCAGAAGCTTCATCATACTTTCTAACCCAGGCTTCTTTATCCTCAATTTCCTTTTCTGTCAGCAACAGTTTTGGTAGAACCCCCTAGACTTTCCTGTTTCTTTCCTATTTTTCTCTCTGAATAAATCATTAAAAAATCTGCCACCATTTTTCACTTCTCCTGTCACTTCATGTAAGCTCACCTGTTCTTGTCTATCAACATTTTCCCTTGATTTCTCTACAGTGACCAGACAAGGCAAAGAGTTAACATTCTCATTGATCATATGTCCAGAGCTCTCAATGGCTACCTCACAGACATTCTCACAAAATTTCTCTTTCACACTGCTCCACCAGACAACCAGAGTTCACCTCTTTACCCTATATTTTCATCATCTATTAATTTATCTGCATTCCATTAGACTAAGGAACCCATAAGAAAACAGAGAGACCACATCTGCACATGACAGATAATATATATTATATATTCCATTATATATATGTATATGTATATATATGAAATTAGTGAATGAACTAATTAGTCGATGAATCAAATAATTCATTAACTTTAATTTTATTTTTATTACTTTTGAATTTTATTGTTGTTCAGGTACAGTTTTCTGCCTTTGCCACCCACCCTTCCCCACCACCCTAGCCATCCCTACCTCCCTCCCGTTTCCACCATCCTTGTTTTTGCCCATGTGTCCTTTATAGTTGTTCCTGTAAACCCTTCACCCTTCCCCCCCATTATCTCCTCCCCTCTACCTTCTGGTTACTATCAGTTTGTTCTTAATTTCAAAGTCTTTGGTTATATTTTGCTTGCTTGTTGGTTTTGCAGATTAGTTCCCAGTTAGAGGTGAGATCATATGGTATTTGACCCTCACCGCCTGGCTTATTTCACTTAGCATAATGCTCTCCAGTTCCATCCATGCTGACGCAAAGGGTATAAGCTCCTTCTTTCTCTCTGCTGCGTAGAATTCCATTGTGTAAATATACCATAGTTTTGGGATCCACTCGTTTGCTGATGGGCACTTAGGTTGCTTCCAGTAATTGGCTATTGTAAATTGTGCTGCTATGAACATTGGGGTGCACAGGTTCTTTTGGATTGGTGTTTCAGGGTTCTTAGGGTACAATCCCAGCAGCGGAATTGCTGGGTCAAAGGGCAGTTCCATTTTTAGTTTTCTGAGGAAAGTCCATACTGTTTTCCACAGTGGCCTCACCAGTCTGCATTCCCACCAACAGTGCACTAGGGTTCCCTTTTCTCCACATCCTCTCCAACATTTGTTTGTTGATTTGTTATGTTGGCCACTCTGCCTGGTGTGAGATGGTACCTCATTGTGGTTTTAATTTGCATCTCTCTGATGGCTAGCAATACTGAACATCTTTTCATATGTCTCTGAACCCTCTGTATGTCCTCCTTGGAGAGTGTCTACTCAACTCCTTTGCCCATTTTTTAATTGGGTTGCTCGTCTTCTTAGAGTAGAGTCATGTGAGTTCTTTATATATTTTGGAGATCAAACCCTTGTCTGAGGTATCATTGGCAAATATGCTTTTCCATACGGTTCGTTCTCTGTTCATTTTAATACTGTTTTATTTTTTTAATTAATTAATTTATTTTTATTCTGTTACAATCGTCTGCATTTTCTCCCCATCCCTCCACCCCACCCCAGCCAGTCCCACATCCCTCCCCCACCTCTACCCTCTCCCTTGATTTTGTCCTTGTGTCCTTTATAGTAGCTCCTATAAACCCCTCTCCCCACTATCCCCTCCCCACTCCCCTCTGGCTATGTTACCATGTTCATATTTCAATGTCGCTAGTTATATTTTGTTTGCTTTTTTCTTTTGTTGATTATGTTCCAGTTAAAGGTGAGATCATATGGTATTTGTCCCTCACTGCCTGGCTTATTTCACTTAGCATAATGCTCTCCAGTTTCATCCATGCTGTTGCAAAGGGTATAAGCTCCTTCTTTCTCTCTGCTGAGTAGAATTCCATTGTGTAAATATACCATAGTTTTTGGATCCACTCATTTGCTGATGGGCACTTAGGTTGCTTCCAGTACTTGGCTATTGTAAATTGTGCTGCTATGAACATTGGGGTGCATAGGTTCTTTTGGATTGGTGTTTCAGGGTTCTTAGGCTGTAATCCCAGCAGCGGAATTGCTGGGTCAAAGGGCAGTTCCATTTTTAGTTTTCTGAGGAAATTCCATACTGTTTTCCACAGTGGCCACACCAGTCTGCATGCCCACCAGCAATGTACTAGGGTTCCCTTTTCTCCACATTCTCTCCAACATTTGTTTGTTGATGTGTTTATGTTGGCCACTCTGCCTGGTGTGAGATGATACCTCATTGTGGTTTTAATTTGCATCTCTCTGATGGCTAGTGATGCTGAGCATCTTTTCATATGTCTCTGGGCCCTCTGTATGTCTTCCTTGGAGAAGTGTCTGTTCAAGTCTTTTGCCCATTTTTTAATTGGGTTGTTTGTCTTCCTGGAGTGCAGTCCTGTGAGTTCTTTATATATTTTGGAGATCAGGTCCTTGTCTGAGGTATCATTGGCAAATATGTTTCCCCATACTGTTGGTTCTCTTTGTAATTTGGTGTTGTTTTCTTTAGCCCTGCAGAAGCTGTTTATTTGAGGAGGTCCCATTTGTTTATTCTTTTGTGTATATCCCTTCCTCTATGGGACATATTAGTGAACATATTGCTGCATGGAATATCTGAGATTTTCTTGCCTATGTTCTCCTACAGGACTTTTATGGTGTTATGACTTATATTTAAATCTTTTATCCACCTTGAACTTATTTTTGTGTATGGTGTAAGTTGGTAATCAAGTTTCTTTTTTTTTCATGTAGCTGCCCAGATCTCCCAACACCATTTGTTGAAGAGGCTATTTTTGCTCCATTTTACGCTGCTGCCTCCTTTGTCAAATATTAATTGATCGTAAAGGCTTGAGTTTATTTCTGGGCTCTCTATTCTGTTCCATTGGTCTATGTGTCTGTTCTTTTGCCAGTACCAGGCTGTTTTGATTACAGTGGCCTTGTAATACAGTTTGATATCAGGTATTGTGATCCCTCCTGCTTTGTTCTTCTTTCTCAAAATTGCTGCAGCTATTCGGAGTAATTTATGGTTCCATATAAATTTTTTAAGTGTTTGTTCTATATTTGTGAAATATGCCTTTGGTACCTTAATAGGTATTGCATTGAATGTATAAATTGCTTTGGGTAGTATGGCCATTTTGATGGTGTTAATTCTTCCAATCCACGAACACGGTATATGTTTCCATATGTGTCTTCCTTAATTTCTTTCTTCAGTGTTGTGTAGTTTTCTGAGTACAGGTCTTTTACCTCCTTGGTAAGGTTTATTCCTAGGTATTTTATTTTTCTTGTTGCTATGTCAAATGTGATTTTTTTGCTGATTTCTGTTTCTGTGATATCATTGTTGGTAAACAAAAATGCCTTTGATTTCTGAATGTTGACTTTGTATCCCACTGTTTTAGAATTCACTTATTTTGAAAGTGGAATGAAACTTCATCTCTCTAGAACGTATGACAGAAGGGCTGACTGTTCTTTGCAGGGATTTGTAAGCTCTTCCAGGGCTTCCCAGGGTAATTCTGTTAAATTCCTGGTTCTCTGTGATGATTTGGGCAAGGAGAATTGTCAAGCAATCAAGCAATGAACAAGTAGGGTTATGGGTATGTCATCTATTATTCTATTATTATATGAGCAATTGCAATTCATTAAATTAGGATTTTACTTAACGTAGTCCATTCTAAATGTGAAATACTCAAAAATTGGATTATCTACAGAAAGTTTGAAACTCTAAGATGGTTTTCTGCCTTCCAGCCCATCCTTCCATCCACTTCCACCTCCCCCCACACACACACACACCTCTGTTACCTGTTCTCTCTTTATTGGTATGATCTCAAGCAATAAATACAAACCAATTTTATCACTAACCTAAAAAAATAACTGGATGTCAAATATGTTTCCCAAAACATATATAACCCAATTGAACATTTGGCTCTGGACCGTTTTGCCTGTATATGAGATGATGAAAACAAAATGAGTGTGTCAGGGACTTTGGGAATTTTAAAAAATATATTTATTGATTATGCTATTACAGTTGTCCCATTTCCCGCCCCCCTCACTCCACTCCATCCTGCCCACCCCTTCCCTCCCACATTCCCCCCCTATAGTTCATGTCCATGGGTCATACTTATAAGTTCTTTGGCTTCTACATTTCCTACACTATTCCTACCCTCCCCCTGTCTATTGTCCATCTATCATTTATGCTACTTATTCTCTGTGCCTTTCCCCCCTCTCTCCCCCTCCCACTCCCCTATTGATAACCCTCCATGTGATCTCCATTTCTGTGGTTCTGTTCCTGTTCTAGTTGTTTGCTCAGTTTGCTTTTGTTTTTGTTTTAGGTGTGGTTGTTAATAACTGTGAGTTTGCTGTCATTTTTACTGTTCCTATTTTTTATCTTCTTTTTCTTAGGTAACTCCATTTAACATTTCATATAATAAGGGCTTGGTGATGATGAACTCCTTTAACTTGACCTTATCTGAGAAGCTCTTTATCTCCCCTTCCATTCTAAATCATAGATTTGCTGCATACAGTAATCTTGGATGTAGGTCCTTGCCTTTCATGACTTTGAATACTTCTTGCCAGCCTCTTCTTGCCTGTAAGGTCTCTTTTGAGAAATCAGCTGACAGTCTTATGGGAACTCCTTTGTAGGTAACTGTGTCCTTTTCTCTTGCTGCTTCTAAGATTCTCTCCTTATTTTTAATCTTGGGTAATGTAATTAGGATGTGCCTTGGTGTGTTCCTCCTTGGGTCCAGCTTCTTTGGGACTCTCTGCGCTTCCTGGACTTCTGGGAAGTCTATTTCTTTTGCCAGATGAGGGAAGTTCTCCTTCATTATTTGTTCAAATAAGTTTTCAATTTTTTGTTCTTCCTCTTCTCCTTCTGGCACCCCTATAATTCGGATGTTGGAACGTTTCAAGATGTCCTGGAGGTTCCTAAGCCTCTCCTCATTTTTCTGAATTCTTGTTTCTTCATTCTTTTCTTGTTGGATGTTTCTTTCTTCCTTCTGGTCCACACCATTGATTTGAGTCCCTGTTTCCTTCGCATCACTACTGGTTCCCTCTACATTTTCCTTTGTTTCTCTTAGCATAGGCTTCATTTTTTTCATCTGGTTTTCAAACAAATTCAACCAATTCTGTGAGCGTCTTAATAACCAGTGTTTTGAACTGTGCATCCGATAGGTTGGCTATCTCTTCCTCGCTTAGCTGTATTTTTTCTGGAGCTTTGAAGTGTTGTGTCATTTGGGCCATTTTTTTTTTCTTTTTTGTCTTGGCGCACCTGTTATGTAAGGGGGCAGAGCTTTAGGAGTTCACCGGGGTGGGGTAATGCTGGTTGCTGAGCTGTGATGCTGTATGTGGGGGAGAGGCCGTGAAGGAGCAATGGGGCCGGCTCTACTCTCCACTGGACCTCAATCTTTCACTCTGCTACCCACAATCAAACTGGGCCCCTCTGGTTCTGGTTCCCGAATGGGTGGGCTTGTACACACCCTAGGGCCCTGTGGGTCTTTCCAAGGACCTCTCCTGTGAGGCTGGGAGTCTCTCCTGCTGCCACCCCAACCCCCACAGGCATTTTCAATCAGAGGTTTGAGGCTTTATTTTCCCACTCTGTAGCCCTGGGTTGTGCGGTCTGCTTTGCTCCCCGCCGTTTGTCCGGTTTATCTGTGCACGAATGTGGGGCTGCGGGGTGCTACCCACTGCTCTGCCTGCCCCGTTCTCTGCCACTCTGAGTCTGGCCCTCTCGGTTTATCTGCGCGAATGTGGGGCCGCAGGGTCTGCCAGTGGTCAGACTGCCTGCCCCGTTCGTCCCAAACTCTGCCAGTCTCAGTCCCGCCATGGCCACGCAAGTCCTCTCTGCCCCGGTGCCCGCCTCTGCCCCTCCTACTGGTCTGGACGTATGTTTCTCTTTTATCTACTTGGTGTCGAACTTCCTTGCTGTTCAATTTTCTGTCAGTTCTGGTTGTGCGAGGAGGCGCAGTGTGTCTACCTACGCCGCCATCTTGGTTCTCTGGAAATTGTTTTGAACTTCTGAAAAACTAAGGTACTGCTTTGTAAATTACTATTGCAGTCCACTAAATAGAGCCTGGGTAGCCCTAATGAAAAAATGTTTCTCTGAGAATGCCAGTTAACGAAGAGGAATTACTTCCCCAGATTAACAACAATTAACATACAATCACTTCTATAGGTAAGAAATATTTCATATTATATTAAGGCCATTGGTTATTTGTGAAGTTGTTGAAGAGAAATAAATTTACCAGTATTGTTAACTATCACTCTCAATAATTTAAATTAATAACTTGGGCCTCACTACATATTCAAATGTAACAGTGAAAGCAAAGTATTGGCACAGCAGATATAGTTCAATATTTAAGAAAGAACATTTATATAAAAAAAGGTGAGATAGCTTGAAGTCATTAGAGTAGATAATAATATGGACTCCTTCCAGATTCAAATTAATGGTTTGAACACAAACCTCAATCAATCAGGGCATTATTTACATGTAGTAATCTGAAAATGAATTATCTTGCTCAGAAGGAATCTGTTAAATCCCAGCTCGGATGCTGACTTTATGAAGCCTTCCTGAATCTCCGAATAGACCTATTCAGGAAGTGAGAACATAGTGGACAAATGCCCAACTATAAGAGAGAGTTTGGCTTGTTGTTGGAACAAAAAGGAGGTCCCTATTACTGGAAAATGGGGAGCAAGGGTGAGAGTAGGAGCAAATGGGACTGACATAGCAATGGAGGCATTCTTTATTCTAGAAAGTAAGTGAAAAAAATACACTGGAGGCAAAAGTGGGGGTGGAATGAGGAGGACAATATGATCTTATTTGCTTTCTCAAAATATCATTCCTACTTTAGTTTAGAGTACAGATAAAAGGAAAATAAGAGTAGAAAGAAGACCAGTTAGTTAGTTTATCAAGGTGTCCAGGTGAGGGATTATGGTAATTTAGATTAGTGTTATGGCAATGGAGGTGGCAAAAAGTAAACAGGTTTACTACATTTTGGAAATAAAAATGACAGGAGTTGTTGATGAACAGGATGCAAAGGGTGAAGTTTGAAAAAGAAGTATGAAGCATCTCTTCCAGTGCATGGGCCTCAGTAGGTAGTTAGAACTGGTTAGGACATGAACATGGGGAACCCTGGAAACTCAAAATTGCAGTTTGGGCTACTCTTAAATTAAGAGATGTTTGTAGACTAAGGGGCTATCAAATTTCATCTCTGTGAGAAAGCATCTAGGGTGAATTTCAGTCCAACTAGCTTAGCTCACCCTTCTTAATCAATGTTTAACCAGTGAATTTATTAAGAATTATTGACAGAAAGTGTACTGTGTGGCCAGCAGTGCCCATGATCAATGTAGGGGCAAAATACAACCTTGAAAAAGTAAACCAGGGCTATTCTAATGGTCATTTACTAATGAGCATTTCTATTTGCAGTATACAACCTGAAAGAACAAGACAGTTAGCACTGATATTCTGGATTAAGTGGCATAGCTCTTGATGAGAAAAAAATATTTGTAAAATAATATGTAAATTACACAAATCTTTTAGTAGACCTAAAACTAAGTTGGATGTGGGTTGAGCATCAGGAATCAGGGAAAATGTCTAAATAACATGGTATGTAAAATAGACAAGATATGTTATGTTTAAAATTTTTACATATTTACTTTTAGAGAGTACAAGGGAGAAAGAGAGAGAGAAACATCAGTGTGTGAGAGATACATCAATCGGTTGCTTCTCATACGCCCCCAACTGGGGACCTGGCCCACAACACAGGAATGTGCCCTGACTGGGAATCAAACCAGCGACCTTTTGGTTCACAGGCCACTACTCAATCCACTGAGGCACAACAGCCAGGGTAACAAAGTATGTTATGTTTAAAGCACTAAACTAAGAATTAGTTACAGTACCAATTCTGTCACAAATTCACTTTTTGACCTTAGACAAAAGTCCCTGTGTTTTCAGGGCCATAGTTTCTGCATTTACAAAATGAGAGGATTGGATTAAATGATTTCTAAGATTTGTTTGATTTAAACCCTTTGTGAGTCTGTATCAGAAAAAGTTGAACTGGAAATCTCAAGGCCAGGGATGTAATTAGGTTACTATAACACATTCTTCTTAAGCAATAAGAAGAAGAAAAACATTCAACACAAAATGATTTCTTAAAATTACACATTAGCAAGGCACAAAAGAGTTACAAACATGAAAACTAAAAGTTGTAGAGTCAACATCCAGAAAAAAGAAATTTATAGTATAAGAGAATAAGAGTTTTTCAGTGTTTCTACAGCATAATCAGGAGAGAGTTATCATCCTAGGCACAGTTTTAGTTGTTTAGACAGAAATATACCACAGTGAAGAATTTGGAGTCTTTAGGACCCCAGAGCTTGTTGGAAACATCCTAGAAACTCAATTTTGCTTTTCCTTTGCTGTAATTCCCTGCTTAAGAAGATTCTGAGTGGTGGATTACATTAGCAAGTGGGGTGCCTATCACACAACTGGTCTCATTTCCTCAGCCTAGGGCCCACTCTCATTGTTATTGTGCCAAGACACTAATATACTTTGGCTTTTCCAGTTTGTCAGGTGCACGTGAACAGCATATTCTCCTCCTCACTCCAGTCTACACATTCCTATGGCAGTGAATTTCTATAATGTTTCAAACTGGGAGAAAAACACATTATATAATAGTAAAAACTGACATGCAATTTAATCCTCAAAATAGAAAAAGCATTTAGCAGACATCATTAATTCATACCACATTCCTATGAAGTAAGCGTCATCCTCATTTTTTAGGTGATAAATCAGAACTTGCCCTATAGGAGTAGAAAAGTCTTAGTGCACGAAATTGACCTCAAAATACTGTTCTTTCTTAAATTTCATGCTTCTTAGTAGAAAGCAGCTAAATTCTCAGAACTCTTTTCATGTTTACAAGTAGTTTACCTGTTTTATGGGGATCACCACCATTTGTCAAATACACAGACTGATTATTAAAAATGCAAATAGGAGGAGCACTTTGGTGTCTAACCTCTGCAATTTAAAATTCTAAAGTATTTAGAGAGCAACACTGGGAATTATACTACACTAATAGTAAACTGACTGTGAAGATATTATTAGAAAAATAATTCTAGAGTATAGCTTCAAAATGTCTTTATGTCAGCAGCTTCAGCATTGCATCTGAACACAATGTTTTATTATCAGAAGTTGAGGGATTTGGTTCAGCTACAACAAAAAGTGATAAAATAAAAAACAATTAAATAACATGGAGGAGGAGTTGCCTGGAAACATCTTGTTTAAACTGTGCAGTAAACATGTGGTTTCTAATTCTCTTGGTCACTGCACTTCCTCTAAAAGAATGAGAAGCCCTTGTTCCTCAGTTCCCTGGTCCCAAACATGAACTTTGTCCCATTTCTGGAGTCAGCTGGGGCCTTGATTCTTTTACAGAAAGAAGAAAATAAAGACAAAGAAATAAAAAAATTCTTAAGATTTGGTTTGCTTTCCCTTTTTTAAATTTGAATGCAGAAAAGTATACACAAAGGAAAATAAACTATCTGATAATTTGACATCTGAGCTCTGGGACCAAGATTTTTAAATTGGGTAAGCTGGCCTGAAAGTACACAGACTAATGAAAGGTGGCCAATCCCAGAAAAAGCCAAACCAGAAGTTGAGCCCTGGGGAGTAATTAAACTGGGAAAAGACTAAAAATGCTTCTCCTAGAAAGAAATGGAAACACAAAAGTATAATCTCTCTCCAAACAAACTGATCAACTCTCATGAATAGTGAATGCCCTGTATGATAATTCTGTTTTCCAATTGTTCCAATTTTCCTTAGTTCATTTTAAAGGAAAAGTTCAAAGTCTACATTCTGTTGCTGTCAGACACACTTTTCACACCTTGAAGAAAGGGAATTCAAAATTGGTTTTGAAGTGTCTTGCAGACTGAAACTTTTTTTAACCACTTTAGTCTGTTCCTTTTTAACAATTAGCTACTTATTTAGGAGTGTGTGGGGAAAGGAGAACAGTACCCCCCACGGAAAATAAAATTGTGCTTCCACTTTTGAGGCTTTTAAGCTACATTCAATAGGCATGTCAAAAGACCTATTTGAAAGAATAGATTTTTTTCTGTGCCCCAGGTCAAATTCATAAAAAATTATATTGATCCATCTTCAGGAACTGTTCTAAACCCCCTGAGAGAGCTGCATCTACTTTAGCAATTAAACAAACTCTGGATGGAAATATATAATATTGATATATAGATAGATGTTAAGTTATCAAAGCTTATAGCTTTCTTTTTTTAGACTAATTCCTAATCAACCCAAGTCCATTGTATTTGCAGAACTTCTTAATGACTTCATGAAAAGAATAGATTTTTCCAATATGTGTTTATATAATAAAATAAAGGGAACAAGGCAGAATAGTTTCCGACTTAGGCATTAGCTTCAGTAGATTGTGACCAGGTATAGAACCCTGGAAGTTGTCAAAGAAAGGGAATACCTTTGTGTGTCTGCTAGGCTTCTCTTCTGCCTCTGCCTTCATACTTCTTCATTTACAACTGAGGTAATAATGCCTGTGCCTGATGAAGGTTCTAAATCATGTTGACACACTTGTTCGGAAATATAATAAAGAATAGATTCTTAAATACCAAGACATACCTAAGGAAAGCCTAATTGAAAATACACACTTCATTCTGAAATGTTTCTCAGATATTACATTTTCATTAAACCTAGAGTCTCTTGAATTTAATCCTTAAAAGAAAGACTATCAAGTTAATGGTTGTGAAACTTTCAAATATTAGTGTTTAATTCTCTCAATACTTGCTCTTCAAGAAAAGATAAAATATCATAATCCTCTTTAGTTATCACAAAGTTTACCTACTTAATTAAAAACTCACTAATGGTATTCCAACTCATGAATGGGTAAACAAACTGTGGTAGTATATCAATAAAAGGGAATACTACTCACCAATAAAAAACACTATATATTAATCTCATTTGAAGTATTACATTAAGTGAAGTAAGATAGACTCAAATGGCCACAATTTTTTAAAATTATATTTATATATAACTTTAGAAAGGACAAAACTATAGGGTAGAAAACAGATCAGTGGTTGTCACAGGTTGGATGGAGAGGGCATAGATGAGTATATAAGGCTCTGGGGGAATTGTTGGAGGGGGGATAGAAGTACTTTGTATCTTGACTTTGATAGTAATTAGGTATTTGTCAAAATTCATAGAACTATATACTAAAGAGGGTGAATTTTACTGTATATATATCATATTTCAATAAATCTGACTTTTAAAAAACTTATTTTACTCCCCCCTTAGAGAGAAACCCACACTGGTGGTAATTTAGGCTTAGTGTATAAGTTCTCAGTATGGCCTTACAAAAACTCACACAAAATATTATTATATAAAACTAACCCACAGACTGGAATTATTCTAATACAAGGGGTTCTGAAGCAAAATTTCATTACAATAATCTTTATAATAATATTTTTTCCACAAAAAATGTTTCAAAGTTCCAGGCAAAATATTGTAACACTAAAAGTTTTATTTATATGTTCCAAGTTAAAATAACCCAAATTTATCTCCAAATGAACTAGAAAGAAGAATGTCTCATAATATTGTATGTATCAAAATCTAGATTAAAATTTCCCATTTATGGTATACTGAGCATCAATAAAGTAACATTTTTAAACTTTTTATTATTTGATCATATTATACTTCTGGTAAAACAATACTTTGTTCTACTTTTTATTAGTATTCTGATTACATTACAAACTAAAAATACGCTAATCCAGAGAGTTAACATAATGGAGAAAAACACTTTTAGTATACCTACTATGCAAAAGGCACTGTACTATATCTTTGTTATCACATTTTATCTTTAAAAATGATCTTATTAAGTAAATATAACCATCTTTATTTTATACATAAGTAAAGAAAGGTTGAGAGAGATTAAGTGACTTGTCCCAAATCACTCAGCCAGTTTATGATACAGTCTCGATTCCAACCCAAGTCTAGTGGCTCAAAAGCTGAAGGCTTTACACTTTAAGGTGACTGAGCAATGATCAAGCTTTTGGAGGGTCCAGTGAGTGATGAAATAAGCCTGATACTAGTAAAGGTTTATACTATAAAGTTGGAACACCAGTATTTGATTCAAAACATAACCAAAGCAATTTTCATTTGCTCAAGACATCTTATTTAAGGATTTTTCTTAGGTTTGACTGTCCTAACTTTATCTATTTTTTTCTCCATCTTTAATTGATTCCCTATATTTCACAAGATCTTAGAAAATATCTTTAATCTTGCCAGTCTGCAGACACAGTCAGATATATGAATGTTATTTAATGATGTGTTTGTAAAGGGAAAAGCCAGTTCACTGATTTAAAGATACCTTTATAGTGCTCAGTGTTATACTTAGTTTCACACTTCAGGTAGAGAAGATAAGTGGGGAGAAGACAGCATTCTCACAAAGTCCCAAGCATGAATGTTCTTAGAGAAAGAGGCCACATACCAAATGTACATTACAGTATGAAAAAGAACACTATTTCAAATTATTTCCCCTCTTTTCTTCACATAATTAAAAGATTAAAGAGAACATGACCACCTTTTCCCTGTACTAAGAACTCTTTACTTATGCAGAAAAGTGTGGATCAGGTAACTTTTTAAATTATCCAGTAGTCTTAAATGATAAAATCCTTACAGGGTGAATGATTTTTATTTCATTTGTGTACTCCTAGAATCTTAAGGTATTTTACTTCAAGATATTACTAAAATCTCTAGTATTTTAAAATCAAGTCAAATTGCTAGACTTTGTAATTAAAAGAATGAATACCTTTCCAAACTAAATTATATAGTTTACCTGACAAGTGCCTGTCTGAAATGTGTCAGAAGGATATACCAGAAAAGCCTATTAACACAAAGCCAGGTGCATGCTGGCTCTTAATATTCTTCTTTTGGAATTGAAAACCCAAAGTTGCTAAACAAAGTGTTTACGTAAGACTGATCAGAACTAATTATTCTTCTCTAAATGAAATGCTAAGGAAAAAGTAAATGAAAAATTCTGAATGAATTTCTTGGAAATAAAACAGAAGCATCATGTGTGGTTATTTATATTCTGATTTTTCACACATGGATCCACAGGAGCAGCATTTCAGCTTCATAATGATGTTCAACAAATAGGCCTATTTCAAAGTGACTGAATTTTCATCTATGCAACTGCTTTGGCCTACCTGGTCTACATGGCAGTTTGCAAAGTATTTCTTTAACAGCTAAAACTCACAAAGAAAACAGCCAAGTTCACACTATGTTTGGAAACTTCCTGACTTTAAGTGTTTTTGAATGCTCATTTAACACTGTTTTGAACCTACTTTTAGTTAGTTTGCCCTCACAGGTGTTTTGTTTTTCTCAATTTGAAAAGAAAAATTTAAAAGCCAGTTAGCTGTGAAGTCCCTCCCACAGGCAGTTTTAATTACCTGACAAATGTTTCCCATACTTATCATATCCTTCTCCAGCTTAGAGAGCAAGCTCCCTTGAGAGAGGGATGACTAAGTATATTTGTGTGTGTGTGTGTGTGTGTGTGTGTGTGTGTTTAAGTCAAGGGAAAACTACTTTATTGGTGTAGACAACCAACCTAATGTATACAACAAGAAATCTGTTTAGGGTGGTCAGATACTAAGTTACTATTAATGGTGTTTTCAGCACTTTGTATTTTAAAGTACCTAACTCTAATGTTCATTTCCTTCAGGATATTTTTGTATGCTAAAACTCTCTGGCAACCAGATGTCCTATTACATTCTTTTAAACTCTCATTAGGTGGCCTTGTTCTCATCTCCACTGCACTGTCTTCCTTGGATATTTAGGAGAGGGCCAGATGCTCAGAAAAGATCCAATAGATGAGGTAATGAGATTTGTTTCTTACAAAACAGTACTGCACAGTTAGCTTATTAAACAATGTGGTTTAAAAAACTTTACATTGATCACACAAAGCATATTCAGAAGAAAAATAAAAGAACAAACACACTAAAACAAAAGCCTCCTCCATGGAAACCCTTTGGTTTTGCTGATAGGTAGTAGGGATTTATGGTTTCAAGTCTCTTCAAAGATTCAGAGCCTATTTATTTAATAACTATAATTCCTTGGTCACAGCAATTGAAGCTTATAAGTTCATTCTATCAATAGAGATAAAAATAATTGTTTCTATCACCAACAACACATTTTCACAGGGGGCCTCCAAAGTAAAGTTTAGCAAGGTAGTCTTTCCTTCCTTTTAATTTCTATGGACCTTATTGCTTGTAAATCTTATTTGATATTTGGCATTATTACTGACATATATTTTTTCATGTACATGTTTCATCTACCAATTATGTAATAAACTCCTTAAGAGAGCAGTGATGTTTCTTGTCCAAAGTATCACAATATGGGGCCTTTAAAATGAGATTCACTTGGTATTTTTCATGTATCAGTCTCATGTACATAAATAGATTAATCGACAGGAGGCAGGCAGTGTGTGTGGAGGAGGGGTGGAATGAGCACGATAGATTAGGACCCATCTTGAGTCACCCCTTTGGAGGTAAGAAAGTGGTCACTTTTCCTGAGCATATAGGAAAGAGAACATGGAAACAAAACAGGGGACCCACCATCAAGGATAAAGGAGCTCAACTTGTACCTTAGGCAACAACTGATGATGATACTGTTGAAGATTTCAATAGTGAGAGGAGTAATTGATCAAACTTTGGGATCTAGAGCATGGAAAGAAAATGGACAAATATAATCCAAAATATATCACTCAGTAGAATTTCTAGCATGATATGTAGACAACATGAACAATATAAACACATACTGGTATCTATAATAAATACCCACAATATAGGAAATAAAGAAAGTCAGTTATGTGCCATGTATGGTTTAATTATGCTGTGCTATTAAAAATGCCTATCTCAGAAACTTTTTGGGGGGCAATTACTTTATTTCTCATGTGTGAATGACATAAACAGCAGATAGAATAAGGAAAAGACTCCTGTTGTAAGCTTGACAATAATAATTTGCTAAACCCAAGAATATAAATTGATTCATAATACAGATTCCACTGATGTGTTTTAGTACATTGGAATCTATTTTAAAAGCATGGATTGTTGGATTGTTTGGTTTTTGTTTTGTGCATTTTTTCATCTTCCTTATGTCCTAGATAGGCCCTTGCACATGATAAACACTGAATAAATATCTGATGGATGAATAAATGAATCAGTGATTAAAGTAACAAATACTGGCAAGCAGAGAACATAATTCCCATGTTATCCTAGCATTAGATTTTGCTCCTGATGATATTTAACATTATTTTTCCATCATTTTGATCTATGAAAAATACACCTATATTTCAGGAAGATGTAAGAATGTACAATGTGGATGGGTGCTAAAGTCAATTAAGCATATTTCCCTCATGTCTCAAAAAAAAAGACATAGTAATTGAAAAGCATATACTTCAGAAAGCTATTTTTGAATGTACAAAGGCATCTTCCAACTGGTTATCAGTAGTCTAAAATGTATTGTGTTAGATAAACAAAACAGCAGCATGATAGCAACATCCAGGTTGACTAATCATCAGTGAACAGCTTATTCACAGAAGATAAAACACACACACACACAAAGTAAATCTATTTCACATAAACATTTATGTTACATCTCTGTACATTGCCATGGCAAGACAGTGAACATGAAAAATGATAAAGGGAATTTCAGGAGGGCAGGTACACAAGAAGATAATTCTTTCAAGTAATTTTACTGAAAAATATTGATTACCCAGGAGAAAAACACCTGACACCCCAGAAGTCTACAGGACCATTCTATAAGAAAAAGAAAATTAACTGAAAATGTACATGCAGTTGTGCAAATACTCAAAAGAATAAATGATGAAACCCTTTTCTTTGGGTACAATGAAGGAATAGCATATTTTCCTGAAATTGACACAAAACAGAAACAAGATTTCTGATAACAATGTGTAGATAAGAATGCCTTCACTCAGAAAGTAGCATTGTGTAAGAGATTGTGGAAAATATGGACAGTGAGAAGAGATATGACATGATCATAAGGTAACAAGATTACCTTTATTAAGCCATGTTTATAAGATGCATCTTGAGACTTTATGGTCATAGCTTATCTAGTCAATGCTTAAGAGAATTTAAAACTGGACTTTTAGAAGACAGCAGCAGAACAGTGTGTCAGGCATATTGCCAATTATCTGTGCAGGCCGTTCATTTAACAAACTTCTAGCAAACTTTCCCTAGGCATGAAACAGTAATGAAGAACCATATTAATGGAAAAGATACGAATAAATGAAATAATGTAAATTAAAAGCTAAGCCTTAAAAAAAGAACTATAGAAACAGGAAGCAAGAGAATATAATAGTAAAGAAGCAGCATTCCAGAAGCGGATTACCCAAGTTCAAATTGTGTCTCCATTTACTACCTGGGCAAGTTTTTTAAACCCTGAAACTCACTTTATTTGTCTGTAAAATGAGAGATAAAGAAAACACTTCCTTCATATATTTTGTTACTAGAATTAAGAGAAAATAGAGAGCCCAATGCATGACACATAGTAGTATACAATAAATGTTAAGTTCTGCTGTCTACTATTATATTAATGAATAATAAAGTATTGCTGAGGAACAAAAATGAACTCACAACAACCCAGAATTTATGGGATACAGCAAAGGCAGTCCTGAGAGAGTAAGTTCATAGCAATACAGCACTACCTAAAAAAGAGACACATTTCAAATAAACAACCTAACACTATACCTACAAGAACTGGAGGAACAACAACAAAGACAGCGCAGAGCAAGTAGAAGGAAGGAAATAACCAAGATCAGAGCACAGTTAAATGACATAGAGACTAAAAGCACAATTCTAAGGATCAATGAATCCAGGAGCTGGTATTTTGAAAAGATAAACAAAATTGACAAGCCCTTAAGTAGGCTCATCAAGAACAAAAGAGAGAGAACCCAAATAAACACAATCAAAAATGAAAGAGGAGATATTATAACTGATACCACAGAAATACAAAGGATTGTAAGAAATTACTATGAAGAACTATATGCCAAGAAATGTGAAAACCTAGGTGAGTGGAGAACCAAGATGGCAGCGTAGGTAGACATACTGCGCCTCCTCGCACAACCAGAACTGACAGAAAATTGAACAGCAAGGAAGTCCAACACCAAGTAGATAAAAAAGAAACATACATCCAGACCGGTAGGAGGGGTGGAGATGGGCACCGGGGCAGAGAGGACTTGCGTAGCCATGGCAGGACCGAGACTGGCAGAGTGTGGGACGAACGGGGAGGGCAGTCTGACCACTAGCAGACCCTGAGGCCCCACATTCGCACACAGATAAACCGAGAGGGCCAGACTTAGAGTGGCGGAGAACAGGGCAGGCAGAGCAGTGGGTAGCACCCCGCGGACCCACACTCACACTCTGATAAACCGGGAAGAATGGTGGGGAGCAAAGCAGACCACGTAACCCAGGGCTCCAGCGCGGGGAAATAAAGCCTCAAACCTCTGATTGAAAACGCCCGTGGGGGTTGGGGCGGCAGCAGGAGAGACTCCCAGCCTCACAGGAGAGGTCGTTGGAGAGACCCACAGGGGCCTAGGGCGTGCACAAGCCCACCCACTCGGGAACCAGCACCAGAGGGGCCCAATTTGATTGTGGGTAGCAGAGGCAGTGACTTAAATCCTGTGGAGAGTGGATCGGGCTCCATTGCTCCCTCTCGGCCCCTCCCCCCATACAGCCTCACAGCCCAGCAACCAGCATTACCCCGCCCCAGGAACACCTAAGGCTCCACCCCTTTAAGTAACAGACGCATCAAGACACACACACAAAAAAATGGCCCAAATGACACAACACTTCAAAGCTTCAGAAAAAATACAACTGAGCAACGAAGAGATAGCCAACCTATCGGATGCACAGTTCAAAACACTGGTAATCAGGAAGCCCATAGAATTGGTTGAATTTGATTGCAAATTAGATGAAAAAATGAAGGCTATGCTAAGAGACACAAAGGAAAATGTACAGGGAACCAATAGTGATGCAAAGGAAACTGGGACTCAAATCAACAGTGTGGACCAGAAGGAAGAAAGAAACATCCAACGAGAAAAGAATGAAGAAACAAGAATTCAAAAAAATGAGGAGAGGCTTAGGAACCTCCAGGACATCTTGAAATGTTCCAACATCTGAATTATAGGGGTACCAGAAGGAGAAAAGGAAGAGCAAAAAATTGAAAACTTATTTGAACAAATAATGAAGGAGAACTTCCCTCATCTGGCAAAAGAAATAGACTTCCAGGAAGTCCAGGAAGCGCAGAGAGTCCCAAAGAAGCTGGACCCAAGGAGGAACACACCAAGGCACATCCTAATTACATTACCCAAGATTAAAAATAAGGAGAGAATCTTAGAAGCAGCAAGAGAAAAGGACACAGTTACCTACAAAGGAGTTCCCATAAGACTGTCAGCTGATTTCTCAAAAGAGACCTTACAGGCAAGAAGGGGCTGGCAAGAAGTATTCAAAGTCATGAAAGGCAAGGACCTACATCCAAGATTACTGTATGCAGCAAAGCTATCATTTAGAATGGAAGGGCAGATAAAGTGCTTCTCAGATAAGGTCAAGTTAAAGGAGTTCATCATCACCAAGCCATTATTATATGAAATGTCAAAGGGATTTATCTAAGAAAAAGAAGATAAAAAATAGGAACAGTAAAAATGACAGCAAACTCACAGTTATTAACAACCACACCTAAAACAAAAACAAAAGCAAACTGAGCAAACAACTAGAACAGGAACAGAACCACAGAAATGGAGATCACATGGAGGGTTATCAACAGGGGAGTGGGAGGGGGATAGAGGGGGGAAAGGTACAGAGAATAAGTAGCATAAATGATAGGTGGAAAATAGACAGGGGGAGGGTAAGAATAGTGTAGGAAATGTAGAAGCCAAAGAACTTATAAGTATGACCCATGGACATGAACTATAGGGGGGATGTGGGAGGGAGGGGGTGGGCAGGATGGAGTGGAGTGAAGGGGGGAAATGGGACAGCTGTAATAGCATAATCAATAAATATATTAAATAATAATAATAATAATAAAGAAAAAATCTTCATTAAGAGAAAAGACAAAATTGCCTTAGAAATTGTGCAGCATAATTCCACTTAAATACTTTCCTGGTTATAAGGAGAAACTGCAAAGATGCACGTGTCAGGAAGGACACCTATTTTGTGTGCGAATGTTAAGGAAAGAAGTTGCATTATGCAACTATCATATTGTATGTTGTGCATTGGTTTAATATGATTTCAAGGCCACTTGTTTATTACTTAAGTGAAATTGTTTGGATTCACTTGTTTATGACAAAGACAAAAAATATTTGTTTTAGAAGTGAGGTTGTTTTGATATAAGAATGAAGTAAATTGTGTCAGGATGTCATGAAGTAAATTGTGTCAGGATGTCATCATCTCATCTGTTGTCACTGATATAGCACCCAGCATGTGGAGAAGAAAACACAGCAAGGAGACCTTTAGACTACCGGAGAGATTCCATGTGGGCAACGCACACTTTGCTGACCTAAACAGCTCTCTGAAGATTTTTAGGCACTTATCCCTGCTTTGGCCAAGATGACTCTTTGGTGGGCAGTGGTGCTAAACCATGCAATGTCCCTGAAGTGTTAAGCCCTGGAGTGGCCCAGTCTCCTTGCCAACACCACTACTGCCACTGCCTAGCCATGCGCTCTAGTAACAGGGACTTTCATTTTGCCAGCAGCTGGAAGTCAGCTTACAGTTGATGAAGTCATCTCTCCCAAGTTACCAAATTCATATAAAAAGGTAAACCTCAGCTAAAAAAAAAAAAGTATTGCTGAGGGACTGTTGTATTATATGGATTATAAGTAGATAGGGGTCCTTCCCACATATTAATATCAACCTCTTTTAGATGTGAATGAACTGATCCAAATTATTCCATATGTTTCAGCAGAATAAAGGAAATGGCTTGTTATGAAGTAGGTTTCTATTGAATTTAGTAATTACTCTATAACAATTCATTTCTATGGCTTGGTGGGCTGTTTCACATGGAATTCCCTTGGTATTTGTGGCAAAATACCATATTCCCAGTTTTAAGTATGTTATTGGGTCATGCTCTATAATCAAGAATTATAGATTGTGTGCTACAGCAACTGGAACTGATTATGATAATGAAGGTGACTAGAACAGAATTCACATGGATGAAGTGAACAATATCAGCATCAGTAACATTTATTCAGGTCCTTCATGTGACCCTAACAATAACATTCTTTAAGAGAAGGGGCAAAAAAGCAACAGAAAGACCGGATATAAGGACAAGAGAGGAAAAGGAGAAACAAGAAAGAAAAAATAAATTTCTTGAATGGGTATATTTATCAAATACTGTTCTTCCCCTGCCTTGCAAAACACATGTGCAGGCTCATCCACACATGCATGCATACACACAATTTCTGTTCACCACACATCCCCAAACTTAGAACATAGGCAAATATTTTGTAACATGCAGCCACCTTCACCCAATATATGTTCATTTCATTTATGATAAATCTCTGCTTACAAGATTAAAAATAAATAATTGATCTTGGAGGTGAGAAAGGATAGTTATAGGAAATGTGTCATCTAGTAGTTATCTCAGTTGCCTTGCCATTTAGTGACTTTTTTTTGTTAATAACTTGAGTCAGAAAATCTTCTAGAAGCTTATAATAGAGCAAATAAGTAGATAATAAAGCATAGTGGTTAATTTGGCTATAATTAAAAAATAATGGTTAAACTAGACAGATACAGCCAGTGTTCTCCTGGTAAATGGCAGGGGACAAGAATTCTGATTTATAGAATTTGCAAATTTCCATGGTGTAAATACACCCTTCCTGCCAATTTCAAGATACTAAAAGACATCAACCATCTCACAAGATTCTTGAAAATTTAGCAATTGGCTCTCACAAGTTACTACAAGCTAGCTGCAGCACACCATTGATTACAGCTGTATGACCATATGGCAACTCAGTTAATTTTTCTGAGCTTGACTTTCCTCCTCTGTAAATCAAAATCACCACAATTATTATTATAGTATAGTATATTTATCACAATCATGATCATCATCATCACTATTATTTCTATTATTTCAATCCCAATTATAGCCATAGCTTCTTAAATTCATGCCAAGACACTCTAAATCACATATCAAATCTGTTAGAAACACTGTGACTTTCCACCTCATGATCAGCAAAATTTGCATGGTCCAATGTCAAAATTCAAAACTGTACTGCCTATTGCAGTGCATCTTCCCAGATGTCCCTCATTGACAGTGTTAATCTCCAATTAGAAACAAGGGAGGAAGATGGAAGATAAAAAGAAGGGAATGATATTGACTTGACAAATCTATCCTTATTTTTCTGAATATTTTCTGCTTATAGCCATCTATCCAATGTCCCTCTCTCTATGAAATTGGTATTAACTGAATACCTACCATGTGTGAGGCATTATGCTAGAAACTGGGGATCCAACAATGGGCAAAAGAGGCAAAGCCACTGTCCTCTAGGGACCAGCTGCCTAGTGGGAGAAACAGACATTAAGCAATCACAAAACCCAACATGAATGCTTTGAGGGAAAAGAATAAAATACATGAAAATATGTAACAAAAGAGCCTTGCCTAGGTCATAAATAAAGGAAGGGTAGAAATGGGCCATAGAAGGAGTCCCTTAGCAAGTGATGATTAAGCAAGGATCTGAAGAATAGGGAGGAGTTGACAATGTACAGGTGAATGCAGAGATGGGTGATAGACAAGCAATTGGGTGTTTGGGTATGGGATGTTGAGAAGAGGTCTAGATTACAGATACAATTTAAGAGTCATGTGTATATAGATGCCACAGAAGCTAGATAAGGTTGATAAGAGAGCCTTGGCTGGTGTGGCTCAGTGGATCGAGTGCTGGCCTGCAAACCAAAAGGTTGCTGGTTTGATTCCCAGCCAGGGCACATGCCTGTGTTTTGGCCAAGTCCCCAGTAGGAGGCAGGTGAGAGGCAACCACATACTGATGTTTCTCTTCCTCTCTTTCTCCCTCCCTTCCCCTCTCTCTAAAAATAAATAAGTAAAGTCTTTTTTAAAAAGATTGCAAAGAGGGTAAAAGTAAGAAGGCAACCTAGGACTGAGCATTGAGGGACTCCAGCATTCAATGGTTACTGATTTGATACCTGCATTCTCTACTAATTGGGCCTCACTTCCCAAGCTATAATCTCTTAAACTAGACCCCCCCTGCTTTACCCAAGTTAATAAATAACCTGGAGAGACTTCACGCTTAGAGATTAAGAAGAGAGAACACAGAGTGAAACTGACCTGGGTTCAAATACTAGATTCACTCTTTTTCAGCCGTGTCACCTAGAAAAATTATTTTAACTCTCTTAGCTTCAATTCTGACATCTATAAATGAGATACAGTACCTGTTACACAGTTGCTGTGAGGATTAAATAAAATAATGCATGTAAAGTACCTAGCACAGTGTCTGGAAAGCAGTAATTGCTCAATAAATGGAAGTTAACTAAACAACCTACTGCCAAAAGTCCACTCCTTTGTGAGTAGGCATGAGCACAATGAAGTTAACCCCATGTCTTGTAGTAGAATCATTGAAAGCTAGTCACTCTTTGGGTATCATCTTTAAGCCCACCCAGCCACAGAGTACAGAAGTGCTTGGTGATCAGAAGCATAGTATAGTTTTGTCACCAAAAAAATGTTCTCTCTCTGGCTCCTCCCCCACATACAGAACCACAAAGTGGTGAAGTGGATTGCCCCACCCTAGCAAATACCTTAAGGCTCCACCCCATACAACTTCACAGATGCACTAAGACAGGGAGTCAAAGTAGCTCTACCTAATACACAGAAGCAAACACAGGAAGGCTTCAAAATTGAGGAAACAAAGAAATATGGCCCAAATGAAAAAACAGAACAAACCCCAGTAAAAGAAGTAAATGAAATAGAGATAGAGATAGTCAACCTATCAGATGAAGAATGCAAAACACTAGTGATAAAGATGATTAGAGAACTCACTGAGTATGGCAAAAGCATAAGGGAAGAAATGAAGGCTACACTAAGAGAAATAAAGAAAAATCCACAGGGAAACAATAGCAAAGGGATGGAAGCCAGGGTTCAAATCAAGAATTTGGAAGATAAGGAAGAAATAAACATTCAATCAGAACAGAATGAATAAACAAGAATTCAAAAAAAGGAAAGACAGAACCCTGGCTGGTGTGGCTCAGTGGATTGAGTGGTGGCCTGTGAGCCAAAGGGTCATAGTTTGATTCCTGATCAGGGCACACACCTGGATTGCAGGCCAGGTCCCCAGTGAGGGGCACATGAGAGGCAACCACACATCAATGTTTCCCTCTGTTTCTTCATCCCTTCCTCTCTCTCTAAAAATAAAGAAATTAAATATTTTCTAAAAAACCGCAGAGAATAAGAAGACCCTGGGACATCTCCAAAAGTGCCAATATCTGAATCATAGGGATGCCAGAAGGAGAAGAGGAGGAGCAAGAACTTGAAAACTTATATGACAAAAGTAATGAAAGAAAACTTCCCTAATTTGGCAAAGGAACTAGATATACAAAATTAGGAAGCACAGAGAGTCCCAAACAAGGTGAACCCAAAGAGGGCAACACCAAGACACATCATAATTAAAATGCCAAAGGTTAAAGATAAAGAGAGAATCTTAAAAACAACAAGAGAAAAGAAGAGAATTACCTACAAAGGAGTTCCCATAGGACTATCAGCTGATTTCTCAAAAAAATTTTTGTAAGTGAGAAAGTACTGGCCAGAAGCATTCAAAGTGATAAACACACACACACACACACACACACCTACAGCCAAGATTACTCTGCCCAAGAAAGCTATCATTTAGAATGGAAGGGCAGATAAAGTGCTTCCCAGCAAAGTAAAGCTATTAGGAGTTCATCATCACCAAGCTTTTATTATATAAAATGTTAAAGGGACTTATTTTTAAAAATAAGATCAAAACTATGAACATTAAAGTGACAACAAGCTTGCAACTATCAACAACTGAATCTAAAAAAGAAAAACAAGCTATGCAAACAACTAGAACACAAACAGGATCATAGATATGGAGATCATTTGGAGAGTTATCAGCTGGGAGGGAGAGGGGGGAGAATGGGGGAAAAGGTGAAGGGATTAAGAAGCATAATTGGACAACTGTAATAGCATAATCAATAAAATATACTTTAAAAAAAGAAATTCTGAGATTTGCTTTTTCTATTTCAATAACTCTTTTAAAAATGATATTAAAGTTGGCCTTCCAGTTTCTAACATGACAGAAAATTGCACAGGTTGCTGGTCCCTTCTCGTCAGTCCAACCCTGGAAATGATCCAGATGTTTGTGTGTATAGAAGAAAGGAAGGTTTGAGATCCCAGAACCCAAAATTAAAATTCTGAGAATTCCTAGGGATAGAGAAAGTGATTGAATCCCAGTCTAGGGTCACCCATTGCAGAAAGAGGAATGGCTGAAGTTAGTTTTTCAGTCTCACAAATATTTTGCTGGGAAGATATTTCTTGACCCTGACACCTTCACAGGATAGGAAACAACAGGAACAGCTACACCAGAGGATACAGGGTAACTTCAGGGTAGTATTCACACTTAGCTGTCATGAGGAACAGATAATGACAGCCACTGACAACAGGCTAAGTGGTTATTCTAAAGATTACCATATAAATACTCAACACAGTCTACTTAGAATCAATATTTTACTATTTCAAGTGAAATGTAGAAACTTTACCACTATCTAGGTCCCTTTACCCTCCTCACTTTATGCTGTATTTATCTTACACATTTCTTTATATACATTGAAAATCCCATCAGTCAATGTGATAATTTTTGTTTTCAACCTCATAATATTTTGAACAACCTATTTACCCAGATAGTAACCATTTCTGTTGCTCTTCTTCTATTCCTGATATTCCAAGTTTTCCTCTGGTATAAAATTTTCTTTCCATCTAAAGAATTTCCTTTAGCATTTCTTTTGGAATAGGCATTCTGATGATGAATTTTCTGTTTTTCTTCACCTGAGAATATTTTTATATTACCTTCATTCTAGGAGGATATTTTTATTGGATACAAAATTCTGCATTAACAGTTCACCTCTACAGGCATTTTTAAAATGGTATGGCATGTCTTCCTCGCCTCCATAGTGTATGATGAGAAATCCACTGTCATCGTGCCTCTATATGTAATGTGGTGTTTTTCTCTGGCTGCTTTCAATATTTTTTGTCATATTTAGTTTTATGTAGTGTTATTATGATGTGTCCATATGTGAATATCCTTCAGTTTATCTGGTGGCATTCACTGAGCCACTTGAAAGCATAAATCAATGCCCTTTGCTTAATTTGGAAAGTTCTCAAGCATTCTTTCTGTACCACAAACTTTTTCTCTCCTCTGGACTCTGAACAAGCAAACGTTAGATTTTCCTTATATTATTTCGCAGATTTCTGAGTTTCTTTTCATTCTTTTTATTTATTATTATTTTTTATTTAGTTGTTTTATTGTATTTTTCCATTATCATTTCTGTTTATTTATTTTAATTGTTTTTTAAAGAGATTTTTTAGAAAGATATTATTTATTTATTTTAGACAGAGGGGAAGGGAGGGAGAAAGAGAGGAAGAGAAACATCAATGTGTGGTTGCCTCTCATACACCCACCTACTGGAGACCTGACCTGGACCACAACCCAGGCATGTGCCCTGACTGGGAATTGAGGCGATGACCCTTTGGTTCACAGACCGCCACTCAACCCACTGAGCCACACCAGCCAGAGCTAATCGTTTTTATTCATGTTGTTCATTTTAGATAACTTTTATTGATCTATGTTAAAGTAGACTGAACTTTTCCTCTTAAAATTTCATTCTGTTATTGACCACATCTAGGAAATTTTTACATGAGTATTGTATTTTTCAGTTCCAAAATTTCCATTTAGTTCTTTATATTTTCTATTTCTTTGCTGAAAGCAGCTATCTTTTTATTTTTTCAAGAATATTTTAGTTTCTCAGACAAACAAAAATTGGGGGAATTTGTCACCAGTTTCCTATACAGCAAGAAATTATAGAAATTCTTCAGAGAAAAGGAAAATTATACAGGTCAGAAACTCAGTTCTATATAAAGAAAGGAAGATTGTTAAATAAGAAATTAATAAAGATAAATTCTTTTTATTTTCCTTACTCTTAATTTATATAACATTTGCTAAAATAATAATAGCTACAATGTATCTGGTGATCATAGTTTATTGGTAAGTGAAATGAACGAGAGCAATATTATAAGTGTGGGAGGGAGGAATTGGGAATACTCTGTTACAAGGTACCTGCACTACCTGTGAAGTAGTATACTGTTATTTGAAATGGAATTAGTTGTTGATATACATTGCAAACTCTAGAACAACCACTAAAAAGAGTTTAAAAAAAAGAAGTATAATTGATATGCTAAGAGAGGAGAAAAAATGGAATCACATAAAATGCATAATTAAAACAAGGAAGGCAGAAAGAGAGAGACAAAGAATATTTGCCCTTAATTATTGAGCCATGGTTATAATAGATGCTTCAAAGTATTTGTCATAATTCCAACATATGTGTCATCTTGAAATTGAAATCTGATAATCATTTTGGGTTTTTTTTTCCCTTGCAAGTGGAGGTTTCAGATATGTTCATATGCAGGGTAATTTTGGATTGTATCCTGAACATTTTGAGTGTTATATTACGAGAGTCTAGATGTTGTTTGATTTCTAAGAAAAATGTTGTCATTTTGTGTTTTTTTCTCTTTTGTGTATTGTTTTGTTTTTGCTTTAGAAGGTAACAAACCTGTTAGGTTCAAGCTGCAAGTTCTGATGCAAATTCTGTGGGATGTGGTTCCAATGTCAGGTTAGTTTTCAGAGCATTTGCAATTATTTGAATCTGTCTTGCATATGCACCACTCAATAGCCACTCTGAAACTAGGCTTAGTGGTCTTTGCTTTGCAACTCAGAGATGTGCCCAGGAGCTCACACACCACTTTACAGGATCTCTCTCTAGATCAAGTTTCTTCCTCTCTGAGACCCTCCTTTACAATCCTCCGGCCAGAAAGCTGGAGCATTCCTTTTCCTGTTCTGATGCAGCACTTCCCATAGCCTGCATATGGTGTAAAAGAGGAAAAATCTTTTCCTCTACCCTTCTAAGTTATAGGCTGTGGCCCCATAACAAAAAAAATTAGATTAACAAGACATACAAATTTATTTAATATTAGTTTTACATGATGCAGGAGCCTTCATAAGGAAATGAAGATGCAAAGAAGCAGTTAAACCTATGAGTCTTTTAAAGATTTTATTTGTTTATCTTTAGAGAGAGGGGAAGGGAGTGAGAAAGAAAGGGAGAGAAACATCAAATGGTTGCCTCTCACATTCCCCCAACCGGATACCCAGCCCACAACCAGCATGTGCTCTGACTATAAATCGAATCAGCGACCCTTTGGTTCACAGGCCGGCACTCGCCCACTGAGCCACACCAGTCATGGCCTAAACCTGTGTTTTTAAGCTAGGTTTGGTGAAGAGTGGAGAGTCATGGAAAAATGTGAAAGGAGAAAAAAGAGTATGAGATAAGTGTAGTAAATGAGAGAAAACAGCAAGGTCTGCTCATTTAGATTCCTTTCAAGCATCCCTTTCTCTTTGGAGATAAGGATGCTCCTTTCCTTCAGGAATAGGGATGTGACCTCTCACATAAGGGTCTTATGACCTGCTTCAGGGAAAGATCAGAAAATCCTTCCTGCACATGTCATTTCTCAAATTCCTTGTACTTGAAATATGCCAAAGTGCCATATTTTGGGGTATTGTGTCCTGCACTCCACCAATGGCCAACAGATAAGAGGGCAGAGAGAGATAAAGTAATGTTTACTTACTCCACACTCGTGATGAGAGTTCCTCCACATTGCCTGTTGCAGGGCTGGAACTGAGCAATTTTCAAAACAGTTAAAATTTCTTTGGCATCCACCTATCATTTTACCAACACCTGTCCCTCTAGTTTAAGTTATTTCAGATGACTTCTAAAGTTTCTTCTCACAGTCAGAGGCTCTTATTTTTATATTGAATTTATTGGGGTGACATTGGTTAACAAAACTATACAGGCTTCAGAGGTACAATTCTACAATACATCATCTGTATATAGTATTGTGCATACATCACCCAAAGTCAAGTCTCCTTTATCCCCCCTTTACCTTCTTCCACCTACCCTCATCCTCCTTTTCCTCTGGTAATCACCATACTGTAGTCTGTGTCTATGAGTTTCTTTTTTCTTAATCCCTTCACCTTTTTCACCCAGCCTCCCAACACCCCACCCTTCTGACAGCTGTCAATCTGTTCTTTGCATCTATTAGTCTGTTTCTATTTTTTTGTTTATTTTAAGTAATTCAAAGTCATTAATTCAAAAGTCATTAAAATACCTTTTAATGAACAGTACCTGGGGCTCAGGACACCTTTGTTTTGACCGCATTTTATTTGAATTCTATTTACTAATTGGGTGACCTTAAAAATATTATTTAAATTACCTGTACCTTAGTTTCCTCTTAATAGTACTTTTAACTTCTGGGGTTGCCGTAACTTGTAAATGAGATATTGCATAAAGTACTTGGCACAGTACTTGATGTATAGAAATAGTAAATGCTGCCCTGGCTGGTGTGACTCAGTGGAATGAGTGCTGGCCTGTGAACCAAAGGGTCACCAATTTGATTCCCAGTCTAGGGCAGATGCCTGGGTTGGAGGCCAGGTCCCCAGTAGGGGGTAGTGGGAACCAACCATACCTAGATGTTTCTCTTTCTCCTACCTTTCCCCTCTCTAAAAATAAATTAAAAAATGTTTTTAAAAAATAAATATTAAATGCTTAATAAACAGGAGCTGTTTTGAAATTTAAGAAATCATATTGTTCTGGGACAAATTTCAAATATTTAAAAAATATTTTATTTACTTATTTTTAGAGAGGAGGAAAGGAGAAAGAGAGGGAGAGAAACTATGTGCAAGAGAAACATAGATGGGTTGTCTCTCACACACCCCCAACTAGGGACCAGGCCCACAACCCAGCCATATGCCCTCACTGGAAATTGCACTGGTGACCTTTTGGTCTATAGGCCAGCGTTCAATCCACTGAGCCACACCAGCCAGGGCTATTTTATTATCTTTTTATATTATCAGGAAAGAATGCTATTTTATATATTATGTGCTTTTGAATTTTAGCACAAAAGGTCTAACATGGCTTTAAACAGCCACATAATATTTATACACACCAGCACACACATGTATTCTCCTGAATGTGGATATTGTGCATGTTTATTATGATTAAATATATTTAATTCTTATATAGGATTTATTCATATGTATGTTTGTTTTGTTTTTTATTTAATTTTTTAAAGAAAGTTTTTATTTTTTAAGAATTTTATTTATTTATTTTTAGGCAGAGGGGAAGGAAGGGAGAAAAAGAGGGAGAGAAACATCAATGTGTTGTTGCCTCTAGAGTGCCCCCACTGGGGACCTGGCCCGCAATCCAGGCATGTGCCCTGACTGGGAATCAAACTGGTGACCCTTTGGTTTGCAGTCTGGCTCTCAATCCACTGAGCCACAACAGCCAGGGTTGTATGTTTGTTTTCATTTTGAGTCAATATTCTTTTTAGCAAGGCACAAACTCCAAATCATCTAAAGAAGGAATATAGGAATATAGGCAATATGATGTTGATCTCTATGCTTCAGAAATACAACTCAGTAAGAAACATACAAATGGCCAACAGATATATGAAAAGATGCTTAATTTCACTAGCTATTGGGGAAATGCAAATCAAAACTACGATGAAATACCACCTCACACCTATTAGAATGACTATTATCAGCAAGACAAGTAGTAACAAGTTTTGGAGAGGGTTTGGAGAAAAGGAAACCCTCATTCACTGCTGGTGGGAATGTAAACTGGTACAGACACTGTGGAAAACAGTATGGAGACTACTCACAAAATTAAAAAGAGAGTTAACATATGACCCAGCAACCCCTCTTCTGGGTATCTACTCAAAAAAAATTGAGCCCTGGCTGGTATGGCTCAGTGGATGGAGCTCCAGCTTGTGAACTGAAAGGTCATTGGTTCTATTCCCGGTCAGTGCACATGCCTGGATTGCGGGCTGGGTATCCAGTTGGAGGAATGTGAGAGGCAACCATTTGATGTTTCTCTCCCTTTCTTTCTCACTCCCTTCCCCTCTCTCTAAAAATAAAATAAGTAAATTTTTTTTTATTGTTATTCAATTACAGTTGTATGCCTTTTCTCCCCATCCCTCCACCCCACCCCAACTGAACCCACCTCCCTCCCCCCTCTCCACCCTCCCCCTTGGTTTTGTCCATGTGTCCTTTATAGTAGTTCCTGTAATCCCCTCTACCCACTGTCCCTGCCCCCACCTCCCACCCCCGCCCTGGCTATTGTTCGATTGTTCTTAACTTCAATGACTCTGGTTATATTTTGTTTGCTTTTTCCTTCTATTGCTTATGTTCCAGTTAAAGGTGAGATCATATGGTATTTGTCCCTCACTTCCTGGCTTGTTTCACTTAGCATAATGTTCATAGCAGCACAATTTACAATAGCCAAGTACTGGAAGCAAACGAAGTGCCCATCAGCAAACGAGTGGATCCAAAAACTATGGTATATTTACACAATGGAATTCTACGCAGCAGAGAGAAAGAAGGAGCTTATACCCTTTGCAATGCATGGATGAAACTGGAGAGCATTATGCTAAGTAAAATTTTTAAATAAAAAGAAAAGTTTGAAACGTTTATTTGAAAGATATATGCACCCCTATATTCACTGCAGGTTTATTCACAGTAGCCAAGACATGGAAACCAAAGTGTCCTTCAGTGAATGATTAGATAAAGAAGATGTGGTACTATATACAAAGGAATACTACTCAGTCATAAAAAAGATGAAATACTATCATTTTTTGGCAACATGTATGGATCTTGAGAATAGCATCCTAAGCCAAATAATTCAGACAGAAAAAAATTATGAACCATATGACTTCACTTATGTGTGGGATATAAAACTGAAAGCAGCAAATAAACAAACAAGGAAAACAAACAAAAGCTCATAAGCGGGTGGGGTAGTAAAGGGTAAAGAGTGTCAAATATATGGTGATGGAAGATTTGACTTTGAATGGTGGGCATATAATGCAATATACAGAAGTTGTCTCATAGAATTATACACTTGAAATTTATGTAATCTTATTAACCAATGTCACTGCAATAAATTTAATTGTACACTTGAAACCTGTATGGTTTTATAAATTGATGTCACCCCAATAAGTTCAATAAAAATAAAATGAAATAAGAATATTCAGATAAGTAAACAATTTATTCAACACTTAAAAAGAAATACAACTCAGTAATAGTAATAATAACTTGCATTTGAATATTGCTTTTATACTTTCCAAAGCTCTTCCACATAGCCTCTTTGAAATTTAGTCATATTGCATGTTTTAGTCCCAATAGTGAAAAATCTGACTCTACTTAAAAATAAACTAAAAAAATAAATCTTTCCTTTTTATACAATAGTATTTTTTATCTTTACTAACAAGGGCTACACTTGTGTCATGGAAAGAACCTACTCACAGTCCCAA
Source organism: Desmodus rotundus (assembly GCF_022682495.2). Lineage (NCBI taxonomy): Eukaryota > Metazoa > Chordata > Mammalia > Chiroptera > Phyllostomidae > Desmodus > Desmodus rotundus. Next base: position 16,275,097 of record NC_071400.1, read on the forward strand.
TGGTGTGACTCTTTTTTCCTCCACAAAAGTGAGTGGAAGACAGAAAACCATTTTAATGATAAACATCACACAAGTTAATGTTAAAAATAAGAAACAAATGGCTTATTTAAACTTAAAAGGTAATTTAAGTATATTTAGTAATTTTAGATTTGTGGAAACATTCAACATTTATTGAATGAATGTCAGGTTGAACATTTTAAAAAAGATTTTATTTATTTATTTTAGACAGAGTGGAAGGGAGGGAGAAAGAGAGGGAGAGAAACATCAGTATGTGGTTACCTCTCGAGCACCCCCTACTGGGGACCCGGCCCGTAATCCAGGCATGTACCCTGATTGGGAATCCAACCAGTGACCCTTTGGTTTGCAGGCTGGTGCTTAGTTTACTGAGCCACACCAGTAAGGTGGGCAGGTTGAACATTTTTATTAATTTAAAACATGAGTTACAAGAAGAAGGCAATATGAAATTTAATTTTTGCTCAGAATTTGTTAATGTTTCTCTTCCTCAATCAAAAAGCAACAACCTGATGCTCAGCTTTTGTTGGATAGGTCTTGCCTACCAAAGAGGGTACATTTGCTTACCATTTGACCTTCTCCATTTTCAGACCTCCTCTGCTCTCCTCATATCCCCCTCTTTAAACCCTTGATGGAAACCGACTTGGACTGTTCTTTGTTCTGTAAACAGTCATGGTCTCTCATCTCAGGGACTCTGCTCATATGGTTTCCTTTGCTGGAAATACTCTCATCACATCCAGCTTACCTGTGGAATCCTATCCATGTGTCTCTGTGTGTTTCTGTGTGTCTGTAACAACCATTTTTAATGTTCATGAATTCTGTGAGGCAGAAATGTAGATAGGGCACAGCAGGCATGACTTATCTCTGCTCTACAATGTCAGAGAACTTAGCTGAGAAGATTTAAATGGCTTGGATGATTCAATGGCTAGGGGATGGAAATGTCCAGAAGTTATCTTTACTCACTAGAAATTACCCCACTGGAAAATTCACTCACATCTGGCACCTGGGCTGGGTTGACTAGAAAATTCCACTCACCTGTGCTGTTGACAGAAGCAGCTATACATGGACTGCCTGTGTAGCTTTGGATTCCCACAGCATGGTGGCCTTGGGGTTCCAAAAGTGGCCATCTCAGCAAAAAAATTCCTAACAATTTTTTAAAGCTTTTCTCTAATACATCTCCCCAATATCATCTATTTCTCTATTTCCCCCTTAACAAAATGCATTTGTTGTCTTTTGAATTTTCATAGTAGTTTCCTTGTGCTTCTCTTTAAGCACCTTTTTTATTTTGCCTTGGCTGTATAGTCATTTTTCTATTTATTTATATATTCATCCTATGCTCCTGTCTGTCCCCTATGAGCATTTTGAGGACAAGAACCACGCTTTACTTATGTACATATTCTCTAAAGCAATTAATAAGGTACTTTCTTAGTATATTGTACACACTGACCAAATTTCAGTTGAATCAAAAAAGAAAAAAGAAACTAGTTTCCTAATCCTCCATTGGGTATTTCAATTTCCTAAGTATCCACTAAAAACATGCTTTTACTTAACACATATATGTGTTTGGGAGTGTCATGAGTTATGTCAAACCATAAAATCAAGCAAACAGGAATATCATTTGGCAGTTAGCAAAGAGGAATTGGATAACCACTGTGAAGTAGTTATTTCCAATCAACCATGCATCCATGGATGGTTTGTGAACCATGGTTAATTTAATATCCACACATGCTTATTAGAAGTATTCAACCTCTTGCTATAATCAACTTGTTTATATATTTACAAGTAATGACTTTCTGGTTATTTTAATTAAGAGACCCTTCATTCATTAGAATTCTGTTGACTAATATAATCCCTTCCAATGGCGAAAACTATTATTTATTGTAGTTGTAGGAAAAGCAGGTTGACAAATTGCCACAGACATCCACAAAGAGGTCCTGATTAACCTGTTAGTGGAAGAATTAAATCAGATAAATATTCTGGAAAGCAATTTTTCAATATGAATCAATGATATTAAATTGTGTATTTCCTTTGACCCAACAATTTCTCTTCTAGGAATTCATTCTTGACATTTGCCCAAGTATATGGACATGATATTAATTGAAGCATTGGTTATAAGAATATATATTTGGAAACAACATAAATGTTTACCAATGGAGTATTGGTAAAGTAAACAATGGTACAGTCATACAGTAGACTGCAACATAGCTATTAGAAAGATTGAGAAAAATCTATGTGTGATAGCACTGAAAGATATCCATGATATATTGTTAATCAAAGAAGTTGTAGGACAATATATATGTCATGCTCCCATTTGTGTTGAAAACAAAATCACCAGCATTTGTTTATAAATTGTAGAAATTTAAGAAAGACTGGAGTTGTAGTGTTGAGAGGGAGGGAAGGGAGGTGGAAGGGAAGATTGGGCTATATTTAGTAGTCTGACAAGAAAATGTGTTGTTAAACTTATTAAAAACATTCAGATAAATGTTCACTAGGATTTCAGTCCTTTCAAATATACTGAGATTTATTAATAGATTGGTACATTTGATAAATGTTCCATATGCACTTGAAAAGAATATGTATATAGTTGGGTGTAGTGACTTGGAGATATTAATTAAATCAAGTTGTCTGATTTTAAAAATATGTAGTTCTGATGTCAAGTAGCTCCTCCCTTTTTTCTATCAATCTGTCTCCCAATTGGTCAGACTCAAATCTCCATTCTCTCTGACTGATCTCTTTCTTGGAAGTCAGTTCCCAGTCTGTCAATTTTGGTTAGTCTTATCAATTCTATCTCACCAACTCTCTTGGTTTTCTTTTCCTCTCTTTTCATTTCCACTTTCTCTACCTGGTCGTCCAGACCTTTAACACTTCACCCCTCAATTATTGCAGTTAACTCCTAGGATATCTCCCAGCCTGTAATTTCTCTTTCCAGCCCACAAATCCTTCCTCTGTCCTAGAGAGGGTCCTCCTAACATACAGCAGTGTGCCAGTCCAAAGCCTTCAGGGCTTTCCACTGATACACCTTCCAACTCCAAAGGAAAACTGAGTAATCTGGCACCGTCCTGCAGCCTGGCCCAGTCTACAGTTCCAGGTATTAGTCAGAGGACCCCACATAGTGATGGGTTCAACTTGTTTGGTCATGAGGTTCCCTATCTGGAAGGCCCTTTCTGCCTTTCCATCTCTCTGAATACCACTTATTCTTCAGTACCCACTTGCAGCACTATGAGAACCCACTTATTTTTATGGGCCCCAGCAAAGTGTTCCTCACCAAACTTCTCAGTTGTCACTTTTTACAATCTTTCTTTTATTGCTATGTAAGTAAATCTCTAAGATGTGTGTGGAATCTCCTCAAAAGTGGATACCACATCTCTTACACTAATTAACAGATTACATAACCTGAATTTCCTCAGGCTTTGCCATCCTATAAGTACAATAGGGTCATGAAAATCTATACTTCTACTTGTGTGGGAATGTGTCCTCCAGCAAAGTGCCCTTCAAGCAGTTCTGGAACCAGCAGCATCTCACCTTTGCTTATAATCAAGCCCCTGTCAGTCGTCAAGGTCCACTACCATGTAGCATACACCATTTCTTTCCTCATTTCCTGCTCTCAACCCCTGCCAGGCACCAGTGTCCCCCACTGGGCACCACTGTGTTCACTAGGCACCAGCCTCCTGCAGACACCACTATAATTATATTTCTTTGTGCTTGCCACACTGCTGTGAACTAACAGTCTCTCACAGACATTACTGTTGAATGAAGGATGATATTAACTAGGATGTGCTTTGATTTGTTTTTCCAGTGGTGGAGATAGGTTGCACTGATTTATCCTCAGGCTGTCTCCAGTCACCATTGGGATCCGTCAGCAGACATTTGTGAGGTGGTTTTCAGTGGTCTGGGTACATGGTTCTGAACTGTTGAGCAAAGTAATCCTACCTGCTAGGGTTGCCAGCTCAAATCAATCTGTCCTACTCTGATGTGTTTTGATCCTTATATGGAAACTTCCTATCTCTGGGTCTTCAAAGTTCAAATTCAAGTAGGAGTTGATCTCAAATTTCAAGAAAGGTCAGCTCACACCTCAAACAAAGTTTCTTTGTGTCCATCTGCTAGGCAAAAAAAGAGAGCTCCCTAGTACAATTCTCACAAGGGGAGAATTAGGGTCCCTAATACAATTCTCACAAGGAGGGAATTGGGGAAGTAAAACAATCAAAGAAATGCTTTCTTAACCTGAAGTGGCACAGACAAGTTCAGCTAGGAATGAATGGAAAAATGTTCCACATGCAAAAGTGCGGTGCAAGGATGGTCAGAAGACAGTTTAAGAGTGTTTGTTTCTTAGTGCTTAACAATATTACCATTCAAATGGTTCCCTGAGGGTTTGAAGTTATAGCTCTGGGAAAGAAAAGTGTTCTCTCTTGGGGTTTCTATCCACTAGACCCAAGGTCAAGTATGAAAGGCTCACAGTAGAGACTCAAATGTTAGGAAATCTATCTGGGGTTTCTTTTTAAAATACCTGAAAGGATATACAAAAACTCTGGCTTTATAAAAGGCAAAAGATAACTGCATATTCTTCAATAGTCAGTAAAAGAAACACTTTCAAATCACATAAAATAGGTTAGTTACTTCTTGTGACATCTAGTCATTGCTAAGATGTGGCATATGTAAGGAAAAAAGCTGATTGTCTGAAACACATACTTTAGTGGCGGATATAACATTAGAAGTTGCCAAAATTTGTGTAGTAGGTGTCAAATTTTCTCAAATTATTTTTATATAAACTTTTTTGAATTTCTAGGACATTCTCTGTTATATGGGTCTCATTCAAGGATAACACCATAAATAATTTTGTATCTATACACAGGAGAAACAGGGAGTGATAATTTGCATGACAAAAGGATCCTCATCCTCTATAGAGTAATGAGATTTACAAAAAATATATTTTCTCATAACTTTTCTTTTTTTGGTTGTATTTTTTTAAATCCCACTTTCATGTTCTTTTCTGATTATAAAGGTAATGCTTATCACTAACAAGCACTTGAGATTTGTATGACAGTTTTCACTGTTCAAGCCTTGCCCCTCTCCCATCCAGGCCTCATTTGGTTCTGGCAGTCCTGTGAGAGAGGTGCCAGAACAGAATTTCTTAACTCTATTTTCTTTCATCTTTACTATACTTTTTATTACAGCATGAACATATTCTTCTAAAATATCATAATAATTTAAAGTCTAACATAGGAAACTCTCTTTATCCTGCATGACTTTCATAATTTATCTTCATCAAGTTAAAAACATTCTAACATTTCATATGGTAATGGAAAAAAATGTAATAAAGAGTATATAAAAACCCACTAAGGAATGGTGGTAATATTTTCAGCCTAGAGAAGTAGATCCCAAACCTGACTGTGCATCAGAACCACCTGAATTTGCTAAAACTACAGATTCAAAAACCCCGTCTCAGACTTACTGAGTCAGAATCTCTGGCAGTAAGAACGTTGAAAGACCCTATTTCAGATCACCTCCTAGCTCTACGAGAGGACTCTGCTCTCCCTAATTCCTTTAATACAGGCTGTAATACTTAACGGAACTTTACATTACAGAATGTATGCAGGGTGGCATAGAGACAACTGAGGCAGTAGTTTACAACTGCCAGCCTATATTTTATAATACACATTCAATTTCCTGCCCACTTTCTGGAAGTATCCCCAAAGCAGGTGGGATACTTCCACACCAGTAGAAATCTCTACGAATTCCCATGCCTAGGATTCCAGCCTCAGTTCCCACTGGCTCCAGCAAAAGGAGAAACTCCTGTCTTGCCATCTAAGGTCACTGGTCCACTTTCCTATGCCAGAGTGGTTGACACTGAGATTCTCCATGTCCTCCTGGGGAAGTTCCACTCCTCGTCTCCAGATACCATAACCCAGACAAATAATCAGGACTCTACACTCCATTTCCCAAAGGCTGGCATATTTAATCTGAAATAATACCAAGTGAGTTCATCTTTCATATAACCTAGCTAGCACTAAGCCAGGTCTAACTCATTTGCTTGTCACAGCCCTCCTCCAATTTAAGGCTAAGGAAAAATCAAACCTGCAACACCTCTCTTGCTCTCAATTCCAAATCTTTTGTGTACATGTGAGGGGGGATCTCAGAGCAAAAGCCACATCCATCTGGGTGAGGGGGGAATCCAAACATAATCCATCGTTAGAAAAAGAGAAATTCTCTAACTCTATTGGAGAATAGTTTGTTGAAACCCAATTTACGTCACCAAACAGATTGATTAGTATCTCACTCTGAAATAGGGTCCCTCCTGAACAAAGACTGTCGGCTTTTATGACAAAAGGAGTTCATTGAGGCGGAGCTCCCCCAAACAAAGCCAGGATATGCTACCTTTGAAGTGGTTTCCTTCCAGTCCCCTCACACTTTTCCTCCTATCTAAAATCTATTCAGCTCAAATCCCTCTTCTTCCCGGAAGCCTCCCCAACCACTCTGGACCACCAGGATATCGCCTTCCATTGAATCACAAAAATTTATCTTGTTCACCTGACAATTGTTCACACATAGTTTCGAGGCTTGAGACTATTGTATATTGCCCTAAACTTTTGAGTTCTTTTATAATTTAACTTTGGGTATAAGTATCTCTCACCACCACCACCTCCATTTGATCATTAGCTATTTAAAGAGTGTCAATGTAGGCGTCTCCCCAGGCTTTTTTAGATTATCTGAGAGCCAGTTCTGTATTCCTGTCCAGGACTAGCTCTTATCCGTGCTTGTCGTACAACAAGTAACCATTGAGTGGTTGATAGAAATAATCGAAAATAACTGGCTGCTCCCAAGAAAGTGTCTATGAAGTTTGTATCATGTGTTCAGTCCTCACAACAACCCTGTATGGCAGATGTTGGCATTATCCTCATTACATCTTACATCGATGAGGAAACTGAGATTAGAAACGTAAGCAGATGTCCTGGGGTCACACAGCTGGGTTACACAAAAGCACCTAGTTATTTTTTAATTTTTAATGTATTGATTTTGAGAGAGAGAGAGAGAGAGAGAGAGGTTGAGAGAGAGAGAGAGAGAGAGAGAGAGAGAGAGAGAGAGAGAAATATCGATTCATTGTTCCACTTATTAATGGATTCATTGATTCATTCATTCATTGGAATGTGCCCTGACCTGCAATCAAACCCACAACCTTGGTGTATTGGGATGATGCTCTAACCAACTGATTAATGAGGCCAGAGTACTCCTAGATATTATTTTAAACTACTTTCTAAGGATTCTATTTTGACTGGACCAGAGGATGTGTGGGAAAGTATATGATAAAATAAGGCCAGGTCTAAGTTAGGAGTGCCTGATGTATCTAGATAGGAAATTTGTACTTCATTTGATAAGCAATGGGGTGGTATTGAAGGCTCTTGATCACAGAAATGACAAGGTCAGTGTTTGGTATTAGGAACATTAATCTGACAGTAAGGTGTAAAATGAGAGTGGTTAGAGCCTGAAGGGGAAAACCCAGTTAGTAAGGAAAGACAATAGTCCAGATTAAAGGGTAATTAGAGCTAGAAGGAAGAAGGTAAATGTGCAAGAAAGAGGGGATGATCATAAAATCATTAAGAAAGAATGGCAAGTGTGGGGATTGACTATGAAAGTGGGGGGCAGGCTGGATGGAGGAGGACAAGGGAAAAAATGGGACAACTGTGATAACATAAATAATAAAATACTTTTTAAATAAAGAAAGAATGTCAACACAATCCTCCTAAGTCAATTTCTATAGCCAAAGAAGTGAAGAAAAGGTAATCTCCCAATATTATGCAAAATAAGCCTAGTTTTACTTGACACCCCTTTTCTCATCTGTTGTTATTCTTGTCTCCTTTCCCCCATGTGACTGAACTACAGTCACCTTACATAGGACAGGACATTTCTGTTAAGTGTTTCAATTTTTCTAAGGAATACAAACATTTAAAAATTAGAATTGTGATCATTCCAAATTGGAACAAAGTCACAATATTAAATCTTTGGGGCTGAAATATGGTAAAACATACCCAATGTTTCTGCCTGATACAGACACTGCAGCTTGAATAATGTCTCAAATACACTGAAATTAATGATGACAAAGTGTGAATCAGGGACCTATTTTTTATTTTTAAACATTTTATTTATTTATTTTAGAGAGAGGGAAAAGGAGGGAGAAAGAGAGGGACAGAAACATCAGTGTGTGGTTGCCTCTCACGCGCCCCATACTGGGAACCTGGCCCACAACCCAGGCATGGGCCCTGACTGGGAATCGAACCAGCAACCCTTTGGTTCACAGGCCCACCATCAATCCACTGAGCTACAATAGCTGGGCCATCAGGGACTTCTTTTTAAAACAGCATATTATAGAAAACAAGCAATATTTAACTTGTATTAAAGTTAGGAACTTGGACCAAACCTAAAAGTTTAAACAAAAAGAATTACATGTATTTTTTTTGTTAATGAAGACCTAATTACTAATTTTTAAAATATTTTAAAACCTAAATTACACTGTTTTGAAGCCCGGTGTAAACATGAGTACTTTATCTCCTACTTACTCTCTCACCTTTCTTACTAGCCCTTCTTCATTGGATTTTTCTAGATCTCTTCTGATTATTTTAATATCTCCAGAAAAGTACATGGTTAGATACTACTCAGACAAATGTTATCTTATGACGCACAATGACAAAGATAGCCACTGTGTACCATGTTTTACACATCAAATGCCTTTCCATAGCTTCAAATATTTGGGATTACTAATGTTCCAATAATATGTTAGGCACGTTGTGGTGGTACTGAAGCCACAAGAAAGGAATATTACTTTATTAAGACAGGGTTGAAGATATGCTCATTCATTGAGGGAAAGGAAACACACAGTTAAAAGAACATATGCTAAACTTCTCTGATGCCAAGGAAGTCAGAGGAAACCTCATCTTACAAAATTAGCATAGAGCCTGGTTCCCCAGTGTACCCCTCCATCTCTCAGGATGGTGTTTCTTTCTTTAGTAGTAGACTGGTTACTACTAATAAGATTTATACCTAAATAGGAAGTTCTCCTATTTACTGCATTATGAAAGCCTTACTGTCCTTGCCACTCTTTGGTGTGAATACTATAATAAAATCCATGTGTGAATGTATATATTTTAAAGATGTTGTGTTCCAATATGTTCTGAGTTACGACTTTTGAAAGTACTGTATTGATTCAACACAAAGCTAACTGAAAGGCTAATCTTCCCATTGTTACACTTTATTTTTTTCCATTGTTACACTTTAATTAGTGAGACCTGTCATTACAACTTTTTTATGATGGAAAGTTTCAGGTCTTTTATTTTACTTTTAAGCCCTATTCTAAGAATAGAAATGGAACTGAAAAGACAAAGGAAATTGCATTTTATGGAACAATGAGGAGAGTCTTTAAAAATCCAAGAAAGTTCACAAACTGCCAATGAAAACTACTTGGAGTCAGCACCACTAAAAAGGGGGCCATTTACTGAGTATACATTAGCAATCAGCTACCTCCCTAATCCTCTCCAGAATCCCAGGGACAAGAAAGAATAAAGGCATTTCATAAAAGCAGCCTATAAGGGTGGCCTTTCAATTACATTTCTTAATATGTAGGAATTTAGAGATGAGTTCCAAAGCTGTTAGAAATACCCTGGTTTGTCATACCTGGGTTCTCTTTAACATCAGATTGGAGCTAAATGACATACATTTATTGCAAATTATTTCAAATTTATTATATTTATTTCATTATTTGTCTCATTAAAAATTGTTCTGACACCTTTAGCAGAAAATGTGACATTGAAAACGACAAAAATCAGTACTAAAAATATAAGAAATTGGAATATTTACAAAATTAGCCTAAAATTAGGAAACACACAACTAAAAATTTTACAGGTTGAGCTATTTTATTAGATGAACTGGTTTAGCAAACTTAAAATTCTCAGGAAATTGCAACCTAGAAAAAAAGAGCTAAAAAAAGTCCAGAAGCCACAGGCAAAAATAGTACTTTCTCTCTGATTTTGTACATTTTTCCTGCAAACACTATTTATATAAACATTATTGTTGTTTGTCCTCACGATAGAATAGACTTGATGTGAATTAATGTACTCTTTGAAGAAATGTTCATGTTTTGAAAACACATGGGACAAAAATGCACACACAAAGTTGAGAATGTGTTTTTTTTTTTCTTTTTGAAATGAGACATAATTGGTTACTGCCAAAACAAAAACATAAAAATTAAATCAAGGGTACAGTTCCTTTTTTGGAGTGAAAAAATAATCAATTACTGCTAAAATGCTTTTCCTTCACTCTTTCATTATTCTCTAATTTGGGTAGATTCAGTGAGTTTACTTTTCATCTAACTGGAAACCAAAGCTTTTAACTGAGATAAAGGAGAGCTTTTCAAAGCAGAATAGGAAAAAGAGAGGGTAGGGGGTGTGGTTCTGAAAAGAGTGGAGATATTGCCTTACAAAGCCCCTGCCTTGCAAATTCCAACATGCATGCCAATTTATTCCCATTCTCCATTCCCTATCATCAGTTAAAGTCTGGATCCTACATCAGAAACCCAGTTCAACACACACTCCTGTTCTAGAACTCTCCTCAGGCCTACCCAAACCACAAGGGGATTATACAGATGAAGAGCAGCGTGCTGTTGTCTTTTTCTACCTCCACCATTACTGCCCCCATTCTGTCTAGGCAGCTGGGGAATAAGAACCAAGGGCTGCATTTGGCATCTGTAGTTGAGTCACCAAGCAGTATTATGGTTCCATCGTCTGACTACATTGTAAGTTAAAGTTCAAATACAATATTTTTTTTAAACTTTCTGTGAGGTAATCCAGGAACTCTATCACTGATTCTAGAGAAAAATAAATTGTGAGTTTAAAATAACCTAAAACTTCAAAAGCAAGTTTTGGAACACAGCTTATTTGTTGGAACTACTGTACTGAAAAGACTCAGCAGAGAGCATTCTATGACTTAGAAAGTGCAGAGAGCGAAATGTCTCTACTAGCTGCATTTGGTATTTTCTTTAATATTATGAAAAAAACAATCTTTTAGCATCTATAATGCTAAAAGTTAACTTTAGAGTTGACTTTTTCTTCCAAAGAAAACTGTCGTAATGTCTCTCTAATAAAAGTATAGGGAAGATGAAAGAATTATTGTTCTTACTCATTATAGAAAAAGCAAGGGCATTATTTTCCGATTCAGGAAGTGCTAGAATTCTTAAGACAGCAGAGTAGTTATAACATTACCATTTTTAATAATCATGATCATTGACACAGAAAGTTGCAGAAATATGGAGAAGGACTTTTGGCATAATTAATGGGAAATGATCAGAAACACAAAAAGGCTTGGGTTTTGCATTTAAGCTAAATGTTAATTGAACAAACACATGCTAAGGGTTCTACCCCGTGATTGTAGATGCCAATTTGTCCTCAGAGTTACATGTACACGTCTCTGAAAGTTTGGCAGTTCTACTTTGGCTAAACAAAGTAGAGAGAATTGAGACAATTGTCCACACTGGAAAAAAAATCACCTCAGACAAAAGTCATTTTGAAGTTTATTAATTGAGCAGGCCATTTTGATATACTGTCTCTTAAAAGACCACAGGTGAACAAGTAGATAAATTGATAGTAAAGAGTTTTGACATTCTCTGTAAAACAGTAATTCTAAAACTTTCATATATATATCATTGCTTCTCGACCTTTTGGCATCAGATTCATCTGGAACACTTGTTTAAAAGGCATCTGGATAAGTATGACTTGGTGTTTCTGAGCTGGGTCTGAGAAACTTTGATACTGGCAACTCACAAGTCATTCATCAGGTGGCCTCCTTACCCTATAATTCTGTGGAAATGTATAAATGAGCAAAAACTAAACTGTCTACTACGTTGCATAGCATCATTTATATAAACACTGAGTTACTCAACACTCATTTATTGGTGGACATTGTACCAAGCCACAAACATGGTAGGTGCAAAAGTCATGTTTTTTTAAACATCCAGCTATCTGTATAATTCCTTGCTTCATTTTGTCCTTATAAACACAATTGTCTGCACAATGCTAGAACATCCAGTTGATTTAATGAATCAACTAGTTTAAATATACACAATAACTTCACCATTAATACTGAGTTATTTTTGAAAAGGCTGAAGTTTTGGCTTCAATTAGATATAGCTACCCTAATGAAACCAGGGAATATAATTCAAAGCTTAAAGTAGAACAGTTCCTAAAATGATCCTTAGATTGTATCCTGAATTTAACCATTTAAGAGGAGAGGAAGCCTGTGACACACCACATATGGTTGAGGTTAATGCTCAACTTGAGGGTCTGTGAGGTCCTCCACTTCTTTATTCTAGATAATACATTTAACAATCAAACATAACTATTCGAGATGCTCAATTTACAGTTAACACAGAAATTGTAATATTTTTATAGCACTGCATAAATGAGTTATATCATCTATTTTACCTAAAGATTCTACCAGGAATTTCAGTTCTGAACACCAAACTTCTGTGAATACATACTTTAATCTAAATTAATGTATACGTGTGCACATGGAAGCCATGACTTCTTTATTAAATACCACATATGTACCAAATAAGTTTTAATTTGTGTAGACTACAGAAGCAATCCTCCTCCACCCCAACAAAAAAATGCCCAAGGCCACACATTTAAAGAAACGATTGCAAATTAAAAACAAATGTACAATTACCTTTTTAAAATAATTTAATCTTAATTAACATATCTATATTATATGTAGATGTTCAATTTAAAACACTTAAAAGCAAGTGTATAAGATTTGGTAAAATATTTATTGTGTATGAAGATTTCATATTTATCAATTGTCAATTGATTTTCTGATTTAATATTTGCCCAATAGAAAACCATACTGGTTAAATATAAATTCAAAGTTTATTTTATAGTTTTTATTTTAAAATAGGGAAGTACTTATTGGCCTGTGTTCAGATTTTCAAGTACTATATTCCAAATATTCATTCACTTATCTGAAGTGATTACAACATTAATGGAAGCATTTGGGCCTAAATTCAGTGTTCAAATAGCTGTATTATGCAATTAGTCAATATGCAATTACAGGGAATCTAATGGAGCCAGATGCAAGCAAGCCAGACACATGCAAACTGGAGATTAAGACATCCTCAGTTTTATGCATATAAGCAAATTATCCAGTTAAACGGCTCACTAAAGTATGAACTGCATCCATTTTTAAGCAGTTGGACCAGTGAATTTTCATTTCACCAGTTCAGGAAAATGCCTTAAAGCTCGCAAGCTGTTCAACACTGTGAAGGTGGTGTGAATCAAGTACCCATAGCAAAGACAAAAATAAATAAATAAAAAAGATGTCCTTAATAGTTTCCCTTAATTAGGGCTTCTTTTCCCTCCCCTACTCAACTTCTTTCACAATAATGTCTTATCAGAAAGTCACTTCTGGGCAGTCTCATTCACAAGATTAAATCTAGTGCCTTGGACATAAACATTGTGTTTCAGTGTTCAATAACATAACATTCAATGGAAGAAGCTTCATTTCACACCTTTGATATACCCACAAATCAATCTTTAAAATCATGGAAGGCTCAGAAATGATCAAGGAATAGACGCCTGATGAAACAGATGCACAGATGCTGTGCTGGAAGAAAAGACCAATGCTGAAGTGCATAATGATTCTGAAAAGATTTCTTTATCAAACATGTCATTTGTTTGAAAGACCAGAGCTGTTGGCATCAGATGTGGGATATCAGCTTGTTAGCAAAGTGAAACATGATGGCTGCTAGACACTGGCGATTGATGAATCAATTGAAATCACTGATGTTGCTCAACTGAATGTCTTCCTTTAATATGTCAATGGTCAGAAGTTAACAAAATACCTTCTGTTTTGGGTTATCACCACATCCAATAAGATGTTACATTTCATTAGGTACCCTGGCTAAATATCTTTTTTAAAGAATAGTGAAGCCTCCAAAGAAATATTATCAGCTGGCCAACCAATTACAAACTCTGCTGATGATTAACTATAAAAATATGGGTGTAGCTTTTCTGTGTAAGTTCTGTCTGGGTAACATTAGTGAATCATTTGTAAACAGTTAAACAGTTTTTATGCACTAAATTTATATCAAAATGTTAAAATTCATTTATTTATCTATACCACAAATAGCTTCCTATTATTGACTCTGGGCCATTTACAGAGAGAATTGTTGGCAATAACATTTTTATCATTTCACTCATGAAGTTTCTGGTGACCCGATTTTTTTTTTAAAGACTGTTCCCCCAAGGAAAGTGCAATAAAAGGCAACAGGAGTAGGAGCACTTCTCTAAGAATCTATAAATTTGTTCTTCAGCCCCCACCCCGCACCCTCATCACTGTTCTATGAGAAGACTGTGCTGACTGACTGACTTGATCCTTTGGACTATAGAGTGAGTGCACCTATAAGAGGATATGTCCACAGGAGGCACTACAGCACTACACTAGCTATCAATTTTGAAATTGGTCATTTAATATAACCTTGCTTTTACTATGTAACACACAACCAATACTTAAAATTTAAGTTTACCACAGTGGCCTCACCAGTCTGCATTGGTGAAGTCACTTTCCATAGAGTCACTTTCCCTTTTTCATTCACAACAGCATAGGATGAGAAGAAATAGTCAAATGTTGGCATAGGAAATTTGGGCTACATTTAAGGGCGTTTCTGAGCACCAATGAACATGGTAATAAGGTCCCCAACAAGACTGAAGAATCATCTCCTGTGCAGACTCTTAATAACTGAATACATATATTGAGAGAGACAGAGAGAGAGAGAGAGAGAGAGAGAGAGAGAGAACTGCACTGCCCATATAGTCACCACTAGCCACATGTGGCTATTGAGTTCTTCGAATGTGACTAGTCCTGGTTGAGATGTGCCATAATTATTAAATGCACAACAGAATTCAGAATACTGGCAAAAATGTAAAATATCTCATTAATAATTTTTATATTGATTACATGTTGAAATAATATTTTGGGTATATTGGGTTAAATAAAATACATAGCTGAACTTAAAAAAAAATTAAGTTTAACACAGGTGAACCCCACGTTTAATAGGGTAGGGTCAGTAAGAAAAAGAGAGACTGCCCTAGCTGGTGTGGCTCAGTGGATTGAGCACTGGCCTGTGAACCAAAGGATCGCCAGTTCGATTCCCAGCCTAGGGCACATGCCTAGGTTGCAGGCCGGGTCCCCAATAGTGGGGAGAGGGGGCGCGCAAGAGGCAACCACACATCACATTGATGTTTCTGTCCTTCTCTTTCTTCTTCCCTTCCCCTCTGTCTAAAAATAAATAAATAAAATCTTAAAGAAAAAAAAAAGAAAGAGAGGTACAAAGGAAATAATGAAAAGTCTCCAAGGCCTCTGTACAAAAGCCATTATCATTCAGCAGTACAAACTCTCTGGGAATCTCCAGTTCCCCAAAATCAGTGTGAAGGAAAGAAATACTCATACTCACCACTCAGTTCATCTGAGAAGAGCTTAGTGTGTTGCTGTTTTTGTTTTGTTTTACAGCATAAATCAACCTATAACTGAGAAAAATACATTTCAAAATGCTGTAATACAGCATTTCTACACTTTCCATCTAGCCTCAATTTTCTTAACATAAAATAATCAGGGTATCTTTTTAAAACATAATAAAACCAAACGTATAGTTATTAAGTTATAAGACTGGTAGCTGTTGCTTGCTTTGTTTTTATCCTGAGTGAGGCCATCACCTAGGGAGTCCATAAACTTATTCTAAGGACGCTGACATTGGTCAAAACATTTCAGGGACTCCTCTTTGGGAATTGCTTTCAGAGCTACCTTTAAGATCCACAAGAAAATCAGTCTCATTACTGTATAGTCTCACCCATGTAATAATAACATAAATTTAGTAGAAGGAAACTGAATAATTTAAGATGTCATAAAACTTAATCTTTTAAATACAAATGCCAATTTTCACATTATAAAATTATCACTTAATTTAAATATAGTAAGAATAAGCCTGTTGACTACAAGTTTTATCAAATCAAAGTAAACCATTAAATTACTATGTTTACATATTTTAAGTACACAACTTATATTTATCTAAGAATAAATGTATTTATTGGAAGAGAATGAAAAACAGGCAGTTAATAACATTTAATGTTGTGTGTTTAAATATTCATACTTATGTTCATAAACCCACATGCCTGATCTAGTGATTATGCTTATGAAATGCTGTATTTCTTATATGCCCTTAAGTCTCCATCTATTTTATGAAGACTGCATTAATTTTTACCCCAGTACAAATAACTGTAAGTTTTTAGTAAAATATTCCATAAGATTAAAATAAGAAACTTTACCCAAAGCAAAAACCAAAAGCTACCTACAAGAGGAAAAGAAGGGAAATAACATTTGTCCACAGATGATTCTGTGCCAGGCTCCTTATGGGTATTTTCTTGTTTAATCCTTAGAATAAACCTAGGAGGTATTATTATCACAATGCAGCTGACTTATGCACAACTTTGTAGTTTACCTTTCTAAGGGCTTTAAAAATAATCCCATTATAATACTCCACTGTCTGTGTGAAAGAACAGCTCTTTTTCTTAAAAACAAAAAATTCTACCAGTATTGTTATGGGGATACAAAAATGTCACGTTTTAGGGAGCTAATAATCAATGAATTATAGTTTTTCTTGACTGGCCTATATTCCTACTCCAAAATAAATGAACATAAAAAATCAGAGAGAGGTGAGTAGTTTTCCCTTTACTTAAAAATGACAGTATCATCAGTCTACTTAGCAGAAATTTTAATAAAACTGGATCTAAAGAACCAGTAGGAATATACTCTATCAGGCTGCAATTTGACAATACCTCATCATGGCATAATCATGCCAAATAAATAGAATGATGGCCACTCACAGATTAGATTAGATTACAGATGTTAAATTTAAAATGAGAAATCAGTTATCTAGAGCTCCAAGAATCTTTCTGAAGTGTCTTCATCTTGTCTAACACCACAGTTAATTAATGACAACTTGTGTTTTAATAGCACCTACATTCCATGATTCTGTAAGTGTTCTCATCAATGGTTGCAAGTTGTCTGCCCCATGAACCACTTTGGGGCTTCTGAATAGTACATGTAATGTGCTATTCTGCAATGCCTCCTCTCTGGAGGCCCCCCTTTTCCTTTGAAGTTATCTTCAGTTTTGTCTTTCTCTCTCTTTCTTACCCAAGTAGTGGTGTTCAAATGCTCTTTTTTTTCTCTCAAACTCCCTTCCTGCAGTTCTTCCTTCTAGTCACCTTAATCAATCGTTGACTCTGAATTCTTTCCCTGACCTCCCCAGCACCTGGTGAGTCCCTCCAGGAAAAAACTGAGAGGTCAGAACAGTTGGTTGGGATTTGTTCAGTAGGTTTTTTTTCCTCAAAATTTATTGCTCAGTGAATTCCCAGCTATATCATGAGAAATATGAATAGAATAAAAATTGTCCCAATTCAACAGGTTAAACAAGGTTGTTTAGAGGCTATAGTTGTCACTGTAAAAAGACAATAATCACAAAATAATTTAAATGGTTTTATTTAGGTCAAACAACAGCTGTAGAGATCCTGGGTATTGCTTTTTGAACACAAACGTATGAAATTAATAAAACAAGTGTTCATGTTTCTAGTTTAAAACACTTTAGTTCTACATGTTGAATGCAGATATTTGAAAGAGGTTTTCGACAAGGTCAACACAATGCATGAGATAATACATAGTGGGGTTACAAATTAGACCACTCTTCACCTCCATACTGTAATTTATAATTCGGGGGGGGGTACTTTTTTGGTTTTTCATTTCACAAATGATTGTTCAACACAGAATGAAATACACCAAAAGAAGAAAATAGTCTTTTTATACCTAGGGAAAAAGCTACTACTCTTAAAATGATCACAAGGTAACAGACAATCAAATTGATGTGGTTTTCTTTGAAACCTCATCAGTAAATCATTTCTTGCACAGTAGGTTCGGCATTAACCCTGCATTTAGCATAGGTAGTGTTACAGAGGGCTGGCTGCTGCAAACCAACGTCAGTATCAAGTTCTTCGTCAGGAATTAGAGACTGTCCCGGATACCAAGCAGGACAACACTGGCAAAAAAAAAAAAGTGAACTGCAGATAGCTCCAAATAGGCTACATTTACTCTTAGAAAAATTTTATAAAATGTTAGTTGGATATTTTGTTTTAAATGCTAGTTTATAATAAAACATTGTGGAATCTGTTATTTTTAACAGTTTATGTTCAAATGGTCTTTACATAGGTTGTTTTAATAACACATTAGGTAATATATACATCCTATTGGAGATCAAACATTATAAACCTGCCACCTAGTGAAGGCTATTTTTATAGTACTGTAAAGCTCACATTTCTCTGTATTCATCAAATTTGTAAACAGATTGAATTGTCACCACATTAAAAAAATACAAAATTGTTTGCTTTGGTAGATAAGTTTTTTAAAGAAAGATCTTTTCTCTAGTTTTAACAGATTTTTTCTTTCAAAACAGGAGTTCCTTTAATGTTATTCAAAGTTTTGCTCCTAAACTACTATAAGTTCAAATGCTGTGAAAACTCCACCATTTAAATGCTTTCTGCAAAACTAAGTGTTTTTCAAGCTGTAAATTTCCATAGTAATCATACAAACCAAACGTCAATGGGAAAAGCAGTGCCCTTTGGGGTCATCATTAAAAAAAAATTGAGTTCTACTAATTTATCATTCTCCAGTTTTGCCGAAATTCCATTCACTTAACTCCTATGAAAGTCAACCAGACTTTTACCATATCAAATGACCCAAAGAACACCACAGGAATCCAGGGGAGACAGTTCAGCAGTGCATCTTTAGCTTGGTTTTAAAGTCAATTTAGGAGACAATCTGGGTTCTGTAGTTCTTAGAGGCAAACTGCTTAACCACTAGCTCAAGGTTTTTCAAATGAATGAACATTTCACTTTCCACTCTTCTGGTACCAAGAGCTTTTATCCAGGAAAAATCTCAAATCTCAGAGTTTTAACTACAGCTTGGAAAAATAAGTATAGAGCAAGCACCATCTACTTCCTTTGATCTCAAAGATGTCAATACCATAGTCCAGCGAGGGGGTAAAAGGGGAGTGGCTGAGCCCAGGAAGGAAACTTCACCCAAAGGGGAAAAAAAGAGAAAGATCTGTTGGGTGGCAACTTCAAAACAAGTTTCCAAACTGTCTGCAGTCCCTTTGACTTGAAGGAATCACACATAAGAAAAGGGCAGAAAATACTACAGAGCATGCTTATTTTAATTGCCCAGGGGTTTCCAGCAAAGCGCGACAACTTAAATGCATATTCCAAATTCTTGCTCCAAAGCCGTATTCTTTGTGCACTGAAAAGGAGGAAAGACAACCTCATCAATTGTTCTCTGCAGATAAAGGCACTGTTTTGCAGATTTCCCCCATATCTAGGCCAGCTTTGCTAATGACCTGCCCACCCACCTGGGGTCCTCCCTACAGTGGCCTAAAGGAACTGCCCCAAATCTTCAGCAATCCAAATACTTGATAGTGGACTGTTGGCCTTTATGAACACGCAACGTGAAAGAATTTGTGCCGCTTGTTTTCCTAAAGGAGCCGGGGGTCAATAACCACAATTTTTAATCCCACATTTTAGTGAATCTGCAGCATTTTTCGGCGGAGAAAACACGAGTGCAAGATCCCAGAGCTAACAGGAGTTCTCTCACACGCAGCATTAAGGCAGTTAAGCAAAAGCTGAATGAAAGTTTTAGAGATCATGGCCTTTTTATTTTTAACGTAAAACCACCAGCTGTTAGAGCACACAGAAGAGCTTCAACAGCGTCACTTTTTATAAGACCATGTTTAAATGAGATGTGCAGAAAACGGGGCGGGGGGGGGGGGGGCTGGGCAACGTGGTAGTTCAAAGTCGAAATGACAAGACTGTGTGGATAAACTGGGCCATTTTATTTGGAAATGGTGCCTACGTACTCGCTTCATGGGCCTCGCCATTGTCCTATAACATTGTCCACTCACTGGCATTTTTAAGGAGTGGAAGGTGCTGTGGAATTCCGACCCGTACACCGTAACTCAAAATGAAAACTGAAGCCCGAGGTGGACGGGTGGGGGCTGTTTTAAGTCGGGTCGGAAAGGTGGGTCGGCTTCTGGCGGGTTTCATGTCCAAGTGCCCCTGGGAACGTCAACCCCCAGAAGGCTCTCCAACTTCTCACTCCCAAAGTGCCCTGAAAGAACTTATTTGCTTACGCTTTTTTATTTTTTGGAACAATTTTGTGTTCGGTCACCACGACCTACATTCTCCTGCAAGGCTCTGTGAACTGGGGAATAACAAGAGTTTAAACCACACAACAGTTCTGCAGCTCACAGCCTGAGCTTTGCTGCGCTCCACGGGGGTTCACATCCGGCCGCCATATTCACAACTCAAGAGCCGCCCCAAAATCGACCCCCCTTTTCCCACATGCCTCTTTTCTCTTCCCTTGCGGCTCAGCTGAGGCCGCGGCGCAGTAAAGCCGCTTTCAACTTTGCCCCCCACCACCTAGCAGCGAAATCCAACCCGACGGCTGAGGGGTGTGCGCCTGCGCGGGGCGAAGGTGCTGGAGTGGGGAGGGGACGGCAGGCCCCCGGCAGCGGCTTGAAAAGGCTCGAGCTACGGGGAGCGGGGGAGGGGTCGGGACCCGTACCGAGCTTCTTTCCTGCCAGCAGGTCCTTGCTCGGCCCTGGCCCGGCTCTCACAAGTGCGCGCTAAAAACCCACTTCAAAGTCTGTTCTCCCCGCAGGGGCAGCCTCTCACACGGACCTCCAGCCAGGCCCGGGGCCTCGCCACCCCTTCCAATCCCTAACACCGCTAAGAGACCGGAGTGCCGAGGGAAAGGACACTCGCTTAAGAGCGCCGGGAACTCAGAGCAGTTTTCGGGTGTACAAGTACCTTCCTCCTTCTCCTCCTCCCACCCCCGCCTTAAGGAATGGAACAGAACTTTTGTGGCCAGCGTTATGCCGTGCCTTCGGAGCTCACCATTGTCTGGGCTCCTATTGACCCTAGGTCCGGATTAGGCGGCGGCTGATTCCTGCTTTACAGCCCCGTCGGCCTAATGACGCCAGGAGGTGATGGGGCGCGAAGCGCCCTCGGAGCCCAGGCGACTGCCGGCTTACGGCCGCCGAGGGCCCGGTAGGTGGAGGTCAAAGGGTCAGCGGGCCGAGACCGCAGGACAATCGACCGTAGGAAATGAGGTCCCCCCGCCCCCAGCTCCAGCTTCTACTCGTGTGGACAGAGAATTTGGGCGCCCCGACGAAAGGCCTGAAAGACAGCGGAGCGGGAGTCCTGCCTTCCAGAACGTCTGGTCTCATCGCGGGCAAATCCCGACTAGAGACTTGAGACCTGAGGGTCAGATACCTCGAGAGAAATATCAGCCTAGCTACCAAGCCGAGAAACGCTCTCCAGGGAATGAGCACGCCAGTGGCAACTCTTTGAGAAACTTAAGTGGAAAGATGCCCTTAGACTGTTTTCATTTGTTTGGATGGAGCGGGTAGTTATACAAGGGAGAAGAGGGAGCCAGGGGACAAGGAGACAGCAGGCGCCGAGAAGGGGGAGGGGCAAGGAAGTCCTGAACCCAACTTTCCTGGGAGGCTTTGTGAACAGAGGCTGTCCCCGCTGGCTCTCCAACCTTGAAAGTAGATAAAACTGACTACCCTGCTTAATCTGGAGCCAGATCTTTAACCTTCCAAACTGGATGAATGACAAACTTCTGTGTTGAAGTATACACCTCCCCCTTCCCCACCCAACAGTAGAAATCTTAAGCTAAAACACCTGTTTTGGAAGATAGTGGGCTTTTTAACAAAGTTCTTACCAGGAGCAAGAATGAAATTAGAGGTAGATTACTTAGACTCAGACCCTAACTAACATTCATGGTTTCCAGCTGATCCATCTTTAGGCTTGCAAGATTTTGTTTGGGGGAATGGGTGGGGATGCTTATTCTTTTAAGATATTTTCTGAAAATTCAAGAATGTAAATGTACACTGCCAGACTCAGATTATAGGAAGAAAATCTGTGAAGTTTCCTACTAGTAAAATAAGCTTCTCTTGGTTAAAAAAAAAAAAAAAAAAAAGAGAGATAGAGAGAGACAGGGAGGCAGGGAGCATAGACTGCTTGACAAATATGATACTACACCCAAATTAGAGGAAATTGTGTAAAACTTTCACATTATCTTAACATTGTTATCATCGTCAGTTGGCATTTTCTCCTGTTCTAACATAGTACTTTACAGTAAAATTTTCAGTAAAATAATTTCAAGCCTACTCAAGAAAGATTAAACTCTTCTTTATCTAAGAAGATATTTAATATATGTAATGGGGGTGGAGGGAGAAGCGAGTTTCCAAAAATTTTTCATCCAACTCACCACTCTACTCCCATTTAAGGTTAGGTTGAAGTTAGGGTGGGGGTGGAGAAAAAATCTATGAACAAAACAGTAAACTGTTGAAGTTCACTTAATATTTCAGAAAAAAAAAACTATTCTATTTAGATTTTAGTTAGAACATAATCACACCCAATCTTGTTAACATACACTTTGTGAAAATTTGCTGAGTATTTAAAACACTCTCTGGTTTGAAGTGAAGGAAAAATCCTAAAATAGGAATTTGGTCCAGCATCCTCAATGTCAAGGTCAAGAGTGCAATGTCTGGGGTAGGAGTGGTATGGCAGACTGACCAGGTTACTTGCTCATTACTTGTGAAGTCATCCCAATCTCTGTTCATGGTACTCAGGCCCTTGCCTTTTCTACTGGCAGAGGAAAGTACAAAAAACAAAAACAAAACAAAACTCCATTCTCCACAAACAAAAAATTTCATCCCAAAGAATTTGCAGTTAGAAACTGTTAATAATTGTCTGCTGATAAGCATCAGTAGATAACTTAAAATATACTTCTTCAACTGTATCCAGGGAATCAAAATTTCTATCAGTTCTCTGAGCATGTCAATTTAAGGTTGATTTATTTAATGTTTGAAAAAAATCAGGCACCAAATACAAAAATGTTATAAATAAGATGTGCCAAGACTTTATTTCTTCAAAAATAACAATAAACAGAATTCTAGAATTCAAAATGATTATCTATAATACCAAATTGACTGCCACCAGGAAAACCTAAAGCATTGTCCCTTCAAGAGAAGGTACTTAACCCTATTCATTACATTTCTAAATTCTTTACAATTCCTTATCTCCAACATTCTATTAACTGATTTGCAGGCTGTTTATTCATGCACAGATTGGGCTCTCAATATTAAACAGCACCCTCATTTATTTAAAAAAGTCTCTTAATACTCTACCCACTCCAACCCCCCAAAATAGTAAGCAGATTCTTTTTCATTTAACTGTAAAAAACTGTCCATCTAAATGACTTGCTTCACTGAAGATTAAATGGATTGTTAATATTTTATCACAAAGCAAACAACCATTTTTCATTATTATTGATTTTAATGGAAACAATGCTCTTAACATCTTTGCCTACAAACCATGAACTTTAAAAATACATATTTTGCAAATGTTTTTCTTTCCATAATAAATTTCAGAACTGCGCAGTTATCACACTGCTATAAAATGTCATGAATAATTGTGAAAATTAATTGATTATATACAGCAAAACACATCCCTTTGCCTTCCAAAATTATAAATGGACTATGATTTTTTTTAAAGAAGCACTTTAACCATACATAGTAAGCACGGCTCAACTGGCCTTACTCATCACCACTATTTCAGACATATGCTTACTTTTGAAAATATATAGATAGCTAAATAGATTTGATAGATTAGATAAATCATAGATACAAACATACATGGGCATATGGGTGATCTCTCAACAGAATAGACAGACATGCATCCTGCCGCAATGTTCATTTTTATGTAAGCTAATAAAAAACTAAGGGACATAAAACTCATTAGGTAACCTTATGTTTATATATGTAGGACAGGGATGATTAAATCCAGTTCTCAGTCTTTGAAGTACAAGATTGAGATGTCATGGCCACTAACTGAATTGATCAGTAATATTTGACTTGCATGCCGAAAATCTGGGACAAACACATTTAAACTCAAAGTTAAAGAACCATCTGAGCTATAGATAAAGAAAGGAGGGTATTCCCAGGTGGAAACTGACAATGTAAGGAATCTATACCACAGTAGAAAAATAATTTAACAATTTAAAAAAGGGATCTGAGTGAGTTATAAATAACAACAAACAAGATTCATTTGCTCACGTCTCCTCTTTGTAGGAGGCTGTTACAGAACATGAGAAAGGAGTCAGTGGTTCAAAAATTGTAAATTTTGTTCTTCTTTCAAAACAATAAAATTTAATGCTAAAGCAGTTATAATCAAAAGCTGTACAGAATTTGTTAGAAAACATTTATCCATAAATATTGTTCAGTTCCCGGCACTTGTAGCAATAATTAAATTACAACGATAAATATGGCATCAATGGATATTTACAAAAAAAAAGTTATTACAAAGGCAACTGTATACTAAATGTCACAATCTGTGTAGAGTAACATCACATCCTCAGGCTGAAAAATACTGAACAGTTTTGACCCCATTAGACAAAAATACATTCACAAGAGTAATGCTTTGAGGAAAAGTTCAAGACATAACAGGACTTTGGCACGGTTTAAGACTGTGAGAGTTTAAACAATCACCACTAAGGCGAAGAATTTTCATCAGTTTAACATCTCCACCACCAAGCCCTCTATAACTTCCTTTCAAGAAACAGGACAGATGTTAAAATGAACTGAAGGAGTTTAGGTATGGGATGTGCACAGCAAGAGAAAGGGGAGGAAAAAGCAGTGAAAATATTACTTAATCCTTCACATGTGAAAACATATTTCCTAATCCTGAGAAAAGGGCATGGCTACTTTTGGATCTTACCCAGAAACCATCCTGGACAATTGCAATTAACAAGCTATAGCCCTATTTATGGCCTTTTGCCTTAAAACTCCATTTCCATTTGACTGGTCTCAGTTTTCTTTTAAAAATGCATTTGGTCCATTCTATGGTTAACAGGGTTTGTGTTTGTATTTGTCCTCAGACGTACCATTCGTTAAAATTGGGAGGAAGTCCAGGGTTGTGGCTGGTGCTAGTTTGAACTGCAGAAGGGGTTTTAGTGGTATCTTTACTGTTTGCAGAAGCTATAGCGGGTGGAGTGGAAGATTCATAGCCTGAACTGGCAGCAGGGGAGGAATCTGACCCTTGAGATTCATGAACCTAAAATTAACATGTATATATTATAATGAATATAATCCAACTGGCATTGTGCAAGCAAAAACAAGAGCAGAATTCGAGCACTTGTAAGAGCAAAACAGCCCAGTGACCCACTTAAAAGAGAAACGCTGCTGATTTTGTTTGTTTTTAATATCTGTATTACCAACGTCTAGAAAACCCGGAGATGTTCCCCAACAAAACAGTTTCAATCCTAATATTGACAAATGGAAAAAAGAATAAGGCACTGTTTTATTCATGCCCTTCAAAATTGTTTTCTCCGCGAATGGAGTGGAATAAGTACTTAATCTTTTGGGGTCCTATACAATACTCCGGACCCAGGTTTCATCAAGCCCGGTTTGGCTTGGGAAAGCAGGTACAGAAAAAGGTGGCACAGGCACCCTAGGCGCTGCTAGGTCTTGCATAAAATGTGTGGGAATCAGACCTCGCTTGTCATCTCTATTGTTTTATGGGAAGCTGGAGAGCGAATGAACCACCCATCCCCGGGTTCGGCGCGGGCACTAGTTTTCTACTCCGGGCTGAGCTGGGAAGAGGCAGCCGCTACAACCTCAAGCTCTGGCGAGCTTGGTTAGAGCTTCCCAGTAAACAACCAATTGTTCCCTCTGCTCCCTCCCCCCGCCCCCCGGCCCACTCCGGGTCCCCAAAATGGGTTGTAGGTGTCACGGCTGGAGCAAATCAGATTTAAAGTGGAGGGTACAGGTGGGCAGCACGGGCACTTCAGTTCCACGGCCCGATATTGGGCCCTGTATTTATAAACCGCCGCCGACCGCTAATAAAGAGGTAATTACCTTCATGTGCTTGCGCAGGGAGCTCGGGTGAGTGTAGGACTTGTCACACACTTTGCAGATATAGGGCTTGTCCGAGGTATGCACATGCATGTGCTTCTTGCGGTCGCTGCTGTTGGCAAAGCGCCTGTCACAGCCTTCAAATTCACATTTGAAAGGTTTCTCACCTGCAAAAGGCAAAAACGCAAAGCGGGGGAGGAGGGGATATGGTCAGGGCCAGGAGCTTCCTAGAGCCGAGCAGCGGGAGACGGAGCGCCCGGCGATCTTCCTGGAGAGGGAATGCCGAGTGGGGGCGGCTGCAACATCTCTTTTCCCTGGAGAAAAATGGAGAGCGCTGGTTGAGCCCACGGTTTTGGGGAGTGGTGGGCGGGGGTGGGGCAGGGCTGGCTCACAACCTGCCAGTCCCTTTGTTCTCGCGCAGGACGGGAAAGCCCCGGGCTCCTCCAAAGTTTCCCCTAAGTTGTACTTCCACCCTACCCGGCCCACGGCTCCCGACTCGCAGCCACGTTATTCCACTACCTAGGCGATGTAACCAATCCCCGGCCGCACAATGGACCTGGGACGGGACAATCACGTTCAGCTCCTTCTTTGTACCAGTTAATTTGCCTCTTTCAAATGCAGGGATTTTGCTAAGCCAGTATTAAAAATCTTGAGTCGTCGTACTTAACCTTCAGAAAGAAAACTATATAAATCCAGGGACTCCAGACAGTTTACAAGATGTTCAGAGCAAGCCACGAAACTGTGATGCCTTTTTTACTTTAGCTTTCCTCCCGGAGGACTGAATCGAACCTGGAACTCCAAATAAAAATAGTTTGACAAAGGTATTAGTCATTTAATTAGGAGATATGCCAATCACGGGTAAAAAAGAGCGGAAGTAACTGAAAGTTAGCTTTCATTAGCATTTCTATGGTTGCCTTTCCCGAATGTGTGCCGAAAGCTAAATCGCTTGTAAGCAATACGCTCTCAACACAATCGGAGTCCCTTCATAGTAACCCAGAAAGGGGGACAAAAAGAGGCGGCGCCAGTTTGTTCCTGGGTGCCAGAAGTTTCCAATTAGATCCTGAGACGGCAGAGAAATGTGCCCGGGAAGTTAGAAGTGGGCAAAAGTGCCACGGGGCGAGAAAGGCGAGACACAGAGGGACACTGACAGCGCTTCCTTTCCAAAAGACCCTGGAGGCGCCGCCCCTCTCTCTTGCCCTCAAGCTGAATGTCCGCCCCTCCGCGGTGTACCGCGATGAATCTCGCGACCCTCGCCCTTCCCCCTTACCTGTGTGGGTCCTCTTATGGATCTTGAGGTTCTCGGAGCGGGCAAAGATCTTCCCGCAGCCTGGGAAGGGACATGGGAAGGGCTTTTCGCCTGTGTGCACTCGAATGTGGTTGACCAGTTTGTACTTCGCCTTGAAGGATTTTCCCTCGCGGGGGCACTCCTCCCAGTAGCAGACGTGGTTGTTCTGTTCCGGGCCCCCCACATGCTCCATAGTGACATGTGTCACCAGCTCATGCATGGTGCTGAAGGTCCGGTCGCAGCTCTTCTTGGGCCGGCTTAGCTGAGTCTCGTCGATCCACTTGCACGACAGCTCCTGCTTGATGGGCTGCCGCATATAACGGAAGAAGGCGCCAGGTCCGTGGTGGGCCGCCACGTTCACGCCCATGTTCATGTTCATGGGACTGTAGTTTGAGAACTGTGCGCCGGCCGTGTAGGGGTCCGTGCGCGGGCTGGCCACTGTGCGGTACGGATCCGGACGGCCAAACAGCTCCCCGCGCAGACCCAGGTGGACCTGGTTGTTGTCCACGTGCCCTGTAGGCGACGGGTGTCCGGCGCTCTGCTCGTGCAGCCCGGGGAAGAGTAGATAACTTGGGGGTTCGGGAATACCAGCTGGAGCGTGGAGACCGCTCGCCGAACCCGCGAAGAGCGCATGCTGCCCGCCACCCGAGGCAGCCTCGCTGAGCCCGGAGCCGCGCTGGCGGAACAGAAAGTCGCGCGTGGAATTGAAGGCGGCGGAGGCGGCACCGCCGTAACTGGGCACCTGGCTGGTGTGGTGATGATGGTGATGATGGTGGTGGTGGTGGTGATGGCCCAGGGCATTTGCGTAACCCGAACTCTGCGGTGTGAACGCAGAGCTCTGGCCGGAAGATAGATCGTGAGCTGCGGCTGGGCTCAGCTTGAAGGCGGCGGCGGCGGCCGCGGCGGCCGCGTGGGGCGAGTCCCCGAAGGGACTCAGCCCCATGCCCGCCGGCTCGCGGTTGGGCATTTCGTGGTGGCGCGGCGCGCTGAAGCTGCCCACTCCGAGACCGGGGAACTGTGGACCTCCATCCAGGAGCATCGTCATGGGTGGGGCGTTCTGGGTACAGGCGACCCGGCTGCAGAGAGCGAAGGTGCGAGTGAAGAGATCTCCGAAGTGCTGTAGTCGGAGAGGGGTGGCGGCAGTTGGACACTGATGGGAGACCCCCAAGATAGTACCAGGGGCTGCAACTTTCCGTCGCTGCGAGTCTCCTGCAGAGGGATAGGAGGGAGGAGGGGAAGTAGAAGGAACTGGAGTAGGGAAGAGGGGGGTAAAAGGATGGGAGGGGAAGGGATGAGAAAGACTCTGGGACTAGATCTGGTTTAACAAAGTAAAAGGCGCGCACAAAGAAAAATAAGCAAAATAACAAGTGGAGGGCGGAGTTTGTCAATCCTGTCCCAGACACCCCTCCTCTCCCCGAGAGCACAACCGCGGGGCCAGAGGCTCCCTCCACACGGGTCTCCAGCCTGGGCTGCGCTAAATAGCAGAGTCGGCTGACGACCGCCGGGCGGGCAGTGGGCAAGAGGCAGGCTCGGTCCGCGCCACTCGCCCTTCGAGTCCCAGCCTCCTCGCCTCCCGAGTAATGTCCTTGGACTGATAAAGTCAATCACTCACTCCTTTCACATAAACAGAGCGGGAGGCCGCTCGGGGCGCACCAATGGGAAGACAGCTGGCCCACGGTCACCTGACCCCCGGCCCTGCATCCCATTGGCCGCCGCTACACTGATTGGCAGCGCGGAGTGGGGAACATGGCAGCCGCGGTCCAGCAACCACCTCTGATTGGGCCGTGACCAGGCGCTTGGCAGGTGAGGCGGCTGAGGCCGAGCGCCCGAGAGTGGGCTCCGCCGGGCTCACGCTGCTGTAGAGAACTGGAGCCAGGCTCCAGCCAGGGACCGGCAGGGCACAATCAGGCTTCTCCTCAGCTTCCCTCCGTCCCGAAGCGGGCAAGCACCACTCGCGTGCGCTCTAATCGCTTTCACCAAATGAACTCTTTCCCTCGCAAGGATCGTTCCCTCTGTCGGCGAGGCGTCTTACCATCCCGAGAACGTGTCCCCTCGGTGGCCGCGGGGTGCCGATCCCAGGACAAGCTCAGGAGTTCCGCGCTCACGGCCCACTAGCTGCATCCTCCCTACATGCACCGTGGGCCCTGGTGGTCCAGAGACCACGGAATGAGGTTAGCCAGCTCACCGTCTGTGCCTGAGCTGCTGCCGGCCGTTTGTTACCTAAAAAAGGAGAAATGATTACAATTAGAGCTGATTTCTCTTCCGTCTGAACCAAGCGTTGAATCTTTAGTTTTGAGTAGTGGCTATAACTTGCTGCCCACCCCTTCCCCACGGAACACCAGACACAACACAACAAACATATAACACAGTAGACACGCACGCAGCAGGAAACATGCACGAAACACAGTAAACATGAACGCACCACTCTAAACAGGCACGCAACCAAATAACAGTAAGCGCGCAAGCCAGTAACAACAAAACTACACAGAAAATAGTAAACGAGCACTCAACAGAGTAAACACGCGCACGTTAACACAGCAAACGCACACACAAACATAAATACTAAATATGCACAGTATACACTTAGCCTAGCCAGTGTATACAAAACATGCACACAAGCTAAACACACTATATAGCAAACTCACTAAACACGAACAGAATCCGTGCAGTTCTCAAACCACGGGGTTAATCAAACTCGAATTTTCAACACTTTCAAAAGCAAATGTAGGAGGGGGTGGGAATGAACACTGTGAGATGGAATTCCCCACCCCCGACCCCCCTCCAACAGCCAAGGCTTTGCTATCTTCTACTTCTACCCGGAGCAACAACGTGAATTCTTATCCATTAAGGATTTACTTTCTAGGGTTATGTATGGGATCACTCCCCACTTCTGTCTGGTGCAAAGTCTTTCCGGACATAATGACCAGGTTCAGACAAGGCTATAAATCTACTCATCTTTTTTGTGTGGTGACGCATTTGCAAAGAATACAGGCAAGTGAAAGTGGAAAGAAAAGGCCAGGGAAAAGATGGCTGTGATTGTCACATCCCTAACTGGGCCAAGTCCCAAAGTCTGCGCCTTGAGGAAGCCTCACAGCCTGGCCGCCATCTCTCTGTAGGAAACATCTGATCAAGTTCAGAGGCGCTCAGAGACACCGCCTCAAGCAGCGCTTTATAACTGCAGGCTTTCACTTCCTGCTCCCCAGTCTGCCTGGCCAGACCAACACTTCACCTACTTTCTTTGCCCGTTTGCTGCGGGGAGAACCTGCCAGTAGCACACTTATGGTACTTAACCCCCCTCCCATCAAACTCGCCCCAATTCTCCCTCTACATCAAGCTCCTGCCCCAGGTTGAAAGGTGAGTTCACTGCTAACTTAAATTATTACTTTACTGAGAACTGGCTCTCCAATAATGGTTTCAGTGTCTCCCAGCAGAATGTTTCTTTGGGTGGGAGGAGGGAGTGGGGTTCAGAGGAGAACAATACGCCTAAATCATGCAAATGAATTCCCTGGAGTCAGGTTTACAAAAAGGGAGGATTGCTTTTCTTTCTTTTTCTCCTCTCTATTCACTTCCCCCTTTACCTCTCTTCACCTTCCACCAACCCCCAAGGACCTTGGGCGGGTAGTTGGTTTGAAAAAGTTTGTATTTCCTCACAGTGCCTGTCCTGAGGAGAGAGATTCTCAAGGCTCATGGCTCAGGGGCGGGGAAGCGGTGACTGTCGAGCCCTAGCTTGGCCAAGGGTTTCCAGGAAGCCCCGTCAGGTATCCCTAGAACCAGGGGCCTTGACAGTTTGGGAGTCGGACTGAGGACAGAGGGCGGTGGAGGGAGCCCAACCTGCCCCTTTGAGGGGAGGGGTCCCTAACGCATGGCAGGGGGTGGATATTGCCGCTGATGACCTACCCCGTGCCCAGTGTCCGTTTTGATATGGCCACATTCCGATAATTAATTGCCTGCAGCACGTGCTCTGTAGTCACAGGAACAAAAAAGGCATAATTCAATTAGATCATCAACCGCGAAGTGGAGAGGGGAGATGCTTGTTAAGGGGCCGACCTGAGGCGGTTCAGCCAGGCCAAAACCGCGGGCGGTGGAGCCTTTCCTGGGGCAGCCCGGCCCAGCCAGAGGGTGCGACTCTGAGGAGATGTCGTCGCTGGGTGGGTTGCAGGGAACCCAGATGCCTCCAAAGGACAGTCTGGCGGCTTTGTGAACAGCAAAGCAGAGGCAGGCTATTTCGAATTATATTTAGGTTGGTTTGGGTGGAGGTTTCCTTTTGGGCGAAGGGGAACCCTGACCCTTGAAACACAGTGGAAATCGAAATATCTCCAGATACAGCAAGTTACTGCATGTGAAAACAAAGACGCCCCCAGCAAACCACTCCTGTAAGGTAATAATAATAATGCGAAGTTTTCCTGATTACCTGAAGTCCCTACCTCTCAACTCGCTTTTCCAAGGAGACCCTAGGAACTTCAGGGGACAGGGGGCTTTGTGGAGCTGAATCTGAGCGGAGTGGCGGCTAAAAGAGGAGAGCACAGAAAAGTTTTTCCTGCACATAGGCTGGGGCAAATGAAAAGACAGCTCTAGTTTCTTCGTTTCTCAGGTGGGGAAAGCACTCGCTGGGCTGGGCTGGGCTGGGCTGGGCTGGGCAGGGCTGGGCAGCTTGAACACAGGGATCATGGTTCTTATTTTATGCTGTAACCAAGGCTCTCTGGGCAGCTTTGGCTTACTGGGGTTTACATGTGTATTAGGCAGTGTAAATTAACCAATAAATCTGTTTTATGCATCCCCCAGTTGTATGTGGTCTGGTCTAAATATCCACATGTCTGCATGGATAGGAAATATAATGGGATCCTTTCCCTCACAGTGAGCTCAAACAGTAAATAAGAAAAAGATTTATTTTTATGTCCAAATCTGAAGCAACAAATAAAATCAGAGAAACTGATCGTTGCCAAATTAGCAAACCGTTTGAGCCCTAGTTTTTGAGATTCATCTTGGAGAAGCAGGAGGAAAACAGAATGTCCAGAGGGGCAGGAGAGATGGTTTCTCTGTACAACCCGAAGCCCCACTCTGTAGCACTTTTCTCTACACTGCAGCACCCTAAAAAACAAAACACATACAGCAAGTTGTGTTATCGGACAGGATTTCTTTCTTAAACACATTTTCTGTGGTGGACATGAAATTATCCTAAGTTGGAGACCTAGCAATTTTCTCTAAGTCCAAGGGAAACACTGCAGTCTTTTCTTCTGTTTTGTATTTAGAAAAGACTTGCAATCTAACACTCGCAACATTTTAAAGACCCTTTAAACTCAGCAAGCGGATTTCCGTTCTGCCAATGCTTCCTGATTTATTTCAATAAATGAATCTTTGAGTCCAGGAAGGGAATTATTCCAAGACACTGAATTTTGGTGCCCTTGCCTCTCCTTAGTGGAGCACAAAGTGTTTCTCTCGTTGAAACAGGTCCTTGAAACTCACCATTATTGGATTTTTTTTCTGGTAAACGACACTTTCTTTACATAAACCCCCGCCCTCTCTTCAGAGTTCCGAATCTTTTTAAAAGGAAAAACTGGAATCGCAATAAAAAATGAAGGGGGAAGAAAGCTGGGAAAGGAATGCATTTTTAACTCCTCTTTATTTTTATGCTAAGATAAAGCTCTTAATTGCTTTCAGGGGCTGAGCTGAACTATCTATCTCCGGAGCTCTGGGACCTCAGACGCACTAGCCAACCATTCATTTGGACTCCAGGCTTTATCAGCTACATCAGAGTTTTTGCTACAGTCCCATCATTTGACAAATATTTTATAAGCTCTAAATACCTTTAAAACTAAATATAAAATAAACAAATAGACATTGTTAATCAACTCTATTAAAAATATGTTTTGCCTTTGTCTTTTGCAGTCCAAGGCATATCGCTGCCCAATGTAATGCAAAGCAAAAAAGTCGGTAATGAGACATTTTCATTGTACTTGTCAATCAAGGATGTGTGTGTGTGTTTAAACTTCAGAGACACTGTCCGAAGTAAGTAGGGTTGAATCTGGAGAAGGAAAGCAAGGAGTTGGACTAAAGCTACCAGAATCTAGTTTGTAATAATGAAGAGAGCCCTGGAAATACAGGAAATGGAGTGAAATCCTAGGGGTTTGGACAGTGCTTGGTAACTAGACAACTCTAGGTGCAAGGCTCATGGTGAGCTGTGGTCCTGGCCAGCCAGGTCTTGTACCAATGAGTACCTTTACTACTCTGGGGGCACTTAGACATTAGCCTCCAGGCTCTAAGGTAGACTGGCAGTGGCTCTGGGTACCAGAGGAAAAAGTCACATCAGAAGAGTACTTCCCTTTCCTTTAGGATCAGAACCCCTTTCAGGTGGGGAGTACCCAGGCAAGGAGGGATGGAGACCAAGGTGGAGAAAGAAATATGCAATCATGCATTTCATTTGTGTTTACAGCACTTCCCCAGAGACCTGAAGAGATGGGGTAAGGAGAATGAATTGAGGGTGTGAAGCTTGCCTAACATTCTGAAGCACACATTTACCCAGGAATCCATGTTCCTTCTAGCTGCTAAATTCTCCATTAGTTCTAAAATATATGTGATTTCAGCTCCAAAACAAGTAGAGAGAAGCATTTGATTATCCAGATGTTTTTGCTCATTCATTCCTCTACCTTGAGACAGGATCCTGCACCCAAAATTACCTATGGATCACACAATGTGTGCTGGCAGTGACTCTCATCCTTGGTGCCTAGGTTTGGGGCCCCTCCAAGCTATCCGTTCTCAAGCTTTATTTTCCTGGTTGGGGCCTATTCCACCATTCCCTCTTCTTCCTCCCTTCCTCCTCGGGGCAGAGACTGCATTACCTGAATTATCTTCTCTTTTGCCCAAACTGAGAATGAGAATTCCACCTAAGAAATAGTCTTCCCAGCCCTTTCAACTCCCAAGGAACTTCATATAGTTCAGGAATGGCATTTTGTAAAATCTAATTGTCTGTTGTTTTTGCATTTGGTTTGGAGTCACTCATTTAATTCTTTCCTAGATGGGGGAAGGGAAAAAAGGGTTATCATATTTTAAAAATATGATGCTTCCTTTCTCCCCTTTTCTTTTCTCTAACCCCAAACAAGACAGAGTGTTGGGGGGGATTAGAGTAACTTCTAGTTTGAATGTGCTTTGACAACTTTCAGGCCAAATATTGCCCATAGCCTGTTACATTTGTATGACCCCAGGAGCCAAGAATGTGTGATTTAATCTTTAAAGGGTTAGAAGTAGAAAAAGAAAGAGGAGAAGGAAGGGGTGGGGAGAGATTATGCTACAGAGACTGAATGTGGCCCACAAAATCTAAAATATTTTCTATCTGACCCTTTACAGAAAAAGTTTGCGGACCCCTCATCTAGGATTGGATGGCAGCCTTAACAGAGGCTAAGTATTCTTAATCGGTGGTGTGCTTTATCCACCATCACTCTCTATTTTTCAAGCTTCATTTTGCATGACATAATTTTTTCCGGCCTCACCCTCGATTATTTCCAGGGATAAATTTGACTTTGGAAAAAGACAAAATGAACTCATGGGAGAAGGAAGGGACAAGAAGAGAGGAGAGAGGAAAAAGAGTTGTGAATATCTCAATCCTCAACTAGATGACCTCTGACCCCAAGAGTGGTTTTATTGTCTTTCTTCTTTGGCTACAGATACATAGTTTATTGACCCTTTCTGCTTGACTGAGCCCTGAGGGGCAACTTCAGGGTTCAAACCAAGCCAGGCCTATGAGTCCAGGCTAAGGTGGATGAGCAGCCTGCCTTCAGGAAGCTGGAAGGAAGTAACCCCAATTCCCCATGCCTAAAACTGGACTCTTCCCCAATTTAACTGCTCCTCCTCAAGGAGGGCTTGGATTTCACAAATCTCCTCTTTCTCTCCCAGAAACACTCCTCTTCCTTTCCCCCCAGACAAGTGCCATCTGCCAGTACACTTGGACAAGAATTTTAGGATCCCTACTTAAATGCCCTCCTTTAAACTATAAGGGTAGGTTAATATACAAATTCTAGAGTGCTCCTAACAACCCAGTTGGTTAGCTACTGTCTTTGTTTGTCCTTTTAAGTATGTTACTCCCTCTCCCTTCTCTTTCCTCTACAATTCTGGCCCTATCAGGAATTTCTCTTTAAGGTTACAATTCCCCCTGCCCTCAAACCTTGTCCCCTTAGATTCAGGTTTGGTAGATTACACTTCACCTAGGGTTTTCCAGAGGGACCATTTGTGGAAAACCAGCTTGGGGATTGGGTTATTCCAGCAAGGCCAAGAAAAAAAAGACAAGCCCAAGAAAGGCCCTGGTGACATTCCTGTTCCAGCTCATTGAGAGTGCCATTTCTCTTCAATAGGGCCAGGACCATTTTCGTGAGATTGTTGTGGAGGACATGAAATTTAAAGGGAGTATTCTCCTGGCAAAGCCTAGAGAAACCCTCAGCTCTTAGGAAGTTGGGGAAAACAGCAGAATTTAGGAATTAGCACCTTCTGGTACTGTCCCACCCTCAAGCCCCACCCCCTAGGGCTCCTGCCTGTTCTGAAAAGAACAGGCACTTAACTTCTTTGGAAGGAAGCCATGTGTGCACTACCACAAGATCTAATACACTGCAGAAGTTGAGGACCCATTCACTGGGGACTTTGAGGCCCCATGCGTTCGTTGCAGGTTGAAATCCAGTGTATTAACCTCTTGCCACCCCATAGAAACCGGAGATTGGGGTCTCCTGTGTGCATCCTTTGCTAATTTGTTCAGACTATGTGCATCCAAGGACACCTTTCCTTCCTTCCACAGAGTCCAAGTTCCATGCTGCTGACATGACCCCCCAACACCTATGTGCTTTGCTTTCTCTCCCCTTTTCTCTCACCTTAACAAAGAGTCCTTCAAGTATTGGAGAACCTTATTTTAGCAAGAACACCCCCATGGGCCCTTGAGCACAGTCAACAAGAGTTCCCAGAGCCTTTGGTTCCACTTCCCAGACCTGTCCTTCTCTTGACCTCAACATACAGGCTTCAGTCAACACCATCTGTGCAGAAGCCCCTCTGTAGGCATCCAAGGCTAAAGGTCAAGATTTCCTTAGGACCAAGAGCCTCTTGAAACACATTTTATCAGCAAACATTTGATTTTTTCTCCTCCTGCTTCCTCACCCCATAGAGGTCCTTAATCTATCTACCTATTAAATGAAGGTGAAAAAAATGAGGCCTAGAACACCCTTTTCCCTACTGCCTCAGCACTAGTTATAAAGGCCAAACCTACCTCATTTCAGTGGCCTCAAGAACACTCCAGAAGACCCCTCTACTCCCATCACCTAAATATCTCTTTTCCACTTTACAAAAAAGCTCATGATTTTTTTTTACCTCTCCCTTTTTCTTCCTGAAGTGGCTTTAGCCTCTAAGTATTTCTGAAGCCAAGGGAGCCTGCACTTCCTACTGATGCAAACTAGCTGCCTCAGTGGTTTATACAGCCCTTAACCACTGTGACATCTGTACACACTTGCCTGTCCTCCCCAGTTTCTAACACACCTCTAGCAGTGAAGGGGGACCCATTTCCTTTTGCTCCACATTGGAATCTCCTGAAAATCTTTGAAATATTCAGATGCTGAGACCCACCCCAGAGCTTCTGACTCATTTCGTCTAAGGAGGGGTGCCACATTATGATTTTAAAAAGCTTTTCAGGGTGTTCTAATAAGAGAATGGCTAAGCCAGAGTAGGTCAATATCTGGAGCCCCTTTGCTCCCACTCTGCAGTCTTTCCAGGCTTACATTTTTAAAAAAGGATTTTATTTATTTATTTTTAGAGAGAGGGATAGGGAGGGAGAAAGAGAGGGAGAGAAATATCGATGTGTGGTTGCCTCTCAAGCACCCCCAACCAGGGACATGGGGTTTGTCTAAAGAGCCAAATCTATACTTCTTATCCTTCTCCTCACCAGATCCCTCAGATTTATGTTGTTTTCTGATCTTACCAGCTGAATGGACAAACAATGTCCTATGAGTTTAAGGCTACAATATACCTACCACCACTACCTACCAGCCTGGGCAGCAAATACTGTTGAGAGAGTGCTGCATGGGCTGACACTGTGCCAGGGTTGAGGGCTATGATGACACTGAAGCCAGGCCGCTGACACGTGTGGGAGGAAGAGGTTGGTTATACGTGGAGCTGAAGTCTGCAGAGCGTCCCAAGAATTAAGCTTGTAGTGTGTGTGTGTGTGTAAAACTACGCCTCCAGGCCTAACATTACTTCTCCCTCACCTTTCTTGAGTTGGCACTTAGGACAACGCCTGAGGCGCCGGCGCTTTTCAGTGAGCAAAGGCTTGCGAAGTCTTTTCCTGTTGGTTAGGAATCAAAAGCTTGGCTACTTTGGGACCCAGAGAGGGCGAAGTAGCAGAAGTCGGAGTCCGAAAACTGGGGAGAGGGCAGAAACCCCAGAGTTCATCTGGTGCCTATTGTTCCCTGCCCCCAACCTGGAGACCAGAGAGAGGGCCTTGGGAGGAGGGACTTGGGGCTGCTGGCTGTGGCCGGGGCGGGGGGGGGGGGGGGGGGGGGGAGGAGGGTTGGGGACCGGGGAGAAGCAGCCTGGTGGGGGAGGGGATTACAGGTTGGTGCGGAGTCGAACTACTCCAACAGCCTTCTTTACATTGCGGTCCCTGGAGGGAGAACCTCCCCACCCTTTCCTCTCTTCTTCTTTCCTTGCATCTTCTCTACGTCCGTGGGACGCTCAGGTCGCGTCCCTTTCCAAAGCACCAAAGGCTCAGCCTGCTGATCCTGGCCCACAGGGCATCGGGGCCTGCGAGCTTAGCTCTGAGGTCGGCCAGCCCTTCCGTTTTTCCTAAACTGAACCTAGGGGCGTAGCGCCTCGGCTGTTTTCCTTGCCGTTGACGCTTGAGAGGGGCTGTTTAATTAAAGGGGAACCCTCAATGTATACGTCAGATAAAAGCAACGTGCTGAATAAACTAATTAAAACATTGTGTTTGCAACACATTTTATTTCTCTCTCCCTTTTTTGATCTTCGCTGTGTTTTAAAGAAATGTCATTGCACGGTAAAGCAAGCCATGAAACGTTATTTCCTTATAGTGTGCGGCGCTTTTCAAAGGCTAGTGTGATATATTTTAGAAAAGCTATCCCGCTGTGAAAGCTTGCGTGTCTTCCCTTTACCAAACTAAGCTCTTGTCAATCACACCGAGCCCGGTCCAATCACCGAGATCCTTTTTGGAAAGCAGCTCATCCCGCTGTGCTTTTATACCGCGCTCCGCAGCCTGTTTTGATGCATTTTTACCGGCACGTCCAGGGGAATGAATGATGAGGCTGAGGACTGTGCAGGGCTGGCTCCCTGAGTGCCCACCTGGCCCTAGACAGGCGCTGCCGCATTGTGCACGATCCAGGTTTTTTCACGTGGCGGGAACTTAGCGGAGGTATCCCGACGTCAGCTCGGGTCGATGCTGGGGACCTGGCTTATCTTGGCTGTGCGATCGCTTCCACCCGGCAATCACTGGCGTGGATCGGCTTAATAGCCGCTCTTTTGGCCGGCCTGCTCCGAGAAAGCACGACCCAGCTCAGCCTGGCACTGCATCTTAACCTCGGGGGGTTGTGGGACCCCTCAGGATGCGCCTACTCCCAGGCGAGTGGTGGGGAGGAGTCAGGGCCAGTCACCTCCATGAAAGAGGTGTCTTTATATGGCCTCGCCCAGGCTTAGGCTAGGGCGTTAATTTCTACCAAATAGCATTTTTCTCCTCTCCCTGCCCTAGCCTTCCAAGAAAGGCCATTCTCCCCTGGAGGGGCCACGAAAAAACGTAGACCCTGGCAGTGCTTTCAGAGTTCTAGCCCTGAAAGAGGCCCAGCTAGAGACCGAATTGGTGGCCCGGGGCGGGGCCAAGCCTACAATTCGCCAGTCGGAGCCTTGGGAGCCACGGAGCTGTGGGGCAGACGAGGGTGGCCCTCGTGAAACACTGCCGAGAGAAAACTCCAGGGAGAAAGGGCCTACGCCCGCGCCTTTCCTGGATGCAAGAAAGGGTTGGCAGGAGCCGCCCAGCTCCAGAGTATGACAGATTCCTCCCCTTTCCACTCCCTTTAGTCAGCCTCTTTTAGGGCTGGGAGCTGTCCCCACTGTGGTGATGTGGAAGCTTTTGATCTGGTTGGCTCCCCAGCTCCGGGAGGGGAGACAAGGGAAGGGTCTTTGTCATCCTCCTTTCCAGCAGCGCCAGGAATCATTGCCTGCTTTTGTTGCCAGTTTCATTTCGAAATTGAACCAGGAGACTGCGGGTTGGTTAAGGTGTCAGGGGGTGAACAAGTGCAAGCCGTGTGATATTTAGGCGTCTGTAGAATAAACCAAACTCTGAATTTCAAAATTGTCACCCGATGTTATCTATCCGTCCATTCTGCGCCCCCCCCCCCCCGCCCCGCTCTTACTTCTCTGTCTCTGGCTGTCCCTCACACACTAATACATATATCTCCTTGTCTCCGATTACACTCACTCTCTGTGCACGTGTTCAATTTCCACGAGACTAAGACACCGCCCCCCTCCAGCACACAAGCGCAGCTCTTTCCCTCTCCTGTCAATCTTTTTCTCTAGCATTTCCTAAAGGATGTATCACTTGTTGGTAGGGGCCTGAGTCCATCCAAGAGCCAATGACGACGGGAGGGGAGAGCTCAGCTCCCCCGAATTTTTGCTCATTTCCCAGGCTGTGTCTCGTTGGAAGTGAAATCCACCCCAGTGCTTTTCCAGGGATCTTCTCAGTGACGATCAGATCCTCAGGTTGACCCTAAAACGAGGAAAGAAGAACCTCCCAGCCTCCCTTACAGCCCCGCCTCTGGGTCTGGTCCCAGTCCGCGGTTGGGACGCTGATCAGCCGGAATCCTCATCCAACACTACCCGGCGCTTTATGGTTCCCAAGGGCTCCCTTCATCATCTCTTCACGGCCTGGTCCGTGAAGAGCAGTCCCTGCTGGTTGGTACCTTCTTTAGAGTTTCTTCCCCGTACCGTTGCACGTAAGGCCGCGGGTGGAAGAGTGTCGCTCCTCCCTACCCCGCAGCGTTAAGAAAGAAAGTTGCTGCTACCTGATGTACCCGGGGAGGCCTGAGGAGTCATCCAGGAAGCCTGCCTAGGGTCTTGCTCCCCTTCTCAGCTTTGTAAGACAAAGGGTGTGTTTTGTCTGTGGCGAAGTTTGCAAGTCAGAAAGTAGCCCCATTGCTGGGGGCTCAGCAGACTGTCCACAATGGGATACAGAGGCGAGGGGTTTCGCCAGTCTTGGTTTAGCAAGTTGGCAGGGTTGGGATTTTGCTGTGTCTCTCGGGCCACGCTGGTGCAGTTTCTGAGGGGCAGATCACACGGAAATTTATGAAATGCTGGGTACAATGGGGAGCCGAGTGAACTCTTGGTATATAGGTATGTTCAAATGAAAAAATTCTGAAAATGGCCCTAGCCGGCGTGACTCAGTAGGTTGGAGAGTCGTCCTGTGGATTGAATGGTCGCAGGTTCAATTCCCAGTAGGGGTACATGCATGGGTTGCAGTTTAGTCCCTGGTCGCAGTGCGTGCTAGAGGAGCCGGTCTCACATCAATGTTACTTTCTGTCCCTCCCTTCCCCCTCTCTAAGATCAGTGAGCATGTCCTCGGATGAGGACTACTACTACTACTACTACTACTACTACTACTACTACTAATCTCCTTTCAAAAAACCTGAAAATGGATTCTTTTGATGCGAGAAACTATTTGTTGCCTCCTGCGAACAGGTTATTACCCTTTTTAAAATATTGCATCGTGGCTCTGAGAATAGGGGCAAGTATTTAGGTTTCTATTTCCAGGCACAAAGCAGTTCAAGTGTGAACTCGAGGCTGTAATGGGCAGTTTGTCAACAGCCATGACAGGAAAACAAGCACTCACACACACTCTGGGGACAAGCTATGGTCCTCTGGGAAGCGTTCTGGCTACCGGAACACGGGCAGAAGAGCCTAAACAAAAGCCAGCATTGGATCTTTCTCCAGCTGCTCTCTCTGGCCACCTGGGACACAGACGAACCCCCTCCTGCCCTCACACTTGTCCCTCCTGGGCTCTCTCCAACTGCCTAAGTACTCGACCAGTTCTTGCTGAGAGTCCCAGGGACAAGCCCAGAACAAACTCAGGACCCTGCCTGAGCTGCTGCTCCTAGCATTTGCCTCCCACAGCCCTCTTTCACCTTGGCTCTCAGAAGCCAGCCACCTGTGCCACTTCCTCTCCAGAGCCCGCTGTTGTCTGACAAACCCAGAGGAGTGGCTGGCAGTGAAGGTCCCAGGCCATGGAGCTAAGATTTACTGCTGCCTGGACAAACAAGGTAGCCTCCACTGTTGCTCTAGCTCTTCTCTTGGAGGATGGGGAAGGTGTAGGTGTGGCAAGGTGTGTGAAATCAGATTTTGAGAGAAGGGACAGTGTCACACATCATTCAAGTTGCAATTAGGAGGTGGCTTCCAGCCTCACCTGGGCTCCTATAAATTAACTGACATTGGGCTAATCCTGACCCCTGTCCAGGCCTCAATTTCTCCCAATGTAAAAGGAAGGGTCCTTCTCTCAAGGGTGTACATCTTGCCATAGATTCGAGCAAATGGATAGACTCCAGCCTGTCCTCCTTACTCCCCTCTCATAAGGTTTTCTAAAAACTTTTTTTGAGTCCATTTGTCCTCTAAATGCACTTACTCTTCTACTACCTCCTCTGTCCTCAGAGCACAGACCTCAGGATGTTTTTTACTGCAGCAGCCAGGGGTTGCTGGGAATGTGGCAGTGTAGCACCTCTCTCACCTCAGTTCATGAGCCTGGTGGTTCTGAAGGCCAGAGATAACCTTTCCGAAACAACAGGGGTGGAGTGGGGGCTCATTTGGCTCATTTGGCCGTGCCATTCCTTCCCTGGACTTCGACCTAAAGGGGTTGACCACACCAGCTCCCTGGGGAACAGAGGGCCACTTTGCTCCTGAGTTGCCTCTCCAAAAATGGGTGCTTTGTAAGTTTAGGGATCATAACAATAAAGCGATCCAAACTCCTGCTAAAAAGACGCAGCAGATCTCAGACTGGGCCCAACCAACTCCAGGCGGTCCAAGAGCGTGCAGATGCAACAATCTGCTGCCTCTCCAGTGTCAGGCCAGATCGCTGTCTGGTTATAAAACCACACCG